>NC_053489.1:80221518-80529018 GCF_905171775.1 Rana temporaria
TCAACCATGACGTGGCCTGTTCTGAGTGGAACCGGTCCTGTTAAACCACTGTATGGTCTTGGCCACCATGCTGCAGCTCAGTTTCAGGGTCTTGGCAATCTTCTTATAGTCTAGGCCATCTTTATGTAGAGCAACAATTCTTTTTTTCAGATCCTCATCGAGTTCTTTGCCATGAGGTGCCATGTTGTACTTCCAGTGACCAGTATGAGTGAGAAAGAGCGAGAACACCAAATTTAACACACCAGCTCTACATTCACACCTGAGACCTTGTAACACTAACGAGTCACGTGACACCGGGGAGGGTAAATGGCTAATTGGGCCCAATTTGGACATTTTCACTTAGGGGTGTACTCACTTTTGTTGACATTAATGGCTTGTGTGTTGAGTTAATTTAAGGGAACAGCAAATTTACACTGTTATACAAGCTGTACACTCACTACTTTACATTGTAGCAAAGTGTCATTTCTTCAGTGTTGTCACATGAAAGGTATAACAAAATAAAAGTGTACTCACTTTTTTTAGATACTGTATATCTCTTTTCCCATCCACTATGTCCCTTTTTCCACCTTCTCTATAGGAATGGCAAAGTTCCTCTGTCATTCTTACCTTCCCTACTGTCTCTTACCTCACTTTGCTTCTTTAAAGTTAAAATATTAATTGAAAAAGGCAACAGGAATTGACCTCATACCCTGCATTACTATAATTAGTGATTATTATTTTCCCAACTTTACCATTTGTATCTGTTTATATTAGCAATATTTTATAAATGCTATGTCATACATTTAATACATTATATTATGGGGTTTATTTACAAAAACTGGAATGCAAAATCTCGAGCAGCTCTGCATAGAAACCAATCAGCTTCCAGTTTTTTTCTTTTTTGTTTTTTGTTTCTTGTCAAAGCCTAATTGCACAAGCAAAAGTTACAAGCTGATTGGCTACCCTGCACAGCTGCACTAGATTTTACACTCTGGAGTTTTAGAAAACCAACCCCTGTTGTACTCTGCAAGTGCAGTTGCCCCACAGCTTACTAAATTAAGTAAAGATTCACTTTATAAAGAATACCAAATCACATGCAATAAAAATAAAGAATAAAAACAAAATGTTTGCTTGCACATGATTGGATGATAGAAGTCAGCTGAGATTAATTTACTAAGCTCTGGAGCAACTGCAATTTCAGAGTGCACAGTCTATTTGCCTTTAGTAAATTAACTCCTATGTCCCTACCATTTTGATTGCAAGCTAATGTACAAAGTTGATACTTTTTCCTCTTTTTTTTGTATGTATCTAAAGCTATTTAAATCAAACATTTATAAAAAAAAGTTTTGCAACTTTCGCAGTATAGACAACATCGCAATGTAGATCTTTCTTTCAACAAAACTAGAGTATCAGTTTAATGACTTATTCTATCTCTTGGGAAACCAAAGGACTGAAGGCATTGGTTAAATTTAGAACTTGGTCACCACATATGATCTAATGATTGGAATATTTCCAGTCATTTAATATAAGCACAATGGTGTAAGTGCTACAATAAGTCCACCAGGGTATCTGAACAAATACACCACAAGTACCATTGCTTAATAATGAGCAACACCCATCAATAAACAATGAGTCCAACTTCTTCAGCTTATTGTAACAAACAACGGGCACTGAAACCTAGAGAATGTATAAAGCAAACAATTTCTGAGAGTGCTATGAAAATAGAGATAGATACAAGCTACGTGACTGTTCCCAGCATTCCTAAAACTGCTGAAACCCAACAACAGAAATCTGAAAGCAATAATTAAGTAATAATCATTAATTAATTCACAAATAAAAGAACATATTGTTTTATGATAAGTTGTAATATTCTGTGTTTTGGATGGCAGCCCATATGTTGGATCAACATAACTAATTTCCATGAGATCATTGGTTTAGCTTTTATTTAGGGCCACCATACAAATTACAATCTGGCTGCAAATCATTTGTACAATCATCTTAAGCTTTACTAAATCTATGCAATATGAGGACCTATCAAATATCTACCCAATCAATTTGTATCCAATTAGGCAGGCTCTTGCATTGGATAGTTGATGGTAGAGCTAAAGGAGATTGTGCAATCAGATTTTAAGGTGCATGGTGAGCTTTAGTCAACCTTTCTCAAATAGGGTTTTGTGGAACCCAAGGGTTTATCTCAAGCTTGCCCAAGGTTCCTCAAGCCATGTACATTGACCATCTACATTGACCACAGAAGACAATTTCCCACTGACCACTAATGTAATTGGCCATTTTTACATTAACCACTAATGAACTCCAAGATTTTACTGTCTGTGTTTCTTTTTTGTCATTATTTATTTAATTTCCTGACTGTTACATAAAATTATTTTGTTGTATAGGCAGGTGGTGTTGGAAAATGATCTTAAGGTATAATCATTTTTGAAGGGGTTCGTGAGACTTCTTTCAAGAGTTCCACCAGGATGAGAAATGCTAACTTTGGAAATTCGTAAATGGCAATTGTACACCCTGTTACACAGGGGTGTCAAAATGGTGCACCTAATTTAAGTGTATCCTCCTGCCCAGTTGCTGAAACAACCCAATTCATAGGCATGTTTGGCATAGGATCTTTGTCATTGATGTTACATCTTTTCAGTCTCCACTGACCAAGCTGGATAAAACTATGAAATCACAGGGCCCCTCGGCAAAATCTGATGGTCTCTCTATCAGTGGCAGTTTGCCTTTGACACCCCCTAAAGTACACCCAATAAACTATAATGCCGCGTATATACGGTCGTTTTTTGTGATGAAAAAAAACGACATTTTTAAAAACGTCATTTAAAATGATCGTGTGTGGGCAAAACTTTGTTTTATGTCTTCTGAAAAACGACAAAAAAAAAAAATTCGAACATGCTTCAATTTTTTATGTCGTTTTTCAAAACGTCGTTTTTTGTGTCATAAAAAATGATCGTGTGTGGGCTAAAACAACGCTTTTAAACCTGCGCATGCTCAGAAGCAAGTTATGACGCAAGCTTGAATGGAACAGAGTGCCGTCGTATGTGTTGTACGTAACCGCGTTTTGCTAGAGCATTTTAAAAAACGATGGTGTGTAGGCAATGTCGTTTTTTAAAATGAAGTCAAAAGACAAAAAACAACCGTGTGTACGCGGCATAAAGGTCAAAGGTGGACAGCTTATAACACACTTTCCCTGTTGCTTACATGTCTGGCCAGGAACAGAATTAGAATGAGGGGGTTCTGTTTTAGCAGCCATTTTGAACCTTTACTTAAAAAAATTCTGCTCTAGCTCAGACTTGAAAGCATTATTATTATACAGGATTTATATAGCACCAACAGTTTGAGCAGCGCTTTACAACATGAGGGCAGACAGTACAGTTACAATACAATTCCATACAGGAGGAATCAGAGGGCCCTGCTCAGAAGTAGGCTGCTGGTAGCCAGAGGGAGCCCGGTGTTCTCAACAGGTGAGTTCATGAGGAGTTTTAGTAGCACTTTTATGGTAGAGGCCTGCAAGGAGTTAAACTTCTATAATGAGTTTAGGTCTAATTTCAAGTTGTATGAGTTGTGGGCCTCAACTTTTCCCCTCAACCTTCCCATGCAATCTAAACCCTCCTCACTTTAAATAGGGAGGATTGTGGACAGGGTTCTCTGTTAGAGTCCATGGGGAAAAAAAAGTGCATGGGTAAGAACACTACCCAGTCCAGTAACGACCATGGCATTGGGACAAAATCCCTCACCGATTAAAGGAATGTAGTAGGGGGTATACATTGCATGGGAACTGAGAGAGGGTAGGGGTAGGTAGATTTATAGCTTACGGTATATAACTATAATAGGAATATATCCCCTTTGCAATCAAACGTCCTTCTTCCTGTGGGCAGCTAAAATTCCAAAAAAGCTTTGATTTTCTGGAAGAGGGTCCTTTGAGGCATTTATGTCCAATGTTATATGTTCTCATGGGTGAGGAAAGATTGGGGTGATCCACAGACTACAGCGAATGCTGATGTTAGGATTTCAGATCTGCCTTTACAGAAACTTCAAAGGTATGATAACTGTGGTGGTTGTCATCACCACAAACCATCACCCTAATAGTCTAGTGCAAGGGTCTTCCAACTTTCTAAACAAAGTTCCGGTTTACTGTTCTTCAAACTTTAGAGGGGCCGGACTGTGACCAGCAGGAGTAGAAATTGTCCTGGTGTCAGTGGGAGTAAACAGTGTTCTGTCTTTGGTGGCAGTGGGAAAAATAGTGCCCCATTGTTGGTGTCAGTGGCAGAAACAGTGACCCATCACTGGTGTCAGTGGGAGAAATAGTGCTCAATCACTGCCTCCTGCCTCCGGGTTCTCCTCAAGCCGACCCCCCACCGAACGGCATACAGCCTGGGATCTCCTTAGTAGAAGGAGGACCCAGTAAGTCACTGGGGCCCCTTGACAGCATCAATCACTCCAGGCCAGGAGGGCCCAGAGTCTGGAACTCCGCGTAGCGCGAGACCCCATGCCAGGTGGGCCATAGTGGTGGGCCCCGCGATGTGCGCACACCCTAAAGGTGGGTGTCGCACCTGGAACCAGGAACCCGCGAAGAACCAAGAAAAATGGCGTCTGCCACGGATATACTCGCCCCCAGCATGCCCCGCAAGGGGAAACTCCTTTAATTGACTGCTGGGGAAAAGCGGCTCTGCCAGAACCCCTCTAGCACCAACTGTCGCCCAGGGGTGGGATCGGCACCCCTGGAGCGCAGACTGACCTACAGGACAGTTCAGGATTGACAGCAGCCCAAATTTTAACAAATCATGAATGGGAGCAAAATAACTCTCCCATTCCCCACTAACTTTAGCGTAGTGCCCATACTAAAAGTAAGGGGGCGCTACATATAGAATACAATTTTATACAATTATTTATTGTTCCAAAGTCACATAAATAATAAATCCTGGACAATGACAAAATTAATGCAGAGTAGCTTAAATATGCATAGATAAAAGAAGTTAGGAAGGTAAAATAATCCTATTAAGTCCTACCGAGAAAGCAACCAGCTTAGGGAGAGACACCAAGGAGCAGAGGTATTCTCAATCCCCCGGCACCCCTAAAGGGAACATGCTGTGCCAGCGGAGAGAACCCCCCCCCCACCCCCTGATGACCCCATCCCCCTATCCAAGAGGACCTTATGTCAGGAGGTGAACAGTACAGTAAATTCATATACACTGCTCAAAAAAATTAAAGAAACACTTTAAAAACATATCAGATCTCAATAGGCAAAAATCTCATGCTGGATATCTATACTGATATGGACTGTGTAATGTGTTAGGAATGAAAAGATGGCACATCATTTGATGGAAATGAAAATTATCCACCTACAGAGGGCTGAATTCAAAGACATCCCAAAAAAACAAAGTGAAAAAATTATGCAGCAAGCTAGTCCATTTTGCTGAAATTTCATAGCAACAACTCAAAATGGTCCTCAGTAGTTTGTATGGCCCCCAAGTGCTTGTATGCATGCCTGACAACATCAGGGCATGCTCCTAATGAGATGACGGATGGTGTCCTGGGGTATTTCCTCCCAGATCTGGACCATAGCATCACTGAGCTCCTGAACAGACTGGGGTGCAACCTGGCGGCACCGGATGGACCGAAACATAATGTCCCAGAGGTGTTCTTTTAGATTTAGGTCAGGTGAGTGTGGGGGGCCATTCGATGGCATCAATTTCTTCATCCTTCAGGAACTGGCTGCATGCTCTTGCCACATGAGGCCGGGCATTGTCGTGCACCAGGAGAAACCCAGAACCCACTGCACCAGCGTAGTGTCTGACAATGGGTCCCAGTATTTCATCCCAACACCTAATGGCAGTCAGGGTGCCATTGTGTAGGCTGTAGAGGTCTGTGCGTCCCTCCATGGATATGCCTCCCCAGACCATCACTGACCCACCACCAAACCGGTCATGCTGAACGATGTTACAGGCAGCATAAAGTTCTCCCCGACTTCTCCAGACCCTTTCACGTCTGTCACATATGCTCAGGTGAACCTGCTCTCATCTGTGAAAAGCATGGGGCACCAGTGGCGGACCTGCCAATTCTGCTGTTCAATGGAAAATGCCAATCGAGCTCTACAGTGTCTGGCAGTGAGCACAGAGCACACTAGAGGACGTCAGGCCACCCCCATGAAGTCTGTTTCTGATTGTTTGGTCAGAGACATTCACACCAGTGGCCTGCTGGAGGTCATTTTGTAGGGCTCTGGCAGTGCTCATCCTGTTCCTCCTTGCACAAAGGAGCAGATACCCATCCTTCTGATGTGTTAAGGACCTTCTACGGCTCTGTCCAGCTCTCCTAGAGTAACTGTCTGTCTCCTGGAATCTCCTCCATGCTCTTGAGACTGCGCTGGGAGACGAGGTAAACCTTCTGACACGTATTGATGTGCCATCCTGGAGGAGTTGGACTGCCTGTGCAACCTTTATAGGGTCCAAGTATCGCCTGGTGCTACCAGTAGTGACACTGACCCTAGCCAAATGCAAAACTAGTGAAAAACAGTCAGAAAAGATGAGTAGGGAAAAAAATGGCAGACACCTCCACCTGAAAAAACATTCCTGTTTTGGAGGTCGTCTCATTGTTGCCCATGTAGTGCACCTGTTGTTAAAAAAAAAAAAAATCCTTTACTGAAATGACTGTTTACAGGCTATATAGACATAATAGTTAAGTGATTCCTTTTAAAAATTATTAAAAATAGATACAAATCAATTATATAATGTACCTGTAGTTTCAGTTTCGTTTTTCATGCTTCTGTGAAGTACAGAGACACAGAGCCAATAGAGGGCAGTGATGGTTTGTTAAACGAAAGTGATTGGTTCTGAGGGGTTTAAGACACACAGTAATCACACCTCCTTGATTAGTGCCACAGAGAGAAAGCTCCCATGACTTTTTTCATCAGGAAACAGACTGTTCAGAACAGAGAAGGATTACAGCAACATCATAGCAAAAAACTAACAATGAGGACATGAAAACAGGACTGCAGTAAGGTAAAGGAAGCTATTTAGCTAAAAAAAAAAAATCCTTTAGCGACCCTTTAATTTTAATTAACAGCAAATCAGCTGAAACTGATTAACAACCCCCTCTGTATACACTCCTCCCCCTCTGCTACTTAACTGACCAGATCAATATCCCAGGAGTTGATTCAAAAGTGTTCCTTTAATTTTTTTGAGCAGTGTACAGGCATACCCCGCTTTAAGTACACTCACTTTACATACACTCGCGAGTAAGGACATACCTGCAAGTGTATGTAAAGTACCTTATAAGTACTGTACAGACATTTTGTAGCCGTAGTAGAAGCAGCTGAAGCTCAGAGAGCATAGGCCGCCCTGTTCCAGTGTGCCCCTGACGTCTCCATTACAGCCCCTGAGACCTCAACTACAGCTCTTGACACCCCCCACTACAGCCCCTGACCCCCCACTACACCCTAGAAGTGAAAAAAGGAAATGTTTCACTTTAAGTACATTTTCAGTTTTACATACATGCTCTGGTCCCATTGTTTACTTAAAAGTGGGGTATGCCTGTATAATAAAACCTGAAACAGTTGGGGATCTTTATCTAAAGAATAACAAATGCATACATATCGCAAGCCCCAGTAGTTTACAGAAAATCATTAGAAATGCAGCAGAAACCCCAAATTTAACGAGAGCGTTAAGTAGATGTAATTAGCAGTAAATTACAGCATGCACATTCATTTGCATCCTGGCCTCTTCCTGTAATTGCTGGGAAGGATACATTGAGTTCTCAGCAAGCCTTTCACTGGAAAGCCTCTCCTCTGATTACTTCCTATATCTTCATCTGTGAAATCACCTTTCCCATTGTGTCACAGGTACCGTGCAGCGTGCAGGGTGCTTGTCTGCACTGCTGATGTTAAACAAGCAGCTCTATTAGTTAAAATTGTACATAACATGATAAGACATAAAAACATTTGTAGCTGAGCCCAAAAGCCTGTGCCTATGGCAAATTTAACTATCTCTAACATATTCTGGTTTATGCCATAACAAGAACCCTTTACTCCATATATCTACAGATAGCTTTTTTTACATTGGTGGCTATAGGGGCACAGGTCACAGCACATTTGATCATGCCAAAGCACGCATGATAGAACCGGGGACATATATGTCGGCTGTAGAATTGTGTAGACTGGTTTGTCTGGACTGAGATGATTCTTCTGAACTGAGAAATATGGTTTCGATGCAAACAACCTTGGAGTGCCTGAAAAGGATTGACATTTTTTTTTTAACAGTAAAAAAAGATTGACATTTTAATGCTCTAGAAGAAACAAACATTTTTTTTTAGAGAAAAGGAAAATATAGTAACATCTAAAATAAAAAAAACTTTCTGTTCTGCACAGCTACAAAATTTAGCAGGAGTAAAATGCGAATGTCTACAGTGGATCTTCACAATCTGATTATACAATCTTCTTAAATTCTAACAAACGTTATGCAGTACAAGGACCTACATGGATACAAAATAAGAAAAAAAGAGGGATCACCGCTCCAGGTGGGTCAACTATGTAGTAATAGACTAACTCAAGATACCGTGGGTGCTGGCAGTGCACTAGACATGCATAGGATATGACGAGAAGAATGGATAGCCGCACTCCGATGACCATTAAGGTTGTCTTTTATTCAAACAAACAGCAGGAACATCACATCACAGGGGTACAGCAATGGAACAGGGGAACAGCCGACGCGTTTCGCACTGAACTAGTGCTTATTCATGGCTAGTCTTCCATTGCTGTACCCCTGTGATGTGATGTACCTGCTGTTTGTTTGAATAAAAGACAACCTTAATGGTCATCAGAGTGCGGCTATCCATTCTTCTCTTCATATCCTATGGATACAAAATACATTTCGCTTATTTACGTAGACTCCTGCAGAACATTGTTTTTGTAGACCGAAAGGAGTTTGTACGTTTGTAACGCAAATGGTTAGCTTTAGGGAAGTTTCTTTGGAGTGGTGGAATGAAGACGCTGAATAATAATATAATATAATAATAATATAATGTAATATAATGTAAATATTGTATGCTAATATTTATTTTGGCAATGCTTACAAGCATTGGGCTGATTTTATGTAATACAACAAAATATGGTGGCACTATATTATTGAAATATTATTATTATTATTATTTGTTGCAGTAGTAGTCAGCTATCCGGGATAATACTGCAAGGGATATGTATGATATACTGAGCACACATTATTATTATATTATATTGTATTATACTAAATAAAGTCCCTTTACTTGAACTGGGCCAAAAAAAGCAACCATGGTGCAGCAAACCCAACCACCTGACATGAAAAGAGGTGTATGCATGCAGAGTCATGGAGATTTCAAGCATGGTATAGAGTCTGATTTACAGAGTCTGCTTTGCAAAAAAATTCTCTACACATTTAAAGTAAACCTTTAGCCCCTTTTTCTTCTTTGAAGGATATTGCTCATTCTCTCCCTTCCTTTCACAAAATCACAAATACACATCTTTTTTTTTTAATAGCCTTTTTTCTTTTGTGGAGTGCAACCCACACTTCTGCCTTCCTTGTGTAGATCACATTGATATCCACAGCTGCCTGAAGACTCCTGGGATACTCACATCATTCATATCTGCAGGTTTTGGGGCAATCTAGAACACACTGCACATGTGCCATGGTACAGGGGGGTCGGCTGCAAGAACCCGGAAGAGACAGCCGGTGACTTGTCCTGAATGTTCCACTATGGGGGAAGTTCCTTCACTGACTGCGCAGGCGCAAACTTCCCGACGGAAATCCCCGAACCTCGCCCGGCATCCAGGCTCATTCTTTAACATCCCCGTGGATTGGAGGATGTTAAAAAAAGAGCCAGGACACCGAGCAAGCGAAGCGAGCCGTCCGAGCGCAGCGAGGACGTGAGGCCGACTGGCCACTTTCCTCTAAGTCCACGTCGCCCTGGATGCCAGCCGCCGTTCGGGGATTTCCGTCAGCAAGTTTGCACCTGCGCAGTGCTTAAAGGAACTTTCCCGATAGCTGGAACCATCTCAGCGCATCAGTTTGCGCATGCGCTGGAACTTCCGTGATACCTGGAACCAGCACGGCAGATCACCGGCTCCTAATGACAATAAAGGTGGTGACGTGGGACCTAGTGGGCAAAGGCAAATCAGCAGATTACAAAAGCACAACACTGCTTTTGCTGGACATGTGAGCATGTGTTTTGAAGATAATGCAGAAAACCGGGTATGAGAAATCCTTATTTGATTGACTGTCTATCAAAAAAAATGCAGTCTATCAAATGAAGACATTTGTAAGCTAAAGTATATTGATCAGGTACTGAAGGACTACAAGCCTTATCAGTATCAAACATGTAGAAATAGCCTCCAAGAGCAGAGGTGTTATACCTCTAGACTTGCTCACATAATAGACATTTTACTTAATGTACCACTAGAGGGGGCTCACGCCAATCAATATAAACCACAGAACAAAGGTGGCAGCTAAACTCAGTTATCCCAGTAAAAATTCTGACCAAAACATGGTTTTATCTGTACAAATAGGAAAATGTATATACTGTAAATAAAAAAACACAGGACAGCTCTACAGATGCCTACATCATCGTTTGAAACATTTCTTGGAAGATTAAACTGGATGCAGTAAAAAATAAAATAAATGCTAGGATGCACAGTGTTCAGGTAGAAGATACTAAATATGTCATTTCTGCCAAAATACTCCTTTACCCTTTATTAGAAAATGTGTTTCCTAACACATCCTTTGGCTAATGCACAGTGCAGTGTATACTTCTGGCATCTGTAAAAGCAGAGCCCAGTGCTGGGAAGATGCAACTTATATACATGGGGGTTGCATTATAAATGGCTGCCATATGGCTGAACAAGGAAGGGGTCAGAGGAAGATTCTATGATTACAGCACTGGTGGCTGTGGAGCACACAAGGAGTGTGAACAGCTGTCGATGGTCAAAAGGGTCAGAAGTAAGCTTGATGTTCCAGCCCAAACAAACTGAAAAATACTGAAAACAAAACCCATCAAAAGCAGCCACTGTCATCAATTTCAGAAACTGTGCCCATCAAATGTAGCCACTGTGCCCATCAAATGTAGCCACAATGCCCATCAAATGCAGCCACTGTGCCCATTAATTGCAGAAACTGTGCCCATCAAATGTAGCCACTGTACCCATCAAATGCAGCCACTGTGCCCATAAATATAGCCACTGGGACCATAAAATGCAGCCATTGTGCCCATTAATTGCAGCCACTGTGTCCCATCAAATGCAGCCACTGTGCCCATCAAATGCTGCCACTGTGCCCATCAAATGCTGCCACTGTGCCCATCATATGCGCCACTGTGCCCATCGAATGCTGCCACTGTGCCATTAAATACTGCAACTGTGCCCATCAAATGCTGCCACTGTGCCATCAAATGCTGTGACTGTACCCATCAAATGCTGCAATTATGCCATCAACTGCCCCCACTGTGTCCCATTAAATGCTGCCACTGTGCCCCATAAAATGCTCCCACTGTGCCCATCAAATGCTTCCACTATGCCATCAATTACAGCCACTGTGCCCCATCAAATGCCGCAACTGTGCCCATCAAATGTTGCCACTGTGACCCCACCTGCCTGCTCGCCGCCTGACCCGCACTTACCCTATCTTGGTGGTGGATCAGGCAGCAGGTGGTGACAGCGAGTTGTGGGAACTTGCAGCGGGTCAGAGAGCAGCGAGCTTTGTATTCCATGCATCTCCTCCACTCCTCCTGATAGGCGTCCAATATCAGTGCCTGTTCTTTCAGCCAATCAGGTGACAGGTTACAGACCTGCGCTTCCAGAGCCAATATTCATTCGCTTTCCTAATTTTAAAAGCCAATAAAAAGAAATAGTAGTGGTAAAAAAAGTCTTGTGGATTTAATTAACCTTTTTTTGGGTTAGTTCTCTTTTAAGAGGGTGTGGCAGGGGGTGTGTCTTATGCCTACATACATTTGCTAGTAGGTGTCCCTCATTCCCATCTCAAAATTTGAGGTTTGTAAAACTATGCTATGACTACTGCCCTACCCCTAGCCTAAGTTCCATGTCACACCAGCAGTCCTGTCACTGGCAGCAGCTCACCAGTAACAGGATGCTAAAGAGAGTACCCACCTGTTTCTACAGCATTCTACCTCACTGGCCAAACCAATGGCGAACCCCACTTAGTGGTGAAGGTGTAGTGCATAGGGACACCCTACTGATATTGCCAGCCAGGGAGTGAAACCATAGGTGCAGGTCAGTGTTTTCTTTTCTGGTATAGGAATCCTGACAATGGTGAGTAGCTACTAGTATAGGGTGACCAGACATCCCCAGTTTCAGGGGACAGTCCCCTGATTGAGGACACTGTCCCCGGACCAAGTCTGTCCCTAGTTTTGTCCACAGATTGGATTTAATAGGGGGCAGGGGCAATTTAAAAGACAATCAGTGCAGAACTAAAATAAAAAAAATAGAATTACACCCCCCCCACTCCGCCGTGCCTACTAGCATAGGGGGGTTGTATTTTTCCCATTATCTGTGCCTCCTTCTGATGATCATGTGCTGGTCGGAGCGGAGGGAATATTTCTTCAGTTTCGGGCGCATGCCCATTCAGCTAGGCACACACTTAACCCTTTGATCGCCCCTGATGTTAACCCCTTCCCTGCCAGTGTCATTAGTACAGTGAAAGTGCATATTTTTTAGCACTGATCACTGTATTAGTGTCACTGGTTCCCAAATAGTCTCAGTTGGGTGTCTGATTTGCCTGCCGCACTATCGCAGTGCCACTATAAGTTGTGAATTGCGCCATTAATCCCATAGTTTGTAGACGCTACAACACCTCAATATACGGTTATTGGGATTTGTTTTTAACAAAAACATGTAGCATAATACATATTGGCCTAAATTGATGAAGAAAATTGAATTAAAGTTTTGAATTATTTTTATTGAATATGCTTTATAGCAAAAAGTAAAAAATATTGTTTTTTTTTTCAAAATTGTCGCTCTTTTTTAGTTTTTTAGCACAAAAAATAAAAACCGCAGAGGTGATCATATACCACTAAAAGAAAGCTCTATTTGTGGGAAAAAAAGGACAACAATTTTATTTGGGTACAGCGCAATTGTCAGTTAAAGTAACAAAGTGCCTTATCGTAAAAAATGGCCCGGTCATGAAGGGTGGTAAATCTTCCGAAACTCAAGTGATTAACTAATCATTTTTTTTCTGTATAATTCTCCTTTGGGGGGGCATGTCCTATGCCTACATACTTTTACTAATAGGTGTCCATCGATCCCATCTCGAAAAGTTGGGAGGTACAGTATGTAACTACATCCCTGGCCCGGGGCATGATCCTACATGGCCATCCTGAGGCCAATCGCCATTTTAAACTGCCTTCTTCAGGCATTGCATATCATGGTGCATAGACATCAGTGCAGCAAACTGTACCCATTCATAATAGAAGAAGTTGGCAAATCACCAGCCCGGCCTCAGATTACACGGAAAAACTGTTTTGCTTTGAATTCTTTGGACAGCGCAGAACTCCTGTCCGGCCAAATGAAATTTTCTTTGGCACATAGGAACATTTTATGCAGTCAGATAGCATTGTTTCTCCTTATTTTTATTTCGATATAAATGTTGCATCAAAGTTCTCTTTCCCCTCCTGTGGAGAATGTCAACAGTAGCGGCGTTTGATTAGCGAAACATTTCTGTGGCTTGTTGCATAATATTTACAGCATGAAAACAATCCTGTCAGATAAGGAAAGCCTGAGCTCTGGCTGGGTATGGACACAGCTTTCCTGCCCCCGCCGGACGGCTTCCTGAGAGGAAAATTAGCCATTTTCCTTGTGTTCTTGTAGGAAGAGGCCCGAGCTGCACCCCAATCAGCCTGACAACAGATCGCAACACTGATAGAGGGACACCTGCATCCCTGTTTGTACAAACACGTGTTGGGGTGTATCGTGCAGGCCTGAGGTCATCACACACATCCTATCCCTATAACATGAAAACATGGGAAGAGCATACACCCAACACGGATGAAAACATTTCACTTGTTTACCAAATACTCGTGAATCAAAGGGATTTGTCACTTAAAGGCCAATGATTGCTAATAAAAGAGCGCATTGCGTGCAGTAGGCTGTCAGTGTTATAAAATAACATGTGATTACTGAATTTATCAATCATTCAGATTCGCCCAAAACCCAATTCCAGCCTAAACGTGTTTTTGTGATGTAGGGGGATAGAGTCCTGTCTGATTTTAAATAGTCCCTCATCAGTGGCTGAAAACAAAATTTGGCTCTGGATGCTATCAGTGGTGTCACTAGAGTTGGTGTCACCTCGTGGTTTGCGGAAAAATTTATAGCGTCTACAAAACAGGGGATATATTTATGGCATTTTTATTATAATTTTTTTTTTATTAGTAATGGTGATGATCAGCGGAAAAAAAAATCGCAATAAACATATATATATATATATATTTTTTTTAAGTGTATTTTGTGCGTGTACTCGAGAGAGGAGCCGGACTGCAGGAGTTGGGAGTAGGCAGGCCTCCCCCTGAGGCAATCTGCCACCTTTCTCCATGCCCCGGGTGGCAATGGCGGGTGTGTGAGGGGGTCCTCCCACACAGCCCACCCTACCTGCTCCGCTTTGAAGCCCAACGGGGCAGAGGGACTCCCTATAAGGGAGTGAGAGGATTAGCCCGCTCAACCAGCCCCGTTAGTCCTTCGCCTCTCTTTTTAGAGACCGCGTGGTCAAAGTGCGTGCATGTTAACCCAATTTCGAGTGCGTGTGTAAGTGTGGTGGTTTTTGTGGGAGGGGGGTGGGCGTACTAAGCGCAAGCTTACCTCGCATAGCACACCCACCGGGAGCCGGGCTGAGACCACCAAACTCAATTCACATGTAGCCAAGACCGGGATCCGAACCCCTAGCTGCAGAGGTGAATGGCTTGTCAGCGCAGTGCCAATCGCGTTGAGCCACCGCAGCTCCCTCAATAAACATATATTGATTGGTTTGCGCAAAATTTATAGTGTCTACAAAATAGGGAATATACAATATTTATGGCATTTTTATTACTATTTTTTTTTTGTTTACGAGTAATGGCGGTAGTTAATGATTTTAGCGGGACTGCGACATTGCGGCAGACAGATCGGACACTTTTGACTCTTTTTTGGGACCAGTGACATTTACACAGCGATCACAGCTATAAATAGTCACTGATTACTGTATAAATGTCACTGGCATGGAAAGGGTTAACACTAGAGGGCGCTTAAGGGGTTAAGTGTTCCCTAGTGAGGTGTTTCTAACTGTGGGGGGAGTGGACTAACTAGGAGTAGAGAGAGATCGCTGTTCCTGATAACTAGAAATGGCACATCTCTCTCTACTTCCCTGACAGAACGGGGATCAAGCTGTTTACATTGACAGATGCCATTCTGACTCTCGAAGAGCGGGGGTCACTGGCAGACATTGCGGCACGCGCACCGGCTTTGTCATCGCACGCGCCCCCTATATAGCTCTTAAAGCGGCTGCCGTACACCTACGGCGATTCACTCGGCCTTGTCAACCTGCCGCCGTATAATGATGGTGGATGGTCGGCAAGCAGTTAAGCATACTGTTAAAGCCTAGTCACATTACAAGAATAGCATGGCCAAAGCTTTTTTGGTCATACTTGTCGGTCACAGGAGTGCACTTACTTGTGCACTAGTGTGATCCAGAATCAGTGACAGCGGGTTAAAGCCTGCTGTCGGCTGACATCACAGAGCTGCTCCAGGCTCTAGAAGGATCCCGACAAAAATTTTGGGATCCACCTAGAAGCCTGATCAGCAGCTGGTTCTACCTCTCAGCACACCACTAAAAGCCTGAGCCAGCTGCTCCCACTCCCCCTCCAGCCTGGCATCCAGTGAGGACCGGAATGGCAGAGCAGAGAGCGATGACTGACAGTTACTGCTCTCTGCTCAGAGCAAGACTGACACCTGAGCAATCAGTGGTCATGTGATCGCTCAGTTCTCTGGCTTAGAGCTGGCAGTAGACAGCTGCAGGATCAGACTAATGATAAAGCAAGGAAGTGAGTAAGGTTTTTTTTTCTAATCCCACGTGTCTTCTTTAATAGTTTGCAGCAGTTCTTTGCCTGGCCATGGTGACAATGTTCAAAATTGTATTAAATTGCCAAGGTGACCAAGTGCATACAGCACCTGATGCCCTTTCTGATTGGTGGCCCGGTTTCTGTAGAAGGAGGTGTACAGGCAGTGCTGATTGTTTATTCAGGGTTATGGCTCCCTGTGTGTCTATCTGCAGCTGTTTTTACACATATACAGCCCTGCTGATGGATCGTACTGCGCTGCATTCACTTTTATAAATGAAGGGTCAGCAATGACAGGCTGGTGCAGTGTATGACACAGCCTGAGAGTGCTAATCTTTCATTCATATAACTGAAAGATCACGCAGCACTGCGGGGGTGTGTGATCCATCAGCCAAGCTGTGTATATTTACCAACAGCAGCAGATGAATCACACAGCCACACAGTGTGATCTTTGTCATTGGCAGCGCTGATCTCCGGAGGGGCCCCTGCTGCCAGAGAGTAGAGCTGTCACTCATAAATTTGTCTCTTTCCTAGTAGCCTGGTTGGATGGTGGTGGGGACCATAGGTGTGCGCAGCCTTTTGCATTAGGGTGTGCGCCTCAAAGCTCCAACATATGTTAGTACCAATCCCCTGTATTTTTCTCCTGTGGTAACTGGATGTCAGCCAGAGGGAAAGGAGGAGAAGCCTACTTTCAGCTGCTGCAGGGTAAATGCAGATCGTTACCACTAAATTCCACCCCTGCCGTCCCTCCTGTCCAAGTTCTGGGGGTCGCCAAGGAAGGATTTCAGTTTACTTGTCACCTGCCCGTCATCAACGAGTGGGGTTGCCATGCCCAGGAATTGGGGCGTGCCCAGGCACACCTGGCACACCCGTTGCGCGTGCCTATGGTGGGGACTGATCACCCATGCTGTTTAGCAACAAAGGAACAGATTTGGACATGACCAAGTGATACATGCACTTGGTTCCTTGTAGGAATAAAACAAAATTAAAATTAAACTTCTCCCTTAGTTAAATTTTAGCTGTAGTGCATTTGGATTGAGAAGAAGGGAACGTCCTGAAGCAGTCATCAAAATTTTACTTTTAGTGCAAATAAAAAAAAAGGATCACAAAGATAGTACTCTTGTTTTGCTGCACCAACAGCAGAGTTCATTATCTTTACCTTAAAGCGTAAATCCACTTTTGTTGAGAAGAAAACATTCCCCTCTGGGTGATCTCTGTACATTGCAAGAATTTTAATAAACCTTTTTTGCGGATTCCTACCTTTTGTTATTCTAAAGAAATGCCTTTGTGTTTCTCTGTGCTCCTGTGGGAAAGTGATTCTAATGGGAGTTGTTTTCATAATTATCAATTATCAATCGGCTGTGGACCTGCAGGACACTCATGAGGGAAGCTGCTGGGCCTGCATCCCTTTAGACGTGTTCCTATTGGGAGTATGTCACCAAAAATTACATTTTTGTTACAGGGGATGCCTGAAGTCTGACTTGTATCTTAGTGCAGACTTCAGGGCAAATCAGTGAGCCAATCACACAAGCAGGAAATTATGTTTCTGGGGGCCGTTCTGTACACACTCTGTGTACAGAACACTTCCAGGTAGCCGTATTTAGAAAATTACAGCGGCTGCAGATTGAAAAGGAAAGGTTATTTTTAATAACATTCAATTATAATATGATTTGTGTTGTAATTGTATACGCTATATTATTTTTTCTTTATTTTCCATTTATTTTCCCCATGAAAGTGGAGTTACCCTTTAATTCCAATTGAACGGTTACCTTTATCCAAACTACAAGTAACAATGGGGAGTCATTGCCCCAGTGTAATCCTTACCAATTTGGTTTAATTGAATTTCTTTTTTTTATATTGTATGTGTGTTGGTGCATGTGTGCTATGTTTTATTTAGTGTTGTTTTTCTTTTCCTTTGGCAACCCTCAGCCTGTGTACACCCTTATCATGCATTTTCTAGTAAGCTGTGCCAGCAGTGAGCACTATAGTTATGCCAGCTTATCTCGGCATGACACTGCATTTACTCAGCAAAGCCCCGGCATCAAGTCCACTCTTCTATGTATTCTTTATGAATAGATTCAAGTATGTGACAGTGGTAAACACGGCATGCCAGCCATTTACCTGAATGAAAGCTATTTTATTCAATGAAAATGACTCTGCATCAGCTTTCTTAATGGAGGGAACACGCAAAGCTATTAATTGTTATGAATGTGTGAAATGTTCAGTGTTTGTGTCTGAAGAATGTAGTTTCTTATAAACAAGAGCATATTTAGCCAAATTGTTGAGGTATGGTGTACTTTAAATAAAAGTAATAGTAAAAAAAAAATGTAAACATAAAAAAAAAAAAAGTATATACACACACACATTGTATACACATTGTAAGTATATACACACACACACTGCTAAACACACTACTTTCAGCACAAAAAACGTGGATGGTCTGTGAACGATGACTAAGACTGCCCGTAAAGTCTATGAGAAAAATAAAGTTCCTGAAAAGTATATTTTTTTCCTGTATTTGAGCCTCCGCCAGTTTCCGTGTTTATATCGCAGCTGAACCTGATTCACTACTGACAATGTATTTAGTAGCAGCCTGACAAATTTTGGGGGAGATTCTTCTACACATTGCTTTCTACTAGGCGATGCCAACCACCCAGTCAACAAGATGTTCCTTCTAAAGCAGACTAATACAAATTACGATTATAAGCTATTAAGTACAGTGATCGTACTCCTTAACCATTATGAGTTTTGCAGGATGCTGTGGGATTGTGCTCAATATGAGCAAAATCCTGGGGCCCTGCAGAGCTCATGTGATGTTCTGGTGCTGGGTACTGCAACACGAATTCCAGTACTCAATCCAGTGGAGTGTTCTCCTGCCTAACAGTGGCTGTATTGTTCTGGCACTGACAGCATTAGGAAGCAGCATCGTCAGAACTGGGATCTTAACCTCCAACCTCTCCTACATCCTGCAGTAGCTCTCGTTGCTGAGCCACCTGAGATGCTGGACAGCAGCCTGTCTGAACCCTTGGATAATCTTGTTATGTACCTTGTTATGAACTCCTTGCTCCTCCCATGAACTTCCTATTTAGGCCAAACCTTTTCACTTCCAGTTTGCCAGATTATTGTGCTCTCTCCAGCTGATATCTTGCTCCTTAGCGTACCTGCAGCTGTCCTGATCTCCATATGAACCCTCTTTTTTGCTGCCTATCCCAGAAACATTCAACATATGTCTAATTTGTGATATGTATATTTTCTTCAACTGGATTGTTCTCGAACTGTAAGTGTATGTATATGTTTCATGATTTTAATCTGTGTTGTTACAACTGAACACTCTTACCTGGAAGATTATTGATATATATATATATATATATATATATATATATATATATATATATATATATATATATATATATATATATATATATATATATATATATTACAGAAACTCTTTGGAGCCATCAACCAATGTAAACCCCCTGAAGAAGACTGAAAACAGTAAAAATGCGTTGGAGTTTTGTTGATGGTGCACTTGTTTATCAACTTTGCATGTTGCTGCTCTAGTCACAAGCCTGCACTGTATATACCCTCAGTTTTTATGCTCTTTTGCATTGTGATGTTGTACTTTATTGTCCCTGTTTCCTCAGGGCATATTTTAATGTTGTTTCAATAAAATTATGCATTTTTAGATAATTTTGCTGTATATTGTTTACACCTACACCTTATTGGTATCGAAAAGACCCAGATCCTTGTTTCCTCGACATGGTGGGTTTTCCCTGTCGTCATCTCCACTAACAATTGTTACCTACCTTTGGCTTGTTTACTGACTACGTTTCTGCTTAATCCCTATGTGCTACATCTGCTACTGGACCATGGCTTGCTCACCGCCTGGTGAGGCGATCCTGAGGACCGCGACCTGGTACTAACATGCAGCAATACCCATCTTCACCATAAGGAGCTCTGGTGAATATCTATTAGTGTTCGTGCCTAGACCTCACATCACAGGTGAGCCTGTGTCATGCGCCAGGGTGACTTGCTTGTGTACCTATCCTGCAGGTCAGCAGCCTCTCTACTGCTAATGCTACTGATCTCTGACCCCTGACCGCGACAAGCATGGGACATTGAGCATCTCTTCAAGTAAATAACCACTGATCACTGATACTATGGCAATATTTATCTCCCACTAATGGCCAATGATAATTTTTTTTTCCAGAGACACCAAAGACATTTGTAGAAGAGGCCAAGGACTAGAAAGGTTGATTGTCTAAATTGCAGTATTGGAAAATTTGTGTTTTATAGACCATAAGAAAAGGAAATTCGCTATTATTCAGGTGAAAATACCTTCAGGTTACTTAGGAGAACTAAGACTTAGGCCTCGTACACGCGACCGCGAATCTCGTCGTAAAAGAAAACGTAGTTTTCCTCGACGAGGTTCTTGTCAAGCTTGACGAGATTCTTGTCAAGCTTTCCTTGCATACACACTGTCGAGACAAAATCTCGTCATTCTCAAACGCGGTGATGTACAACACGTACAACGGCACTATAAAGGGGAAGTTCGATTCCACTGGAGCCACCCTTGGGGCTGTTTTTGCTAATCTCATGTTACTGCGTGTTAAGTAAAAGTTTAGTGAGAGACGATTCTTGCTTTTCAGTCTGTTACATCGTGACAAATGTGCTATCTCCATTACGAACGCTACTTTTAGCGAAGGTGCGCTCCCGTCTCATACTTTATTCTGAGCATGTGCGGGTTTCTAAGCATACAGTGGGTGATCGCAATATTGTGTCAATCTCGCTCCCTTTCTCGGCGAGATTGACCACCTACGAGCCCCATCGCGGGAGCCAGCGCCGAGCTGGCTTGCCGCGATGGGGCTTGCCGCGATGGAGACAAACCCCTACCCATTCACCTGGAGGCAAAGTGTAAAAGAAAATAAACACACAACACTGGGTTTTTAAGGTAATTTATTAGTCAGCTCCGGGGGCCCCCCCTGTCTTCTTTAGCTCTTTTACCAGGGGGGCCTTCTTCTTCGGCGAGGGGGGGGTGTGTCAGTCTTCACCGCCGTCTGGGTCTCTTCCGCTCTCCGGGGGTCTTCTCCGCTCTCCGGGGGGTCTTCTCCACTCTCCGGGGGTCTTCTTTCATCTTCTCCGCTGTCATCTTGGCACTCCCCGGTTCTTCTCCCGCTCGCTCTCCGGTGCCTTCTTCTTTAGGGCTGGCCGCCGCTATCTTCGTGTTAGCTCAATTGCTAGCGGCGGTCAGCCCGCTCTTCTGTGATGTCTTCTGCCTTCTTCTCTTCTTCTGATGTTGACACAACGCTTCTTCCCGCTGTAATGACGGGTGCCACTATAAACTAATAAAATATTCATTCGAGACTGGGTGAAACTCCTGCGCTGTCTTGGATAGGTGAATGGTGGAGAGGGGAATGTGGGACGTGAATGGGAACACTGCAGCAGACAAAGAAAGTCTATCCTAATTAGACAATAAAAGATAATTTGCAAAAGGTGATGATGTCTGCGCTGTGAATGATTACCACTGTGGGCAGGGGAGAGAGGAAGGTGAGGGGAAGGTGAGGGGGGGGGGGGGGGGGGGAATTAAGGTTAAAGAGGGGGGGGGTTGAAGTCAGGTGGGTCTCTGGAGCAGTAATGAAATCACAAAAATGGTAGAGGTGCAGTTGCAAAGTGGTGATTAAATCAACATAAACTAGACAAAACTGTGCATATCACTGAAGAGGACTGAGAAAAAACTACAGTACATATATCTGACAGTCCCAAGTTAGATGAAAAAAAGGAACCAAAATCAAATTCCAAAAAGTGCTGTTGCAAGAAAGCATACTGAGTAAATAATCAAAAATAAAGTTCCAAAGCCAATGATGAATGAAGATGTGCGGGAAAATCAAATCCAAATGAATGAAGATGTGCGGGAAAATCAAATCCAAATGAATGAAGATGTGCGGGAAAATCAAATCCAAACAAGTGCGCCCACATCGTTAGTGATCCAAGCAGCTTACCTCCTGGTTATCATTCAACAACCCCAAAAATGGGTGCTCTGGCCTTTCATTTGGTGGGGATCTTCCTGGTGAGTCTCAGTAGTTGGTCATGTATGGAAAATATATAATAATAAAGATAATGTGGCGTGATGCTGGTATCACATAAATAAAACAAAGGGGGAGCTCTGTATAAGGTGGATGGAAACTCACACAACTTACACGCTGTGTAGAAATGGAGTGCTTGTCTCCACGAGCGCCGAGCTCGTCTCCCTAAATTCTCCTGCACAACTTTTCTTCCCTAGATGTCCGCGGAGCAGATGGCTCATGCGAAGGCAGAGGGGGTGGAGGAAGGAGAAGAAAGGGGGCACATCGCGTGATTCTGTATAAAAACAATTTAATTAAAACATAAAACAATCTTAAAAGACTCACATGTAGCAGTCTGGTATCGGTTACATATCCTACGAGCGCCGCGCTCGTTTACCGTCCGTCAGGTGCTGCTGCCAGTGCTTAGTGTCCCACACGTGTTCGTCACGTCACGTCACGTCACTTCATCACGTGATGAAGTCACGTGACGTGACGAACACGTGTGGGACACTAAGCACTGGCAGCAGCACCTGACGGACGGTAAACGAGCGCGGCGCTCGTAGGATATGAGAAGAAATATGAAATACCTTTTTTAACGTAATCCCTTTGTTGGGATAAATAATCCCAGATTAACGATGGTATCTCTATCGTATTTTCCGGGTTAAAATCCCTCAGACGCTTACACCTTCCCAGCTTGCACAAAGTGACATTTTTATAATTCAGGGGGAGGTTAACGTAAAGATAATATCCCTGTTTGATCCAATCGTCTACTGACATACGGATTTTGCAGTAGTTAATAATTTCCGTAGGGAGGTATAATTTAGATTTTTTTCCTAAATGTCTAGATTTAGAAAGTATGGGCCAGATTCACAAACGAGATACGACGGCGTATCTACTGATACGCCGTCGGATCTCTGTTTCTATCTATGCGACTGATTCATAGAATCAGTTACGCATAGATAGCCATAAGATCCGACAGGTGTAATTGTTTTACACTGTCGGATCTTAAGATGCAATACCGCGGCCGCCGCTGGGGGGAGTTTGCGTCGTAAACCAGCGTCGGGTATGCAAATTAGGAGTTACGGCGATCCCCGACGGTTTTTCGCGTTCGCTACGTCGCCGCTAGTCTAGTTTCCCGTCGCAAAGTTAGTCGTTTTTTTTTGGTGCCTTAAATTTACACAGCAATCGCATTGCTGTGTAAAGTATGGCCGTCGTTCCCGCGTCGAAATTTTAAAAAAATAACGTCGTTTCCGTAAGCCGTCCGGGAAAACGGAATTACGCTACGGGCGTCGCCGTTCAAAAAAATTACGTCACTTCGCGCAAAGCACGGCGGGAGTTCGGAAACGGAGCATGCGCGGTAGGTCCGGCGCGGGAGCGCGCCTAATTTAAATGGCACACGCCCATTTGAATTGGCCCGGCTTGTTCTATGTTCAACCATAGTTTATCTTTCTGGGGGAGAACCAATATTTCATTTGATCTAGTATTGCTGCATAATAGTAATTCCTGATGTCAGGTAAGTTCATACCACCATGAGCCGTAATGGAGGTAAGAATGGAAAAGGCTACCCTTGTTTTTTTTTTATTCCAAATAAACTGTCTCAGTTTAATGTTTAGTTGCTTGAAGAATTTAGCCGGAATTGGGATAGGAAGGCATCTAAAGTAATATATGATCTTTGGTAATGTTTGCATTTTGAATGCAGCTATTTTCCCGACCCATGATAATTGAATTTTCTGCATTTTCGATAGGTCGCCACTAATTTGTTCTATGAGGGGGGGGGGGAAGTTAACATCATAAATTTTGGTTGGCAATGGTGCAAGTTGAATTCCTAAGTACTCTACCGAGTTTTTATTCCATATAAATCCAAACTTTGATTTAAGGCTGACTGTTAATGGAGTAGGGATATTTATGAGCAGGGCTTTTTTTCTCAAACAATAGGTGCTGGAACTTAACAACGACCCCACAAAACCCCTCCCCCAATCACACCCTCCAAATCACATCAAATAGTGGGTGTCAAATTTCACAAAAAGTAGGAGGATCTTAACCTCCCTGGCGGTATGATTCTTTCAGAAAAAAGGTGCTAAAAGCGGTACCATTATTTGCAAGGAAATTTGGTGTTTTATACTGTAGGTCTGCAATTTTTAGGAATAACTCACTTAAATCTGACCAAACAAGAATCTAATAGGCATCCCGGGTATAACATTTTTTTAAAAACAAAATTATAAATTATAATATAATAAATAATTATAAATAATTATAACAAATAATAATATAATTCTAATAAAAATTATTCAATAATGTAATCAACTCAAAATCACTGAAATTTGCTCAGTTGCAGAATTGTTGCTGTCATTATTTTTTATTTTTTTATGACGAATTTCCCCACAAATCGCTATCGCACAATTCTGCAAGTGATTATAATTTATTATCGCTGTTTTCTAGCTGCTCTAAAACCATTTTTGACATACAGTAAAGGGACACTTTTGGTTGCTATGGACAATCTACAGTTTGCAGGGAGAAAGAACCGTTTTTATTATATAAAAGAACATGTAGGGCACTGGGCAGACCACTAGGGACAAGGGGGGTGTGTATTTTTTACATACAGTACTGTAATCTATAAGTATACTGTATGTAATGTGTTTGTTTACGTTTTTGAATTTGGCGCCGTTCTCCGCTCCCGTGCGTCGTAACGTCGCAAGGAACGGAGATCGGCGGCACAGGAGGACGCTGTGTGAATCGAGCAAGGTCCCGCTCGCTCACACAGCGCGGTGGCATCGCTGGATCCAGGGACAAGGTAAGTAACTTTGTCTGCTGCTGCAGTGAGGCAAGCCCGAGTCTGACTCGGGGTTACCGCTTTGGTATGAAAATCTCACCCCGAGTCAGACTCGGGAATACCGCCAGGGGGGTTAAAGGGGCATTAAATACCAGGATTGCATTACAGAGTGCAGAGCTGTCACTTGTAAACACAAAAACCAGACTTTCGTGTTTACAAGTGATTGTGATGAGCAGGCACCAAAGGGTCTAAGCCAGAGGTGGTGGAACTGAGTTCCACCAAGTTCCCCCTGAAAAAAAGCCCTGTTTATGGGTAATATGTAACATTTATTTACGTTGATTTTGTAGTATGAGACTTCCTTAAAATTTTCTAGCGCATTAATTACTGAAGGTAAGGATAATTCAGGATCGGCCAGAGTCAGTATAATGTCATCAGCGAAAAGGCCCAACTTGTGTTCATCCTGACCAATCGCAATGCCTTTGATATCTGGGGAAGAGCGAATATATTCCGCTAGGGGTTCTATTGCAAGGGAAAAAATCAGTGGGGATAAAGGGCACCCCTGTCTGGTCCCGTTGGTTAGTGTGAAAGTTCTAGACTTGAGGAAAAAACTTTAGCAGTGGGATGAGTATATAATGCCATAATAGCAGAGTGTATAAATCCTTCAAGGCCGAATTTAGATAAAGTGTGTGAAATATATCCCCAGTGCATTCTGTCGAATGCTTTTTCTGCATCAAGTGTTAAAAGTAGGGCGGGCATTCGATCATTATGTATTCTGTTAATAATATTCAGCATTCTTCTAGTGCTATCGGGAGCTTGTCTACCTTTAACAAATCCTACTTGATCGGGTCTAATTAATGAGGGGGTGACGTTAACTAATCTATTTGCTAGAACTTTCGCATAAATTTTAAGATCGGAATTTAGTAAAGATATGGGTCTATAATTCAAGGGAGAGTCAGGATCTTTGTCAGGTTTTGGAAGTGTTATTATTACAGCTTCTAGAAGTTCATTTGGGAAAGTTTTTGAATTTGCTGCTTGGTTGAAAAGTCTGGATAAATATGGGGTTAAAATATCCTTAAAAGCCGAGTAATATTCACCTGACAGGCAATCAGCACCCGGAGCTTTATTTTTGGGAAGATCATTTATGACTTTCTTAGTACTCCTCTTAAGACCTGGTGCAATCAGTTGGCTGGCTCTTGAAAGGAGTCATGTAAATATCAGTTAGCCTTGATAGGTGGATGTCAGTTTTTGAAAGAACTGAAATCCAATGACTGAAAGAGGTTGGCATATAGTCAGACTGGGGAGTAAATAATTAGATCAGTTGTCCACAAACTGCGGCCCTTTGCTTGCCTTTATCTGGCCCTTGAGGCACTTATCCTTCCACTGATAAAATGCACTATTCCTCCCACTGACACCAACATTGGGACACTATTCCTCCCACTGACACCAACATTGGGACACTATTCCTCCCACTGACAACAACATTGGGACACTATTCCTCCCACTGACACCAACATTGGGACACTATTCCTCCCACTGACACCAACATTGGGACACTATTCCTCCCACTGACACCAACATTGGGACACTATTCCTCCCACTGACACCAACATTGGGACATTATTCCTCCCACTGACACCAACATTGGGACATTATTCCTCCCACTGACACCAACAACAGGGCATAATTCCTACTACCGCCATGAATAATGGGGCACTGTTTCTCCCATTGACGCCAATGATGGTGCACTATACCTCAAACTGACACCAACCACGAGGAACTATTTCTCCCACTGACACCAGCAATGGGGAACTATTCCTCCAATTGACACCCATGATGGGACACCAGTGTGGGAGAATTATTCCCCACCCAATACCAAAGAAGCATTGTTAACTCCCATTGATGCCAGGACAATTTCTACTCCCAATGGCCACCCTGTGGCCTCCCTAAAGCCTGGAGGACAGTAAACTGACCCTTTGTTTAGAAAGTTTGGAGACCTCTGGGTTAGATGATGCTGGATGCCCTAACCAGGACATGAGTTGGGTTCAATCTGAGGTGGTGCAGCTTCTAATGCACACTGTGAGAAGCTTGCTGTGTGCAGTGAAACCAGAATAATGCCGTTTATTACAGGAGAGGAGCCCTTTCAACTGTGCAAGGCTAAAGGTACGGCTGGAGTTGAGCTTCAATTAAGCCTGGCTGAGTCTTGATAAAAACATACAGCAGCACACATTCTGCAAACCACTGAAAAGGTTGTGTAAAACATTTTGGTTCTTTTCTACGGCCATAAATTTCCCTTGTGGATTAAAACCATATTGAGTAGAATACACAGCTTCTCGCCACAGTTTATACAAAACATGAGTTGGACGGTGCTATAGCTTACTTTATGAAAAGGTTACATGCTCTAAGAATAAACTGTTTGTAAAAGCCTGCTTAGCTGGATTGATTTGTGAAACTCGGCCTTCATTATTGTTTAAAGTGATGCTTTAAGTAAATAGTTTTTTTTATTGTTAATATAGAAAGAAATACTGCAGCTAATGTTGCACTGTTAGAGAACAGCAATAAGAATATAATCCCAAATTTACTCCACTTTGAATCGGTTCCAAGATTTGTTTTGCTGGTAAAAATTTGCCTTGTGAATAGATAAGTGCAATTACTAAAATCACATATAAGTTTTCACATATTATCACCATTTCAAAAGTTATCAGCAATCATTGTACAACGTACCGTATATACTCGAGTATAAGCCAAGTTTTTCAGCACATTTTTTTGGGCTGAAAATGCCCCCCTCTGCTTATACTCAAGTTACCTTTTTGCACCTGATCTCCCGGATTTTGGGGACCCAGTACCGGCAGGCCGTAGGTCCCCTGGACCCCAAACTTGGCATACATATAGCCCCAGTTCTCCTCTACAAGTGTGCTGTCTGGGGGCCCTACGGCCGGGGAGCATTTTTTAAAGCCGGGCACCCCTTCCATATACTCCTATGTTAAATGTAAGTCTAGTCATGGGCACAGTGAGGCATGGACACAGTGAGGCATAGACACAGTGAGGTATGGGCACTGTGAGGCATGGACACAGTGAGGCATGGGCACAGTGAGGCATGGGCACAGTGAGGGATGGGCACAGTGAGGCATGGAGACAGTGAGGTATGGGCACAGTGAGGCATGGACACAGTGAGGTATGAGCACAGTGCGAGATGGGCATAGTGAGGGATGGGCACAGTGAGGCATGGACACAGTGAGGCATGGACACAGTGAGGTATGAGCACAGTGAGGGATGGGCATAGTGAGGGATGGGCACAGTGAGGCATGGACACAGTGAGGCATGCACATGGACACAGTGAGGCATACAGGCTTATACTCGAGTCAATAAGTTTTCCCAGTTTTTTGTGGTAAAATTAGGTGCCTCGGCTTATATTCGGGTAGGCTTATACTCAAGTATATACGGTAAGAATGCAGCTTTTATTAACCTCTTGACACAAGCCGCATGCAAATGCAGCCTCTCGGCGGTTGGGCCTTGGCTCAGAGCAGCCGCATATATGCAAGCAATATTGTGAAAACAGCTGGCACAGTTACGGGTGGCTAATGGAAAGTTCCCGTTCGCTGCGATCGGGGGAGCTATCCAATCGGGTGACCGCTGTGACAGCCAATCATAGCTGCTCTAGCAGCTCTAAAAGGGGTTTGTGGTCCAGGATTATAGGACAGTCAAAATTAGAAGCAGCTTGCGTTACACTAACAGTGTAGCACAAGCTGGCGGGGTCTCTTTCCGTGCTGCCCCCCTGCAAGGTGCTGCCCTAGGCCTGGGCCTTGTTGGCCTAGGCCAGGATACAGCGTTGGGTATAGCCGTGTTGCCCCAATGATTTCAATGGGCAGGAGCGGTATACATACCACTCATTCACCGCTCCAAAGATGCTGCTAGCAGGACTTTTTTTACTGTCCTGCTAGCGCACCGCGCCAGTGTGAAAGCCCTTGGGGCTTTCACACTGGAGAGACAGCAGCGGCTGTTTCAGGTTGGTTCGCAGGCGCTATTTTTAGCATTATAACGCCTTCAAACTGACCAGTGTGAGTCTAAGTGAGTGAGGGGGTGCTGCTGTCTAAGGCCCCGTACACATGGTCGGTTTGGTCCGATGAGAATGAACCGAAGTTCATTTTCATCGGACCAAACCGACCGTGTGTATAGGCTATCGGTCTGTTTTCCTTCGGTCCAAAATTTTAAAACATGCTTCAAAACCGAACCGATGGACCGCTGCCCCATCGGACCAAACCGATGGTTAGTACAGAAAAGCATCAGTTCAAAACCCACGCATGCTCAGAATCAAGTCGACGCATGCTTGGAAGCATTGAACTTCATTTTATTCAGCACGTCGTGTGTTTTACGTCACCGCGTTCTGACCCGATCGGATTTTGGACTGACGGTCTGACTGACGGTGTGTACACATATCAGGCCGTACAGCCACTTCAGAGGTGAACCGATGAAAACGGTTCGTCGGACCAGTCTCATCGGTTTTGTCCGACCGTGTGTACGGGGCCTAAGGCATTAAAAAAAACAAAAACAATATTCTTCTTTTTTTTCTATACTTTGAAATGTGCAGAGAAAAGGCTAAAGAATAAAGAAGATGGAAATGAATGAGCAAAAGTGCCTTTGTTAAAGGAGCTTTTATACGATAATTTTTTTTAGGCCAAGTCAAAGAATAAAAGTATATTTCCTAATGGGGATTCCAAAGTGATACATTTTTTCTTTTGTAACTATAACCAATTTTCTCTTAGAGTTAATCTGAATCGTGTAATAAAGCTTCACAGACAACCAAACCATAAAATAAATGTAAAGTCCCGCTGCTCCATAGAGGGTAATGGATGGTCCGATAAGGTCCACCTAAAAAACTGACAGGCAGACCTGAATGGTCCACCCGTGTAAAAGGGACCTTGGGGTTAATCTGAATCATGTAATAAAGCTTCACAGACAACCGAACTATAAAATACATTTAATATTTATTTTTATTTAGATAAAAGATGGTTGTTAGAGGACACTGTGGCAACAGCAATGATGAATGTTAAAACCTCTCCAAATTATTTGTTATTACATTTATGAATTTAGAAAAATGAAGTTCAATGCTTCCAAACATGCGTCGACTTGATTCTGAGCATGCGTGGATTTTTGACCGATGGATTTCCCCACAGACGATCGTTATTTCTATCGGTTCTTAACCATCAGAAAATGTTAAAACAGGTTCTATTTTTTTTGACCGATGGGAAAAAAAACGATGGGGCCCACACACAATCGGATTGTCCCATGAAAACGGACCATTTTCATCAGATGAATCGATCGTGTGTACAGGGCATAACAAATCGTGTGTACAGGGCATAACAAATCACTAGGATGTTTTTTGCTAAAGGTCCATGCTCATGATCTTCTTGAGAAAACACCTTTCTGCTGAATAGTGTCCTGGAGGTTTGAAATGCAAGCCAGACGAGCCACCTGGGTGTCCTCCTCATATGCCCAGATGTATGGGAGTGTTAGATATATTCTTATTGCACATTGTTTTAATTTGTAGCAGGCAGATGCAGTGGCAACAATTAGATAACAGAGTAGCTTGATGTGTTGGTTTATTTTCTTCGAAAATGCTACATGCTGTGCCAAATACTCTCTTAGGCCTCGTACACACGGCCGAGTTTCTCTGCAAAAACCAGCAAGAAGCCGAGGAAACCGGTCGTGTGTACACTTTTCGACGAGGAAACCGACGAGGATCTCGTCAGGCCAAAATGAAAGCATGTCTTCTTTTTCCCCGACGGGAATGGAAAAATTTGGCTCGCTGAGATCCTCGGCGGCTTCACAAGGAACTCGACGAGCAAAACCATGTGTTTTGCCCGTCGAGTTTCTCGGCCGTGTGTACGAGGCCTCAGGGTCTTGTGAAACTAGCAAAATGTCGCTGGGCAAAAAATGTTCTGGGCCAGGATCGTTAGTGTGACATTACGCTTGGAAAAAATGATGGAGGGTTGGCAAGAAATCACATGTGAGTGAGTGGTCTATTGCGCTACTGCAAGTGGTGGAATGTAAGCCAAGAAAAATGAGTGATAATAATATTGTTAATGATTATAATGCCGCGTACAGACGGTCGTTTTTTGTGATGAAAAAAAAACGACGTTTTTGAAAACGTCATTTAAAATGACCGTGTGTGGGGAAAACGTTGTTTTATGTCTTCTGAAAAACAAAAAAAAATTTTTCGAACATGCTCGAATTTTTGGTGTCGTTTTTCAAAACGTTGTTTTTTGTGTCAATGAAAATGATAGTGTGTGGGCAAAACGACATTTCAAAACGACGTTTTTTAACCCGCGCATGCTCAGAAGCAAGTTATGAAGCTAGCTTCAATGGAAAAGAGTGCCGTCGTACGTGCTGAACGTAACCGCGCTTTGCTAGAGCATTTTAAAAAACGATGGTGTGTAAGCAATGTCGTTTTTGAAAATGAAGTTTCAAAAACGTTGTTTTATTTCATGATTCAAAACTTCGTTTTTTTTTTTTATCACAAAAAACAACCGTCTGTACGTGGCATTATAGGGGTACCAAACAATCAATAAGGTACAAGTGTAAACTAAAGCTGCTATATCTGCAGGTGCACAAAACCAGTAACATAGGAAAAAATGAAAATAATGATAAGCGCTAAAGTAAAAGTGCATAACACATAAAAACGTGGCCAACACACTGAGACCTGGGTAGTGGGTGAGCTGGACAAGCCAAAACATAAAAATGACAGTCCCACTGAGAGTGATATACTGAAAATGGAGTCTATAAATGGAATGGCAATTGGATCATCTTAGGAGCTAAACAAATGGGTAAATCATCTGGACTTGGTGTTGAATCCCATCACTAATCTACTATTGCCCTTACCTTCAGCCAGTAGTTATTGTGCATAGGGCAAAGGGTCTCTCCTTCTATAAGGACTACTCCACGTTGCAGCACCGCTACGTTCCAAGCTGCTGCCGAGCCTGCCACAGTACAGTGTTTGTACAGGACCGGACGAGTCAGAGTGTAAAGCTGGGAGACCGATACAGGAGGCTTGGAGCAGTACAGATCTGTTATGGTATCAGAGTGTCAGTGATCAGACACTGAATTCTCTTGAGATTTCTCCGGCCATCTTGGTCACATGGAGGTTTTATAAAGCCTTTGATGGGACACCATTTAAACCGATCCAGGAGAGGCGGCGCTGAATAGAAGGAGAGACCCTTTGCCCTATGCGCAATAACTACTGGCTGAAGGTAAGGGCAATAGGAGATTAGTGATGGGATTCAACACCAAGTCCAGATGATTTACCCATTTGTTTAGCTCCTAAGATGATCCATTTGCCATTCCATTTATAGACTCCATTTTCAGTATATCACTCTCAGTGGGACTGTCATTTTTATGTTTTGGCTTGTCCAGCTCACCCACTACCCAGGTCTCAGTGTGTTGGCCACGTTTGTATGTGTTATGCACTTTTACTTTAGCGCTTATCATTATTTTCATTTTTTCTTAAGAAATCACATGTGGCAAGCTGGGCAAGTGTCCTAGTATGTAGATCCAGAAATATTGAAAGTCAACAGTTATATTTTCATTGACCATAGTTATGTTACTATGCAGACTGTAGTATACATGTGATAATGATGGTGGAGAATTGACACACATCTTCAGATCTATTGCATTGCCTACAAATATTAGGTGTTGTAGGTCCTGTTCGCATCTCTACATTGCTTCAGAACTTTTGTCCTGTCCTCCATGTAATCAGTGCAGCGCCTCTTGCCTACTCTCTTGTGTGACTAAAGCAGGCCATAGATGAGTAAATTTTTTCACTCAACTAGTGGATGGAACAAAAAAAAACTAATCTAATTCTCCCATCCACACAATCAAGGTGGATAGAGGAATTCGCTGTGTCTTTGTATTCTCACAGTGAGGCCTCGTACACACGACGGAGTTTCTCAGCAAAAACCAGCAAGAAACTTGCTGGGAGATATTTTTTTGCCGACGAAACCGGTCGTGTGTACATTTTCGTCGAGGAAACTGTCGAGAAACTCGATGAGCCAAAAAGAGAGCAAGTTCTCTATTCCCTCGACGGGAATGGAGAAACTTGCCTTGTCGAGTTCCTCGACAGCCTAACAAGGAACTCGACGAGGAAAACGATGTGTTTCACCCGTCGAGTTCCTCGGTCGTGTGTACGAGGCTTGAGATTTCCATGCTGTCAGAATACACTGATCGAGAGGAAATTTTCTGTCAGGGCAGTTGTACAGAAGTCGATCAGTAGGTCAACTTATGTGCAACCACAGTGCCTATACATGGATCAAAATTTAAGCCTGTCCCTGCTGAACTGACCAAATTTCCATCCATCTCTGGGCAGCTTAATCTTGTGTCTCAGCCACTCTCAATGATCTTGGTGCCCCCCTTCGCTTAAGTACAATTTTTTTATATTTTGAATGTAAGGCCAGGGGCATTCATGGATCGAAGGGCTCAATGCAGACCCTTTTCTGTATCTGTGGTTGGGTTACTTCTTGTTCTGCTACTTTGTGTTAAGCCCTGTACACATGATCGGATATCTGATGGAATCTAATCCGATGGATTTTTTCGTCGGATATCCGATGAAGCTGACTTTCATCAGTCTTACCTACACACCATCAGTCAAAAATCCGACATTGTCCAAACGCGGTGACGTAAAACACTACGACGTGCTGAGAAAAATTAAGTTTAATGCTTCCGAGCATGCGTCGACTTGATTCTGAGCATGCGTGGATTTTTGACCGATGGACTTCCTCACAGACGATCGTTTTTTTTCTATCGTTTTTTTATCCATAGGAAACATTTAAAACATGTTCTATTTTTTTTAACCGATGGAAAACAAACCGATGGGGCCCACACATGATCGGTTTGACCAATGAAAGGCGTCCATCGGTCTGTTTGTTATCGGACAAACCGATCGTGTGTACAGGGCTTAAGCAATGGTATCTTGTCTGTGGATAATTTTTTAGCTTATACCCTTGGTTCAGGTGGCAGGTGGCTTTACATTTTTGTTCCTGACACCTACAGTCATGGCCACAAAAATTGGCACCCCTGCATTTCTATCAGATAATGCACCACTTGACCCAGAAAATTGTTGCAATTATAAATGTTTAGGCGTTCTCACGTTTATTTATTTTGTTTGTATTGTTATGACACAAAAAAGTCAAGAAACAAAAGCCAAAATCACTTTCCACACAAAACTCCAAAAATGGACTGTACAAAATGATGGGCACCCTTAATTTAATATTTGGTAGCACACCCCTTGGAAACAATAACTGAAATCAATCGCTTCCTGGAACCATAAATCTTACACATCTCTACTGGAATTTAGGACCACTCTTCCTTCGCCAACTGCTCCAGGTCTCTCAGATTGTAAAGTTATCCCAACTGCTGTTTTTAAAACTCGCCACAGGTGATCTATGGGATTTAGGCTGCATTCACACCTGAGCGTAGGTTGTTCGGTCGTTTTTTCCGGCGTTTTTTTCCAGAGTTTTGTCGCGCGTATTCATGCTTATTTACGCCTTTGCATACAGCGTCGTCCGACGTTTTTGTACTTCAACGTTTTTTATTTTAGCCAATAGGAAAAATGATCATCTTTTCATCACTTGTTGCTATGTTGGTAGATTTTTTTTATCTTCTGTCTGGGTGAAATGTTCTATTGATTAAAGCGACAAAACGCCCGTAGCAAACGCTCGTTGTCGCGCTAGTCGCTTGAATCGAGCGTTTCCATTACTTTCTATGGGAAATAGAAACGCTCGAAAACGCCCAAACCGCCAGATTCGCGCGACAAAAAAGGGTCCGGAACTTGTTTGAGCTTCAGGCGTTCGGCGTCAGGCGTTTTGGAGTGGATTTCTATATTGTCAGCACCACTTAATTGATACAGGTGAGTTTAATTAAAAATTACAGGAGCATCACAAACTTGGAATGCACTTATTTCTTACAATTATGGGAAGGTGGCAAAAAATGTGTCCACTCCATTTTTGGAGTTTTGCGTGGAATATGTCAGATTTGGCTGTTTGTTTCTCCACTTTTTTTGTGTCATTCCAATACAAACAAAAGAAATAAACATAAGAATGCCTAACCATCTGTAATTGGAAGAATTTTCTGGGCAAAGTGGTATATTATCTGACAGAAATGCAGGGGTGTCAATATTATTGGCCGTGACTGTTTAAGGCTTCTTGTGCTGGTATCAATTTCTTCATTCTCCAAGAACTGTCTCTCGCCACATGAGGCCGGGCATTGTCGTGCACCAGGAGGAACCCAGCGTATGGTCTGACAATGGGTCCAAGGATTTCATGCCGATACCTAATGGCAGTCAGGGTGCCATTGTGTAGCCTGTAGAGATCTGTGAGTCTCTCCATGGATATGCCCCCCCAGACCATCACTGACCCACCACCAAACGGTCATGCTGAACGATGTTACAGGCAGCATAAAGTTCTCAGCTGCTTCTCCAGACCCTTTCACGTCTGTCACATATGCTCAGGGTGAACCTGCTCTCACCTGTGAAATACATGGGGCACCAGTGGCAGACCTGCCAATTCTGGTGTTCAATGGAAAATGCCAATCGAGCTCCACAGTGTCTGGCAGTGAGCACAGAGCACAATAGAGGACGTCAGGCCCTCAGGCCACCCCCATGAAGTCTGTTTCTGATTGTTTGGTCAGAGACATTCACACCAGTGGCCTGCTGGAGGTCATTTTGTAGGGCTCTGGCAGTGCTCATCCTGTTCCTCCTTGCACAAAGGAGCAGATACCAGTCCTGCTGATGGGTTAAGGACCTTCTACGGCTCTGTCCAGCTCTCCTAGAGTAACTGTCTGTCTCCTGAAATCTCCTCCATGTTCTTGAGACTGCGCTGGAAAACACTGCAAACCTTCTGGCAATGACACGTATTGAGGTGCCATCCTGGAGGAGTTGGACTGCCTGTGCAACCTTTATAGGGTCCAAGTATCCCCTTGTGCTACCAGTAGTGACGCTGACCCTAGCCAAATGCAAAACTAGTGGAAAACAGTCAGAAAAGATGAGTAGGGGAAAAAAATGTCAGACACCTCCACCTGAAAAAACATTCCTGTTTTGGAGGTCGTCTCATTGTTGCCCATCTAGTGCACCTGTTGTTAATTTCAATTAACAGCAAAGCAGCTGAAACTGATTAACAACCCCCTCTGTATACACCCCTCTGCCACCTAACTGACCAGATCAATATCCCAGGAGTTTTGATTCAAAAGTGTTCCTTTAATTTTTTTGAGTAGTGTATATTCTGTATGTAAAGTGCCCCAGTGATATTTTCTTTTTAAACTACTCATTTTCAGAGGAGTTGTGCTTGAAGCTCACTTTTGATATTTAATCTAAAGTGAAAAACTATGAGATGAAAATGAGCGAGACATCTACTGAGTACTTTGCTATTAACTCATTAACATTTTAATTAGATGGCCTTATTATTAATTTTAATTAGCCACCGAAAATTTTATTTTAGAATCATCTGCCACAAGTCATTTATATGCCAATCGGTACCCTTTGCTCCAGCCAAACAGTGTTCCCTGCAGTTAACTGATGGAACAAGAGTGGCAGACAGTACTGATCTCTGCAAAATGCTACCCTGCTATACACAGACACATAAAGGGAAATCCAGATGATCCCGTAAGGCTCACTGCTATTCAGTAAAGTTACAGCCTAAATGACAAAATCCAGCTCACCCTCCCCTACTGAAAACCTATGTAACCTCAGGAATGGGATCCTGCTGATGTCTCCTGGTCCAGTTGTGTCTCCCAAAATTGTAGACTGATAATACACAATATTGTGAAGAATTTCATTTGCAATCCTGAAACAACTGCAAACTTGAAAACTAACTGGTTATTACAGATTGTTGGTTTTGTAAGCTAATATTACTTTCTACATTTCTCACTTAAATAAATGCACTACGACATGGAGATTGTTTTTCATCGAAAAGGCAATGACTACTGGCATAAAAGCCAGAGAGTCACGATGCCAGTCAGGCAGCACCTGTTTTTCCCTTAGGATAGACTATGACCAACTCTGTAGTTAAGTTGCAGGGGGTTTCAATACAGTACTGTATAACACCTGGCCATCAATGAATGAAGCATCTAATGGAGACAATTTACTAAACGATTTGTGGTATCTTTCTCTGAGAGATGGAGATTTAATTATGATATAAAAGCTAACTTGAAAATAACCAGTAACATAAAGTAGGATGCAAGATAAAGATAAAGTTACCTAAAAAATGTACTAAATATAAACACATGAATAATCATGCACCCCTCACATTTAGATATGCAAGCAAAAACATGTTTTATTAAAACAACATAGTAATACTTTTGGCTCTTTACCCTACATCATTTTCACACTTGGAAGCTTAATCTAACTTTACCGGAATTTGATATTTTGTAGTAACCTGACTTTGTGCAAATCCAGTGCCTATACCTGCATACCAAAAGCAGAAGAATAAAGAACAATAATAAAGCAATATGTCCAGAACTACTCTAACCAGTAGGGTATGTTACTGTAGCCCAATAACTCACACAAGGAAAAATATTCCCTGGATAGGGAAAACAGAACGTCCTATAAGTCACAACGAGTGTGGAATGCTTAAAGTGGTGTTCCGGAAAAAAAATAAAAATTAAAAGCCAGCAGCTACACATACTGCAGCTGCTGGCTTTTAATAAATGGACACTTACCTGTCCTGGAGTCCCTCGATGTCAGCGGCAGCTGATTTCCATCAGCTGTCGGGTGATTCCGCCGCCATTGCGGGTAAGGGTACCCGGAAGTGTAGCCTTTCGGCTTCATGCCGGGAACCCTACTGCGCATGCGCGAGGCCCTGCTCCTCTCTCCTATTGACCCAGCAGCCAGGGGAGGATGAGGACGGAGCCCCCCGGTGATGTCACGGGCTGCTGGCCATAGCTGGACTCCTGGAAGTGGGAAAGGATACCTGTCAAAGACAGGTATCCTGTCCCCCCTCCCCTTCGAATGGTGCCACCGGAGGGGGGGGGGGAATCAGATGAGCGGAAGTTCCACTGTAGGGTGGAACTCCACTTTAATTACTACAAAAGGCAATTACTTTATTGAAAATATTAATGTATATCAACTAAGAAGTTGTCTTGGGTATACAAATCCCACCAGGGAAACACACAAAACCACATAAACCAGGGGTAGGCAACCTCGGCCCTCCAGCTGTGGTGAAACTATAAGTCCCATGAGACATTGCAAGACCCTGACAATCACAGTCATGACTGTGGCAGAGGCATGATGCGATTTGTAGTTTAACCACAGCTGGAGTGCTGAGGTTGCCTACCTCTGACATAGACAATGCATGATCACATGCTACATATGACAAAAATACATAAATTGGACATACAGTACACAATAACAAAAATCGTCCGCACGCCAAGTAAGCTGACACAGTGTACTGCCACGGCAAGTGGCCGTATGTCAAAATCAAAAGGAGCTACCAGGGTAGTGCTCCCATTTGTCAGTCCCCTTGGAGGCTCGAGCCGGGGGAGGGGCAGGCTACGGCTCCAGGTCTCCAATTTTCAGACGTGTTGAAGGTTGGATGTGTTGAAGGTGTTGAATTGACTTGGAGCCGTAAGCCTGCCCCTACCATAGGAGATCTATAAGGCTGATTACAGTATACTTCTTACTGAGGTAACAGTTCTGTGAGCATTAAGCGATTGTGAAGTCACAAAGATTTTGTTCAGAAGAATTTCTCTTATGCCGATGTGAGCTTTTGGTCGGAAATTCTGACTGTGCGTAGGCTCCATCTGAATTTTTCTGTCAGAATTTCCACCAAGAAAAATTTGAGAGCTGTTTCTCAAATTTTCCGACTAGAAAAGTTCTTGGATGAAATTCCGATCGTCTGTATGCAATTTCGACACACCAAAAACCATGCATGCTCTGAAGCAAGTCAACACATGCTCAGAAGCATTGAACTTAATTTTTCTTGGCTCGTCATAGTGTTGTACGTCACCGCGTTTTTGATTGTCAGAATTTGTGCACTGTGAACACTGATGTCTAGCAGCAGTTTTCACAATTTTTATTTAATTTCAATATTTTTTATCAATTCACTTGGTAGCGCGAGGGACCACACCCTTTACTCATACCGATATCAAGACAACACTGTAGGACCTTGTTTAATAGACACTGTCCGTATTGTCACCTTTTATTTCTAATCGAGGTAAAGTTGAACATGTAATTTATCAGGTTCTTACCATTGAATAATACCAGTACCCAAATTGGTTGCCCATCTACTTCAATCCCCTTATCCCCCTGCCCCAGCTTGAGCCTCCAAGGGCACTGACATACGGGATCACTACCTTGGTAGCTCCCTTTGATTCTGACATACAGCCCACTTGCAGTGGCAGCTTACTTGGCGTCCCGACAAGTTTTGTTATTGTGTATGTCCAATTTATGTGTTTTTTGTCATATGTAGCATGTGATCATACATTGTCTATGTCAGAGGCGTAGCCTGAGGCTTGTGGGCCCTGATGCAAAAGTGTTGGCAGGTGTTAGGGGAAGGTCACCTCCTGGATGTGTGTATCTTTTCCCCAGTTGTCAAGGAAGTGAGATAAGCGGACATCCCCGGGTGGGAAGGGGGGTAAAGAGAATCCCAGCTGGTGTCTAGGAGACACCGAGCGGTGCCTTACCTCACCAGTGACATTGGTCCTATAGTGGCTACAAAGCGGCACTCTCCTCCTCTTAACTTGCTGAGCTTGGTTACCATTCCATGTTGCCAGCATACAGCACAGACAGTTCTCCATCCTGAGCTGTTCTCACCCCATGCTTCTCTCCATTCAGGAAATGTCTCACAGCTTCTCCCCAGCCAACGAGAACAGAGGGGTGTAGACTGTGGAAGGCAAAGTGGAAGCCTATAACTGGAGCATGGCTGTGGGGCTCTTGGGCAGATTGGAGCTGGACTTTGTGGAGGATATGATAATATGATAAGGAGGCTGCAGAGGCCCCCTGGAGATAGGGGTGGGGTTGGGATTGTGACCCCTGCAACCCCTTATGTTACGCCCATGGCCAATGTGGTTTTGTGTGTTTCGCTGGTGGGATTTTTATACCCAAGTCAACTTCTTAGTTGATATAAATTAATATTTTCAATAAAGTAATTACATTTTGTGGTAATTAGGCAGCCTACACTTGTTACTTATAGGGCCTTCTGTTTTCCCTATCCAGGGAATATTTATTCTCCTATACCTGCATACCCCATATTATCATCACTGACGTTAGTTTTTCCATACAATTTTCTGAACCATCTATAAAGTGTTATTTTAAAAAAAAAGGTTTTATTTCAACTCACAGGAAATTATTGAGTGGTAAATTCTATGTCATTAAATAGTTGTGTATATATCTCAGACGAAAACTATGTCAGCAATGTGCGGTATATGAATAACACAACAGGAAGAGGGTGATAGCAATAAGAGGGGCCATGAAGCCTGGACACGGCACATAATCTTATCTCTCCTTTATTTTTGAAAGGTTTTCTAATGCCAATCTACCACGAGCAATAACATCAGCCAGGAAATAGTACAAGGAGCTGCATAATATCAAGATAATGTCAATATTTCATTTAGAGTACAAGAGGATTGCTGAAGGCTTTGTTTGTGCTGACCTTACATGGATGAATGGTTTTCTTCCAAATTACATTAGGGACGTATTATATTAAAGTCCAATCTGAAAGCATTTACTGCCAAACTAACCGTCCAAAACTTTACTGATATGGTCTGTAGTCATCCAAGAGAAAAGGGAGAACTCCAGGAAAAACAAAGTTGTAATAAGTACCGTATTTATTGGCGTATAACACTCACTTTTTTACCCTGAAAATAGAGGGTAAACTGTGCCTGCGTGTTATACGCAGGGGGTCTGTGGAAAGATTTTTTTTTAAACTTTCCTCTTAAAGTTAGGGTGTGTGTTATACGCTTGTGCGTGTTATACACCGATAAATACGGTATATAAAGTACAGTAAAATTGCAGGTGACCAAATACATAATCAAAAAACAAGAATGACAAAGAGTACGTTACACTAGTGGTTCTCAACCCCAGTCCTGAAGTACCCCCAACGGGCCATGTTTTCAGGTGTTCCTTTACTTTGCACAGCTGCTTTAAATCAAAATAAATGACAAGGTATTGATGAGAGCTATTTTACCTATGGGAAATTCCTAAAACATGGCCCGTTGGGGGTACTTGAAGACTGAGGTTGAGAACCACTGTGTTAAACAACATAATCAGAAAAAATGGCTTGCACCTGTCCCTGGTCAAATCAAATAGGGCAATGACTCTTGTAAGTATCAACTAGCTTGTCATTGGGACCATCATTTACTGAATTTTTCTCGGAAAGCCTCAGGTGCTTGGGGGTTATCATGGTTAGATATAACACCCTCACCTGGCTATCAATTGCGTCCTCAAGAGACTTTCTGAGGTCACTCAGAAATTACAGGACTATTCCAATCCTTTAAAATGTGATCCACCAAACAAGCCCTGATTTTCTTTAAGCTCCAAACACATTATTAGATTTTCTGCAGATTTTTGTCTTCAGATTTACCAAAACCATGTAGTGCAAAGGCCTGCCTGATTGCATACAAATTGAAACTCTTAAGGTTTGAACTCATATTACATGGTTTTGGTAAATCTGAAGACAAAAATCTGCAGAAAATCTAATAGCGTATATGGAGCTTTAGGCTGGTCCATTCATCCTCTGGAAGTACTATTACTGCTTGGTGGGCATTAGGGATGAGCCGAACAGCCCCCCCCCCCTGTTCAGTTCGCACCAGAACCTTTGAACGGACTGAACGTTCGCGCGAACATTTAGATCCCCATTGAAGTCTATGGGACTCGAATGTTTGAATTCAAAAGTGCTAATTCTAAAGGCTAATATGCAAGTTATTGTCGTAAAACGGGTTTTAGAACCCGGGTCTTGCCCCAGGGAACATGTATCATTGGAAAAAAAACGTTTTAAAACGGTCGTTTTTTCTGGAGCAGTGATTTTAATGATGCTTAAAGTGAAAAAAAAAATTAATAATTCCTTTAAATATCGTACATGATGGGTTTTTCTATAAGAAAAAAGTAATTTAAAACTGCTTGGGGATTTAATGTAATGTCTGCAATATGGATGAAAATCATTGAGAAAAATAGCATGGGTTTCCCCGCCCCCCTCCCCCCAGGTTATTACCAGACCCTTTGGCCCTATATACTTTTAACAGCAGTATACAGGCGGTGCAAACAAGACAGGGACTGTAGGTTTGTTGTTAAGTATAATTTGTTTGTAATTTTGAACTGGTACTTTTTTAAAGTATAGCTCCAGCCAAAAAATCTATTTTTTAAGCTTTTTGGAAAACATAGAGAGTGGTTATCACCCCTGTAACATTTGTTTTGCTGTCTGTGCGCATCTGTTCAGAAGATTGCACCTCACTTTCTGTCCCAATGACAAATGATTTTTTGAAAATTTGGGTTTTTTGGTGCCCCTCGGCCTCCTGACTGCGTTTTAAAGGTTCAACTTCACATCTATGCGATGCATCAGAGTATGTGCCTTGCTGCAGAACAGTCTATTAATTTGAGAATGAACTGCCTGCCACCCCTCAATAGCACCAAAGTGCATGGGCCTTTTTTTAATTTTATTTTTAATGCCGCTGCATCAAAATGCATGGTGCTTTTGTTAGCATGCATTTTTATTTTTGTGATTTTTTTTTATTTACACACATTATATAAATAAATATATATACAGTATATATATATATATATATATATATATATATATATATATATATATATATATATATATATATATATATATATATATATATATATATATATATATATATATATATATACTGTATATATATTTATTTATATAATGTGTGTAAATAAAAAAAATACCACAAAAATAAAAATGCATGCTAACAAAAGCACCATGCATTTTGATGCAGCGGCATTAAAAAATAAAATTAAAAAAAGGCCCATGCACTTTGGTGCTATTGAGGGGTGGCAGGCAGTTCATTCTCAAATTAATAGGCTGTTCTGCAGCAAGGTACATACTCTGTGCGTGTAAATAAAATAATAATAAAAATCACAAAAATGCATGCTAACAAAAGCATCATGCATTTTTTTGAGAAGCGTGAGAGAATTGTGATCTTCATTCTAAGCAAAAGAATCGTGATTCCCATTTTTCCCAGAATCGTGCAGCTTTACTGCCTTTAGGAATTAATATGAGAAACACCAGCAAATCTATTGACATAGCTTTAGGTGCACACTGTACAGAGGACACAGACAGTACACCACGTGAAAATACTGCAGCTAGCACAATCACCTGCCTGCCTGTCAGTAAATTAGGAAGAGCGGATCTAGCTAAACTCAATACAGTGTTTAAATATATATACAACACATGGGATGTATATATATATCCTCTACACACTGTAACTCTAACTGACTAGCCTGCCTGACTGCCTGCTCTATCTAACTCCAAAAAATGACAATCTCTCTCTCTCTGTAAACCACCAACACACTACACAAGGCCGACTTCCAGGCAGCATTATATAGTGTCGGGCGTGTACTAAACCCCCTGAGCCATAATTGGCCAATGGCCAATTATGGCTCTCCATTTTTTTGCGCGCTGTGATTGGCCAAGCATGCAGGTCATAGTGCATGCTTGGCCAATCATCAGCCAGCAATGCACTGCAATGCCGCAGTGAATTATGGGCCGTGACACGCCACTCGAACATGAGTTCGACTCGAATACGAAGCTCATCCCTAGTGGACATCCTCCTCCAAAAAGTTAATAGCCAGTTTTGCAATCAGCCTGGTGGGTACTTAATAGAGGCGGACAGCACTCTCCAGCCTCTCATCCTACTCTGATAGGTAGATGTTAGACTCATTGAATTTGGGCACTAGATCCAAAACTATTACCAGCCATGCCAGAGTGACACCTACTCCCTCCATCCATACCATCCGCCGAATGGGGCATATCCTGCTGAATACGGGAGTAAGGCTGAGTGGTAGGCACCCAAAAAATGAAGGAATAACACACGGAGGTCAGAGATTTCAAAGGAGTGTATTGTCAAGAATGTTCCAAACACAATGTAACAGAGTCTATTTAAGGGTTCCAACTGGACAGAAACACTCACAGATAATTAAACAGTGCTTGTGGAAAGCGATGCTCAAAGACTTACCTGGCATTAGAGGTGGCTGACAAGCAGTATGCAACTGAAACAGAAAAATTCCACACAGCAACAATAATGAAGAGTCCTTATACTGTCATTTAATTTCTCCTCTGGAACCTTTCCCTATGCTAGGCACACTCTCCCTAACTAGTAGGTTCCTGTCCCTATCCTAATTGTGCGCAAAATGTGCGCCAACTGCAGTGATCCAGTGCTTTTTATAGAGCAGCAGGATCCAATTGGACAGCTGCTCACCTGATGATACAGAGGCCTAAGAGGAACATGAGTTCCTTCTGTCCTCTACTCTCCCTGAATGGTGGTTGCAGACAGTACCACCTGTGTAGGGAGGTCAACCTACATCCACCCACAGGTTTCCATGCAAAAGAGATGAAATCACAACTGCAGGCATAGTTAAATGAATCAACATTATGCATAGTGGAGATCATGGCTGCTCAAACAATGACCATTTCAGAAGTTAAACACAATAACGGTGTCACCAACTTCTCCCTCTCCCCGTCAGCAACATATTGACCAGAATGGTGTGGCCACCCCTAATGTGCTTACAGAACAACCTCTTCTGATCTCAGATCATGGAAAAAAACACAGATCTCATCTATTCAAGTATGTTCTCCTTGAGGATATGTACACTCAGGGCTTTTTTCGTCAGAAAATAGGCGCAGGAACTCCACCACAACCCCCTTAACCCTGCCCCCCCCCCCACACACACATCCCTTCCAAACTGCATCAAATAGTGGGTGTGGTCAATGTGGGAGGGGCTTAAAGGAGCATTAAATACCAGGAGTGCATTACATACAGAGTGAAGATTTGGGGGCGGGGGTGTGTTACATTCAAAGCTGTTTGGAAGTGTGCACTGCATACAGAATGCAGAGTTCAGGGGTGCACTGCATACAGTACAGAGCACAAAGTTCTGGGGTGTGCTACACATAGAGTGTACAGCTGCTTACCTCTTTATCCCCCATCCACACTTTCACCCCCTCTTCAGCTCTGACCTATGCATGCTACCCCTCCCTCTACTACCGCTATCTTCTCCCCCCTCTGTAAAAGCTCCACCATCTTCCATGTGTCTTACCTTTGTTATTAGTACCTCCCTGCATACTGTAGTTGGGTGCTGCATCTCTCACTCACAAGGCGATCATCCAGTGGGGCTGTCGGCATCCGCACCACACCCCAGACACCCGTATCTCCCTTGTCCCAATCCTGCACTCAGTGGGAGCCACTCAGGAGATCAGATCTGTGGGAGCCGTTGGGAGACAAGGTGTGACAAGCCCTAAAAAGTGACTTTCTTCAGAGAACTCCATTAGCTTCCATAATTTTCTGTGCAGAATTGTTTTTCTTAAGCTGATATTTTATAAGCTTCTTACTATAAAAAGTTGTTAATTAAAGCCACCGTGACCTACTTGGGAGCCTCTGGAGTGTAAAGTCTTCAACAAACTGAAGCCAAAATCCATAACTCATTTAAATGAGATTTTAAGAGCTATACACAGCCATTACAGAATTTTGGCTCAGCTTCTCTGTTTCTAACATTTCTTCAATGGCTCACTATTTTAGACTGATCCCTTGAGTCAGAATGAAATTACAAGGACAACATAGAATTTTAAAGGAGGAATCCATAATGTATGGCGTTGTGGAATGGCTTCAAATATGGGGTTTTCTTCTCAGTCTATTGTCTCAGTAATCTGTTTATATACCAATCAGATTTTTACATATATTGCACTGGGTGGTTGTTCTTGGAAACATAAACAGGCTGAGGCAAACACCACACATATATAATCGTGCACACAGTCCATCAGTGACCTAGCAGTCCCCCCCCAGACCCCATCCACTTACAAGATTGTTGGCTATAGTACTCAGAATCTTTTTCAGGTCTCAATAAAATCTAAGGTGGGATCTGACTGCTTGCTGATGGCAAAAACTTAATTCTGCTGCTTATTTTCACCTCTCCAGCATTTTTAAATCATCCTCATGCCACTAAAAACACATTGGAGGTTATTTATTAAAATTGGGAATGCAAAATTTGGTGCAGCACTGCATAGTAATCAATCAGCTTCCAGTTTTTATTGTCAAAACTTTATTGAACAATCTGAAGTTACCGTAAAAGCTGATTGTCTACTAGACATGTGCACACTGAAATATTTTGTTTCTGAATTTCGTTTTTGTCTGAAAAATGTATTAATTTCGTTTTTATTTATGTTGTTTCTTTAAAAAATGCATTTGTCCGAAAATCCAAATTAAAAGTCGAATCTGTCAATTGAAGGCTTATGGTGTCCGTCTAATGTTTTATGAAGATTCGACAAAGCAGCTAAACTGTACGACGCCGCAATCGTACATTTCCGGTCTAATGCTCCACCCACAAGCTATAGCAGAATTCTAATGTTGTATGACACTAGTAATAATTATATTTATGAATTATTATTACTAGTCAACCAACATTAGAATTCTTCTATACCCTCTGGGCCGAGCATTTGACCATAAATGTCCGCTCGTGGCGATCGCATGATTTTAGCTGCTTCGTCTAATCTTCATGTCTCTATAATGTCGAATCTTTTCTCTCTATGATGAATCTTTTCTCTGTATGTCGAATCTTTTCTCTCTATGTAGAATCTTTTCTCTCTATGTAGAATAATCTTGGACTAATAGAGTTAGGCAAGGCACATACGACCTCAGATTTGATAGACACAGATCGCTATTGTCACTGTCATGTCGAATCTTCTATCTATATCGAACTGTTGTCACAACGAAACTAAAATAAAGCATTTTTTATGTTGGATCTTTCGGATTTCGGATTCAGCACGTTCGTTATCGTTTGTTAAAACAAACGCGAAAATCCCAGAAAATCCCAGATGCTAAGTGCACCAGTTTTAGTAAATCTCTCTATTGAGTAAAAAGCACAGGTTGTGTTCACTATAATGACATTTGTGAGCAAGTGCCTAGCTTTGAAGATACTAGCTGCCTGGATGTCATGCTCACCTTCTGGCTTCCATGCTTTCTGAACCACTGACCCAGAAGAAGGTGTACAGATTGTGATTTCTGATTTTACATTTTCTCTTGCGGCAGATTTTTTCCAAGTTTGTCAATATTATAATTATTATTAATAATACTATTTTTACTAATTTAATATGAATATGACAAACAGAAAAAAATCCCAGGTATTTAAAAGGTGATCAGAGAGGAATACCTCTTCCTTTTATGTACCATGAATTTGTACACACAATAAACTGCCTGCCCTACATTACGGGGATTGTACTACAGTTTACTATGTCATATATTACTATATGCCAGGCTACATCCTCTCCGCTATCACCTCCTTTATCTGGGATTACACACAATCAGTCTCCTAAATCTTCTAGTAATTTTCCTGGAATTTTATTCCTGTCTCATATGGTTTATCCTATTATGCAATGAAGTATGGAGAGAAGATCATAACAAGCGGTACAGATCTTGACACTCTTTATTGATGAGAGGCCTCATTCACATGGCTGTATTACATTTATGAAGGATCTTAATGGTAGCAAGAACCTACTGTATATACTGTGCCTTGCAAAAGTATTCACCCCCTTGGCATTTTTCGTGTTTTGTTGCCTCACAACCTGGAACTAACATGGATTGTTTGAGGATCTGCATCATTTAATTTACAGAACATGCCCACAACTTTAAAGATTTTTTTTTTATTTAGAAGCAAACAACAAATAGGACAAAATAACAGAAAAAGTCAATGTGCATAACTATTCCCCCCCCCCCAAAAGGTAAATACTTTGTAGAGCCACCTTTTGAAGCTATCACAGCTCCAAGTCGCTTTGGATACGTCTCTATGAGCTTGCCACATCTTAACACTGGGATTTTTGCCCACTCCTCCTTGCAAAACTGCTCCAGTTCCTTCAAGCTGGATGGTTTGCACTTGTGAACAGCAATCTTTAAGTCTGACCACAGATTTTCTTTTGGATTGAGGTCTGGGCTTTGACTAGGCCATTCCAACACATTTACATGTTTCCCCTTAAACCACTCAAGTGTTGCTTTAGCAGTGTGTTTGGGGTCATTGTCCTGCTGGAAGGTGAACCTCCATCCTAGCCTCAAATCACATACAGAGTGGTACAGATTTTGCTCAAGAATATCCGTGTGTTTAGCACCATCCATCTTTCCCTCAACTCGGATCAGTTTCCCAGTTCCGACTGCTGAAAAACATCCCCACAGCATGATGCTGCCCTTGCCATGTTTCATTGTGGGGATGGTGTTCTTTGGGTGATGTGATGTGTTGGGTTTGCGCCAGACATAGCGTTTTCTTTGATGGCCAAAAAGGTCCATTTTAGTCTCATCAGACCAGAGCACCTTCCTCCATACATTTTGGGAGTCTCCCACATGCCTTTTCGCAAACTCAAAGCGTGCCGTTTTGTTTTTTTGCTGAAAGTAAAGCCCAACTCCATGGAGCGTACGGCTTATTAGCGTCCTATGTACAGATACTCCAGTCTCTGCTGTGGAATTCTGCAGCTTCTTCAGGATTTCAGATCTCTGTGCTGCCTCTCTGACTAATGCCCTCCTTGCCCGGTATGTGAGTTTTGGTGTGCGGCCGTCTCTTGGCAGGTTTGCTGTTGTGCCATGTTCTTTCCATTTGGTTATGATAGATCTGATGGTGCTCCTAAGGATCATCCAAGTTTTGGATATTTTTTTATAACCTAACCCTGACTTGTACTTCTCAACAACATTGTCCCTTACTTGTTTGGAAAGTTCCTTGGTCTTCATGGCAGTGTTTGGTTAGTGGTGCCTCTTGCTTAGGTGTGGCAGCCTCTGGCCTGGCACGCATAGATACGACGGCGCATCTTTCTGCCTACGCGGCGTATCTATAGATACGTGTATAGTGAAATTCCGCGCCCAAAATAAGAAAATATAAAAATATATATATATATATAGTGTTGTAAGCTGCTCCTCAAAAACACAAATATTGTGTGAACATGAAAAATATAAAATAGAGGGCGCTAGGCCCATACAATATATGTAAAGTGCCGTGAATCAATAAATAATTGACAATCAAATAGCAACATAAGTATCAAAATATAGTCCCAACAAATTGCAGTCGGCGCTGCGCTTTGAAAACCACACAAAGTGAAGTTCAAATGTGATCATATAAAAGTATATTAAAACGATGAATAAAGTCCACTTCTTATTTAACAGTGATTCTGTGAAAAGAAAAAATGCCACCACCGCTTCTGAATAATTTTCAATTCCACCCAAGGTGCTTTAGAAAACGAATTGCTCTTACCAGAGCTCGTTGACCCCTTTAGTGAAAAAGATGGTCAACTAAGCTTATGCAGGATTGTGCCTGCACACATGTAGATATGGACAGACCGCTTTGCAGATTCAGGAACTCCAAACGGGATTGTATGCAAGAGAAGAAAAGCCAGGAAGCCCAATAGCGTGATACCGTTTAATTTAAAAACATACAAACATACAACGTCACCAGGGGGCGTCGCCCCCGACCCCAGATGACGTTAACATAACGAAACGTACGTCGGAGGCAGCTTGGTCACGTGACGTACCCCCCGTGCTCTGGAGTGTCGGAGAGGATCGATCGGATGGTGTGTCAGCGGCGGCTTTCATTCCCCCACCGAATCCCACTATTGAAACCGCTTCTAGCGGTGACAGGTCCGCAGCCTCAGTGCCGGGTGGGCACCCCCTAATGTAAGGAGCCATTTGGCTGTTTTTTATGTATGTTTTATATTTTTAAATTAAACGGTATCACGCTATTGGGCTTCCTGGCTTTTCTTCTCTTGCATACAATCCCGTTTGGAGTTCCTGAATCTGCAAAGCGGTCTGTCCATATCTACATGTGTGCAGGCACAATCCTGCATAAGCTTAGTTGACCATGTTTTTCACTAAAGGGGTCAACGAGCTCTGGTAAGAGCAATTCGTTTTCTAAAGCACCTTGGGTGGAATTGAAAATTATTCAGAAGCGGTGGTGGCATTTTTTCTTTTCACAGAATCACTGTTAAATAAGAAGTGGACTTTATTCATCGTTTTAATATACTTTTAAATGATCACATTTGAACTTCACTTTGTGTGGTTTTCAAAGCGCAGCGCCGACTGCAATTTGTTGGGACTATATTTTGATACTTATGTTGCTATTTGATTGTCAATTATTTATTGATTCACGGCACTTTACATATATTGTATGGGCCTAGCGCCCTCTATTTTATATTTTTCGTATCTATAGATACGCCGACGTAAGAGCTATGTGAATCTAGCTCATGGTGTGTAGGCAAGACTGATGAAAGTCAGCTTCATCGGATATCCGTTTAAAAAATCCATCGGATTAGATTCCATCAGACGAACCGATCGTGTATACAGGGCATTATAGACAGAGCTTTTTTTTTCTTTAGGTGGCCCAAGGAAACATTAAAACAATTAGCCTGAGTTGGACTTCAGCTCTGGCATATGAGATACTGCTTCCGGTCCCGCTTCTCATGCTCTCGCCTTTCAGGGTAAAGAGCCAATGACATTGGCTCTTTATCAGCCAATGACATTGGCTCTTTATCAAGCAATCAACTGTCCAATCACAGCTGAACTCATGTAAACAAATGCCGGTTATCGCAATTTCCATTCCTCAGCGTTGTCAGTTTGTGAGGACATTTACACTGATAATCAGGGCACTGATCATCAGTGCCCTGATCATCAGTGCAGCCCCAACAGTGCCAATTAGTGTCCATCGGTGCAGCATATCAGTGCCCATCAGTGCAGCATATCAATGGCCATCAGTGCTGCCTTATCAGTGCAGCTTTATCGGTGTCCATTAGTGCAGCTTATCAGTGCCCATCAGTGCCACCTCATCCGCGCACATCAGTGAAGAAGAAAAGTTACTTATTGAAAACATTTTATAACAGAAACTAAGAAAATTATCTTTTTTTGTTTGTTTAGCAAAAAATAAAAAATCTACTGGTGATTAAATACCACCTGAATAAAGTGCTATATATCTAAAAAGAATTATAAAAATGTATTTTGGGTACAGTTTAGAAATGACTGCACAATTGTCATTCAAAGTGTGACAGCGCTGAAAGCTGAAAATAGACCTGGACAGGAAGGGGGGTGAAAGTGCACAGTAGGTAAGTGGTTAAGGGTTAGGGACTGTTCACAGATCAGATGTATACAATTTAACATAGACTTATTTTTGGACCTAAAAGCTTCTTGATGAGAACTTTAGGAACAGCTTTAGAAAACAACGTACTATACTTATAAATCCCTGTAGAAGGAGCCAAATGCTCCGAGCGCATAGCCTGCCTTGTTTCCCCTCTAATCTGGTGCCTCTTTCCCTACCGGTGATGTAATTTCTGCCATGCGTTCCATGCTGGTCAGCTTCGCGCGGCTCCTCCATCTCCATGCCCAGCAGCTGGAACAGATTACAGCGGTCCTGCAGGACAGGATTAGGAGGATTCACATCCACACTTAATGGGCCAGATTCAGAAAGACGCGCGTAAGTTTGGGAGGGCGTAGCGTATCTCAAATACACTACGCCGCCATAACTTAGAAAGGCAGGTACCGTATTCAGAAACAACTTGCGTCCTAAGTTACGGCGGCGTAGCGTATATGGGCCGGCGTAAGCCCGCCTAATTCAAAATAGGCTGGTAGGGGGCGTGTTGTATGTAAATGAGTCGTGACCCCACGTAAATGACGCGCCTAACGAACGGCGCATGCGCGCGCATGCTCAGTATCACGTTGAATTTACTCCATAAGATACGCCAGGCCCATTGCCTGTGACGTGAACGTAACCTACGCACAGCCCCATTCATGTACGACTTACGTAAACAACGTAAAAGATACGCTTGCCGACGTCCATACTTTGCACTGGCTGCGCCTCATATACTGTAGCAGGGGTAACTTTACGCCGGACGTAAGCCTAACGTAAACGACGTTGCGGGCGCAAGTACGTTCGTGAATCGGCGTATCTACCTAATTTACATATTTGACACGTAAATCTACGGAAGCGCCCCTTGCGGCCAGTGTAAATATGCACCCAAGATACGACGGCGTAGGAGACTTACGCCGCTCGTATCTTGGCCAAATCTGTGCGTAACTGATTCTAAGAATCAGGCGCATAGATACGACGGCTCACATTCGGACTTACGACGGTGTACGTGGAGAAACGCCATCGTAAGTCCACTGTGAATCTGGCCTAATGTGTCTAGATGAACCTTTTACACATTTTAATCTTCTGAGTGTTTTTGAACTGTCTTCATTAAAAACTTTTACTGGGATACTATACTGAGTTGGCGCTTCCTTCCCACTCTGCTTTCTTACTCATGAGTCTATACAGCTGCTATTCTGTATGGCTGCACTGTATTGAGGCCCTGCTGTTAGTATAAAGACAGATTTCAGGATTTATATTAGATTAATTGAAAAAATTAGAAAATGTGGTCCTTCCCTGAAAAAAACAAAAAGATTAATCTGTAAAAAAAAAAAAAAGAAAATGTAATATCTTTGTGTAGGGGACATACTTGTGATTTACTTTAATAATTGTCCACAGAAGGTCACTGGTGAAGGACGGGTATGTCTGTGTGTTGAACCATCAGGGGGATCAGCAACAGCTGAAGAATACAATCTGGCCACCAAACCATAATGCACTTCAAAGGGCACTCGGGTTCACCTGTCTTCTGAATGAAAGGCAAATGTGTGGAACATTTTGTATCCTCAGTGATAATGAAAAGCCATATCCTGTTTCCACATCCGCTGATACCTCCTACAGGACATCTCCATACCAATGTCAATTATTAGGATAATGGCTGAATCAATAAACATTTCCGAAGCCTGATAGCTGCTTAGTACATCCAATCCACGTGAATTTTTGGATGCTTAGAAAACAAAATGACAATGCTCTGAGATAGTGTTCAATAATTTCATTTCGGATTGTGAAAATAATAATAATAATAATAATTTCATAGAAAAATAGTAGAATAATGCTAGGCATCCATGGATGTATTATGAGCAACTTGGATAAATCCAAGACCATTAATGAACCAAACCAATGTTTGAAATGTGCTTTCTATGATAGACTAGGTGTCATAGTAACTGAATATCAACATTTTATTTTTGTTTCAATGCCCCGATACAGTTACATTACAGCTGCAAAGTGATGAAGTAGTGGAGTCTACATATTTAGAAGCACTTTATTAGCTGGCATGAACAAACAGTGCTCTATAATACTTTGTGGAATGATTAATCTTATCATTATTCTGATGCCCTATATCTGATATATAATCATAATCCTGCTTTCCAAGCCCCAGTACTCTGGCCTGGTGGTGTTTTTTTTTTGTTTTGGTAACCTGGAGAACATACCTTATTGGCCCTATGCATATTGGAAGTTCCAAATATGCTTGGAGTACATAGGGAACTTTGATTTTGAGGCCTGTGGCACAACCACCACTGCCCTCAGCAACAGGAGCCTAGAACATATGCAAGAAACTTCTTTACTGCTCTCCCTCCCTCCTAATAGATCTTTACAGCTTAAAGGAGTTGTAAAGAAAAACATTTTTTCACCTTAATGCAATCTATCAGGGCCGCCATCAGGGGGGTACAGGCAGGGAGGTCCCCAGGGGCGCGGAGGCCCCCAAGGTATGGAGGCCCCCAGGGCCCCATATGGCAACCCCCCTTTTATTTATTTATTTTTAAATAAAAGAAAAAATATATTTTTTTAATATATTTTTATTTATTTTTTTATTAAAGGGTAATTTTTTTAAAATATATATATATATATATAATATAATATAAATGTTATTATTATTAATATTATTATTATTATTATTAAAGGACCCACTTTATTTCTTTATATATATATATATATATATATATATATATATATATATATATATATATATATATATATATATATATATATATATATATTAATTATTAAAGGGCTAAGAGGTCCCCAGGGCCCCATGTGGCAAACACCCTTTTTTATTTTTTTATAAATGTTTATTTTTTTATTTTTGTTTATTTAAAAAAAAAAAAAAATTATTAAAGGGCCCAGAGGTCCCCAGGGCCCTGGATGGCAACCTCCCCCCTTTTTTTTTTATAAATGTTTATTTTTTTTTTTTTTTTATTAAAGGCCTTAGAGGTTTCTTTTTTTAAATTTTTATTAAAGGGCCCAAAGGTCCCGGATGGCAACCCCCTTTTTTTGTAATATCTTTTTATATATAAAAAAAAAAAATATTAAAGGGCCCAGAGGTCTCCAGGGCCCCAGATGGCAACCCCCCTTTTTAAAAAAAAAAAAATATATATATATATATATATATATATATATTATATTTTTCTTTTCAATAAAGGGCCCGGATGGCTACACCCCTTTCTTCCTTTCTTTATTTCTTCTTTTTTTGTAAAGGGCCCCCCTCCGCTTCTCAATTCGTGGCAGCCTCCCCCCTCGCTTCTCAATTTCAGGTGGCAGCACCCCCCCCCCCCCCCCCCGGTTCTCTGCTCCAGGGGGCCCATGTCTGTGTAAGGGGCCCCCTAATTCCTGATGGCGGCCCTGCAATCTATGCTTTAAGGTAAAAAAACATCTAATGATGCCGGCCCCCCGAGCCCCCGTATTACTTACCTGACCCCTCGAAAGTCCCACGCTCGGTCCCGAGATCCTCTTCGCCGCTCAGCCTGGCCGCTGATTGGCTATAGCGGATGGATTGAGAGCAGCGCAGCCATTGGCTGGCGCTGCTGTCAATCACATCCAGTGACGCGGCGCGCCGAGGGGCGGGGCCGAGTGATACAGTGAGCGGCTATGACCGCTCGCTGTATCACGGGAGCACGCCCGCAAGGACTCACCACCATGCGAGCTCTCTCGTATGACTGTGGTGAGTTCTTGCAGGGAGGACCAGAGACAGCTGCCGAGGGACCCCAGAAGACGTGGATCGGGGCCACTCTGTGCAAAACGAAATGCACAGTGGAGGTAAATATAACATGTTTGTTATTTTAAAGACATTTTTTTTTCCCTATAGTAACCCTTTAAATAAATGTCCCAGTCAGGCCCTGCTACTACTGTCCATGCAGTCATTTTTATTCTGATGGCTGGGTACATACTCCTCTGCATGGCTGAGTCCTCCATGAGTAAAGCCTAGCCACACCAATGAATAAGACAGTGGTTGCAGTGCCCAGCTGGGACTTTTTACTTGCAAAAGCTGTGCAGTTCCGGGCAGGGCTGCAAAGTGAAGATTTTCTTCTTAGGAATGTGAAAGATGCTCTTATGAAATTCATTCTGCTCTACCTGCAGTCCACCAGTCTGAGCAGCCTATGCACCATTGCTGGGCAACACATGGGCTCTGCTGACAATGCCCCCTCTGGTCCTAGTGGCTTACAGTAGCACTCCCCTCAGGCTCTGTCCTTATTACTACGCTGCGGGTCAGCTCCATCTACTTAGCCTCCCCTGCCCTGCTTGACTGCCAGCCATGTGGCACCTTTTTTAAAATGGTACACGCCCAGGGGGCTTGTGTTTAGGGTTGCCACCTTTTCTTCAAGCCAAACCTAAACACTTTAGTACCCTGGGACACCTTTGGGTGACCCCCAAGAGGAGTGTGCATAGCGTGTTACAGCAGACAGTGGGGGTGGCCAAATTGCTCTTGCTGACATCATCGCCCTGCTCCCAGTGATACCAAACCTGCCCCCAGACAGCCGCCAGCTCTCGGACGGCAACAGATTTGTGTGTGACTTTCTTGGCTACTTGGGGAGCCACAACCTGGTCTGAAGAATGTGTCCAGGTTTCAGTCTGCCTGAAACCCGGACACCTGATTCAAAACCCGAACTGTCCGAGTGACTCCCGGACAGGAGGCAACCCTACTTGTGTTAGATTTAGCTCTCTGGTTCCTGTATCTTGTCCTTTGTCCTGCCTTGTCTCTGGCTTGCCTTTTTTTACTGATCCTTGCCTGGATTACGCTACTGAGTGTTGCCTTCCCTGACCCTTTCCGGATAATAGATTACACTGCGGATTGCTGCCTGCCCTTACCCTCACCTGGATAAGGAACTACGCTACTGATTGTTTCCTGCCCTGACCCTTGTTTGGATAATGGATTATGATACAGATTTCCACTTGCCCTGACTCCTGCCTGCATACTGAATATGCTACCGATAGCACCTGCCCGGAACCTTGTCTTTGCCTGCTGCCTTCCCTGACCCCTACAAATTTGGTGTTCAGTCAGTCTCTAGTCCATGTATCTTCTGATTCATCCTGAAGCCATCTAACATGGTACATGAACTCTCTCCCTGGGGTTGCTGGGGAACATCCCAGTACTGCAACTTTAGCATGCTCCTTAAGGTCTGGGGGCATCCAAGTACCGGTAGGCATATTAGCCTTAAGGAAAAGACAGCTGCTATAGGTGAAACCATGTTGATGTCTCACTATTTTTACAGAACAAGATACAAACCAGTAAACCTTACGTTCTAGAACAGCATTAATGCCTGGCATTTTCCTCTGTAGATAATCAAATGATGTACGTGTGTGTGTTGGGGGGAGGGGGTTAGCTGTAATGAACAATTGTAGTAAAAAGTTGTCAATTATCCATTAAACTTAGTTCCTAACCCCAGACCAGACTTTCTCAACCTTTTCAACACAGAGGAACCCCTCAAGTAACTTTTCGGTATCAGGGAACCCCTGATAAAAATGACTATAGCTACAATATGATACATTAGTTCAGTGGCCCCCCGCTGCACCTCAAACCCCACCCTCTGCTGTCTGTCGGTTGGTCCACCGGGACTTACCCTATCTAGGTGGCAGGGATCGGGTATCGGCGGGCATCTGAGGAGTGGCAGGAATCAGAGCACTAAGCAGCGGCGGGGATCAGGGCACCAAGCAACGGCGAAGATCTGGCATCTGAGGACCGGCGGAGATTGGGGCACCAGGCAGCGACGGGGATCGGGCATCCCGGCATCGGCAAGTGGCTCTTCTCTTCCTCGCTTCCACTGTGCGTCTCCTCCCCTCCTCCTAGGCTTTCAATAGAATCACCTGTCCTTTCAGCCAATCGTGTGATGGGTATCAGACCAGCTTCCCGATTGGCTGGAAGGAGGATCAGTGTTGTAACAGCGAATATTAATTTGCTGTTGCAACACACCTGGGTGGGCTCCAAATGCAATGCTCTACACCCCAAGCCCAATATATTTTAAAGCCTATTAGAGCCTCTGGCTCTAATCAGTGCTTCAAAAAACGCACTCCCCGCCCATCCCCGCCATAGGAATTCATGCGCTGAAAGGGGCCATCCGCATGGATAGGGAGGACAGCGGGCCACCCCGGCATTAGTGTGATGGTCAGAAGGAAGAATGTTTCTTAAACTTGTGATCATTGGAAAGAATGACCCCCTTACAGATAGCTAAAAAGATCAGTAATGTCAGTGGGAACGTATATGAGAGGTAGAAACTGATGGTTGCTCAAGGAACCCATAGCAACCTCTAGATTCCATGGAACATTGGTTGAGACACCCGGCCCCAGACCCTAACCTAACCCCTTATCCTCTAAAGGCCTGTACACACGATCAGTCCATCCGATGAGAACGGTTCGAAGGAGCGTTGTCATCGGTTAACCGATGAAGCTGACTGATGGTCTGATGTGCCTACACACCATCAGTTAAAAAACCGATCAAGTCCAACGCGGTGACGTAAAACACAACGACAGAAGAAAAATGAAGTATAATGCTTCCAAGCATGCGTCGACTTGATTCTGAGCATGCACAAGCTTTTAACTGATGCTTTTGCATACTAACCGTCGGTTTTGACCGATCGGTTAGGCGTCCATCGGTTGAATTTTAACCACTTCCAGACCTTAGGTGTTTTTCAGATTTGGTGTTTGCAAGACTAAAACAGTTTTTTCTGCTAGAAAATTACTTAAAACCCCCAAACATTATATTTTTTTTTCTAACACCCTAGAGAATAAAATGACGGTCATTCCAATACTTTTTGTCACACCGTATTTGCGCAGCGGTCTTACAAGCGCACTTTTTTTGGAAAAAATTAACTTTTTTGAATTAAAAAATAAGACAGCAATAAATTTGGCCCAATTTTTTTATATATTGTGAAAGATAATGTTACGCCGAGTAAAATGATGCCCAACATGTCACGCTTAAAAATTGCGCCCGCTCGTGGCATGGCGTCAAACTTTTACCCTTAAAAATCTCGATAGGCGATGTTTAAAAAATTCTAGAGATTGCATTTTTTGAGCTACAGAGTAGCTCTAGGGCTATAATTATTGCTCTCGCTCGAACGATCGCGGCGATACCTCACTTGTGTGATTTGAACACCGTTTTCATATGCGGGCGCTACTCGCGTATGCGTTCGCTTCTGCGCGAGAGCTCGTCGGGACGGGGTGCTTTAAAAAAATTTTTTTTTTGTTTTCTTATTTATTTTTATTTATTTTATTATTTTTTACACTGAAAAAAAAATAATAATAATTTGATCACTTTTATTCCTATTACAAGGAATGTAAACATCCCTTGTAATAGAAAAAAAGCATGACAGGTCCTCTTAAATATGAGATCTGGGGTCAAAAAGACCTCAGATCTCATATTTGGGCTTAAATGCAAAAAATAAAAAATAAATAAAAAATGTCATTTTTTCAAATGACCAAAAAAAAAATTTGTCTCTTTAAGAGGCTGGGCGGGACTGACGTTTTGACGTCACTTCCGCCCAGCCGAGCTATGGGGACGGGCGAAGGAGATTTTTCCTTCAGTCTCGTCCCCGCTCACCAGCCGACAGCACCCGATCGCCTCCGCCGCTACCGACGGCTACGGTAAGCGGCGGAGGGCGCGGGAGAGCGGCGGGAGGGGGGGGCCCTCTCCCGCCACCGATAACGGCGATCTCGCGGCGAATCCGCAGCGGAGACCGCCATTATCGGATTCCAGACCGCGCACACTAAAGATTGATACCTCGGTTGTGGCAGCAGCTGCTGCCGTTACCGAGATATCAATCTTTAAAAACAGGACGTACATCGTCGTGCGCAGGTCTGGAAGTGGTTAAAGCAAGTTCTAAATTTTTCGACCGAAGGATAACGAACCGATGGGGCCCACACACCAGCGGTTTGGACCGACCGTGTGTACAAGGCCTAAGACTACCTTAATACCTTTAAATTCATACTTATCTTGCTATCACTCCAAGCACTGGTCCCTCTTGTGGCAAGTTTAGTGATGAAAGCTTAGGGCCCTGCTCTCAAAACATTCCGTGTTGTGATACGAGTGCAAAACCAACATATTCATGGCTGCACATCTGGTTTTCATTAAGCTGTGTCTGGGCTTAATGCTGACACTAATGAAATCTATTGTACATAAACAGTGAGATACTCTAATCAAACATGTCTGATCTGGACTTGTTCTGCTATGATATTGTCTAATTATATTGTGCTAACAATCCATTCATAAGTCACTGAAAAATTAAAGATTGTAGTATCACTACAGCCTTCTCATGTTCTCTTTCAGTTGTTTCTAGCAAAATACATCTCTTCCTATGGGGCTACAATGCTGATCTATGGCAAGGAGACTGAATGGATTATATTAAATATGTTAATATGACTGTTTTTGATGCAGAATATTTAATGACATTATCCTGTATCATAGCAACAGAAGATTCAGCTTGTCATTCAGGACCAATATGTCTGGAGCTCCTCTTCTGACAAGATAAGACGGAGATGTGTTTGTAAAGGATGCTCCAAAAATTGGGAGTGGATTTGCTGGATCATTTCTCTGCAGTACATTTAGGTATTCTCTATTTAACAGGGCACTCATTTGTAATATGTCACACCAATAATTTTTTGTTTCATTGAACACCAAAGAAATTTAAATAAATATTGCTTGGTCCATCTCTTGGGGGTTTTTCTCATCCGTTACCATGGAAACAAATAACTTGTTTTAGGAATTCTTAATATTCCTTCAAGCTAAATTTACAGTGCTATCAAAACACATAATGACATCATAGACGGATTCTCCGATCTTTTTATAGCATCTTTTTATTCATTTTGATATTGATAACATACAGTTAGAATTCATAGTCAAAATTTTTCTTCCTCCAAACACGGCAAGTTGAGTTAATGTCAAAGAGCTCAATTTTGGTCTCATCTGACCACAGCACTTTCTCCCAATCCTTCTTCGAATCATTTAGATGTTCATTGGCAAACTTCAGATGGGAATGTACATGTGCCGTCTCGGGGAGGTGGACCTTGCGGTTGCTGCGGGCGTTCAATCCTTGGTGGCGTAGTGTTTTACCAATGGTTTATTTGGTGACTATGGTCTCACCTGCCTTGAGATCATTCAAAAGCTCTTCCTGTGTAGTTCTGGGCTGATCCCCCACTTTACTCATGATCAATCTTACCCCATGAGGCAAAATCTTGCATGGAGCTACAGACTGAGGGCAATTGATGGTGTAGCTCTACCCCCGGAGGAGCTGCTGGTTGTTTTGGGTCTACGCTCTGTGATCAACCCCTTAAAGTGGCTAAAACCCTCCCTTGACACAGCTGGTAATATGGGAGTTGTGGACCCCAGTAACTTATGGGGTAGCACAATATCCCATTACACTACAACAGATTATGTAAATTAAAAGGGGTACCTTGAATGGAAGGAATCCTGCAGTATGAAAGATAGGCTGCACACAAACTTCAAGATAACCAATGTAATACTTTACTTGAAATGGAAACAAAAGAACAAAACAGTGATACATTTTTTGCAGTGCCCTGCAAGATCAGTAACAATAATGGTGCATAGGTGTAAGCTAGACTATAATATCATATAGACCTGTGTGAGCACACAGCAAGGGAACTCCTTCAACAAAACATACACATTGAAACGCCCCCTTGCCAAGCCCCACCCAGCTCTCTGTCTCTCTACAATAATGTATAATGTAAATAAACCAATTGCTCGATCAACAAGCAATTAAACTGGATACTAACAGTGTGTAACACTAAATAGATAGTCCTTAAGTATTATAGCTATAACTAAACGATATAGCCTGGCGTCCCAGGCCTAACCTCAATACAAATTTATACTAACAGTCTGTGCACTTGTGCGTTGGCAGGCGTTGGCGCGCAAGGAGCAATTTATAATTCAAACGGGAAATAGTAAACTGGTGAACGTTTCCTGAACAGTCAAACTGCAAAGATGGATATCAGCAATCCGCCCTCCTGCAAGACAGTCAGTACTCTCAGGCAAGTGCCCTTCTCACCCAACCGGTTCAGGCCTTGTCCTTCTGTGGCTCTCCGTCCCCGGTCTCCAGTCACAACACTGTTAGCTGGCAGAGAAAAGGAGTCACCGCTCCAGGTGGATCTTTAGCAGACAAATCAAGGAACCTCCCAGGAATCCAAGGTGCTGGCAATGCACTAGGCAAACATGGAAAAGTGGAAATGGATGGACAGCCACACTCCAAAGGAACTTGAAGAAGTAGTCTTTATTAATAAAAAGTGGACATGCAAATCCAAATATACAGTCACATAAGGGGACAGCCGATGCGTTTCGCACACAGTTAGTGCTTAGTCTCAGATCGCAGGGATACTGAAGGCCCGTCCGATCACTCCGACAGAGGTTCCGTCTCTCCTCTTACAAAGGCACTCCGCCCGGGCCTCAGTTGGCCTCAGTTGCAGCCTACTCCCCGTGGAGACACTTCTCGCAGTGTCCTCCTGGGTTGAAGAGGCGGTCCAGAGAGAGCGCGCCAAAAATGCCCACTCCCTTAAATTACCTTACCCAGCAGGCGGTGCGGAAGGCAAAGCATCTTGGGGTTACCCAGCGGATCTATGGGTGATGTAGTTTCTTACATGTCAGGGCAAATGGAGTCTCTTCTCCTCCTGAACTCAATTCCCCAACATTATCTGCGGTACCAGGACACACTGTAAACAACAGGTGGCTCTTACCCATCTCAGCCACAGGAGGGAGCTGAGATCCTTCACGATCAGCAATGGTAGTCTTTTATATCACATCGAAAAGGGCGATACCCCACTACACACTCCCCTCACTCAAGAATCTTTGGCCCTCCAAAGATAGTAACAGTTTACAACCTGGTACACGCTTTTTAATTACACGCGGAGCAAATTTTGGGTAATGTACACATGACAATAAACAATCCACATTCCTATATGAGGAGCCCAAATGTAAGCAACTCATATCATAACACAAAGCTAACAGAGGAACCTCCCACCAATTGTCATAGGCCGGGGGGTTGTTCTGTCCACAGGCCACCTGAACTGATATGGCCTTACCAGATTTGCCAGGGAGTGAGTTAGGGTTGCCCTCTTCTGAATGTACAGCAGAGGGACCAGACATATCAACTGCACTTTTAGAGCATTCACCCAACTGGCTGTAAGTTAGCTTCCTTGGGGGGTGAATGGTCCTCTTTCCCTTCTCTTCTTCTCTAGAGTTCGGCTTCTTCTTCTGGAACTCCTTCTCCTGGAACCTCTTCCTCTGGAACCTCTTCCTCTGGAATATCTTCCTCTGAAACCACTTCCTCTGGAACATCTTCCTCTGGGACATCCTTCTCTGGAACATATGCCTCTGGAACATCTTCCTCTGGAACTCCTTCTTCTTCAGGGCCATCTTTTTCTTCATTCAAATCCATCTCCTCCTCCTCTGAGTCTTCATGTTCGTGGTCCTGAGGAGATTACTGAGATCTGGTGACTGGCCGTGACCCTTGTGAGGTCGATGGGTCACTGGTGGGTTTGGCAGGGGGGGCAGATGAACTGCTTCAGAGAGAGGTAAAAGATGGTTCCGGTGCCAGGTCTTGAGTGGTCCAGTACTTCCTTCTGGCCTAACCTGGTACACTGGAAGACCGGGTAACTGCTTGCAGATAATGTATGGCTGAGATTTCCAACGATCGGCCAGCTTGTGTTTGCCTGGTACACCCAAGTTCCTCAATAATACCATGTCTCCTGGTTGCAGGTCTTGGACCCTGACTTTCAGATCATAATTCCATTTATTCCTCTGTCCCCTTTGATCTGAGGTAGCTCGAGCCTTTTCATAGGCCGCTTTCAGGCTTCTCCTAAGTCTGTCCACATATTCCTTGTGGGAGGTGGCTGAAGCATTGTCCAGGGAGACACCAAATGCCAGATCTACTGGAAGCTGAGCTTCTCTTCCAAACGTCAGCCGGTAAGGGGAGTATCCTGTTGCATCACTTGTGGTGCTATTGTAGGCATGCACACTGGGTCTGGCTATCTTGGCAAACCCCTGATAACGATTGATTTCCTGATACAATTCCTCAGGGCGGACAGCTACTTTGCCTGCTGACCAAATTACAAGAAGCTGAGACCAGTCTGCTTGGATGGCTGTGCGAAGAGAGAGAGGGGGGCTATAGCCCACACAGCTTCTTTTTATTAACAAAATTACATCACAAAACATATGCATTCTCATTGGTCAACCCATATAATTCACTCCCATTTACACGCCCCCCTGTGACGTCTGTACTTAGCACATGGCACACATTCCACACCACATGTAATCCACGTGTAAGTCCTTTGTGCAATGTTCATTGAAGGGAGTTGCAATAGTCAAGGCGAGAGATAACAAGGGAGTGAATGAGGAGTTTGGCACTACATAATGTCACTCAAAATCGAGACACAATTGCATCAGTGTTGTGAACTAAGCCTACGTTTAAAAAAAAAAAAAAAATCCAAATAATAAAGAAATATGATAAACTGTGTAAGCTAGGAAGAATAAACATTTGTTATGCTAAACAAAGAAAGTTTATTAAATTACCTTTAATATCATTCCATTAGATTCAGATTCACGCGTACACTGCTTCTTGGTGGGACTGTAGCCTTGTGTAAGGCTCAGTTCCCACTGCTTCAACCCCAAAGTTGTGTGACTTTGTATTGCGACTTGCTTGCCACTTAAATGCTACTTTAATGTTTGCGCAAAGGGACGTACCTGTACCTGTACGTCGCTTTGAATTTGCTGCCGTGCCCGTGGGATGCGGGACCCGATGTTCGCCGGTGTTCCGCGATCGTATCACGGAGCTGCAAAACAGGGGGGTGCCTGTGTAAACAAGGCATTTCCCTGTTTTGCCTTGTGACAGGACACTGATCTACTGCTTCCTGTCATCGGGAGCAGTGATCAATGTCGTGTCACAGGTAGCCCAGCCCCACACAGTTAGAATCACTCCCTAGGACACACTTAACACCTTCCTCGCCCCCTAGTGGTTAACCTCTTTCCTGCCAGTTCCTGCAAATGCCATTTACACAGTAATCAGTGCATTTTTATAGCACTGATCGCTGCATAAATGACAATGGTCCCAAGATAGCGCCAAAAGTGTTGGATGTGTCCGTCATAATGTCGCAGTCCCGATAAAACTGGTAAAAAAATAATAATAATAAAAATGCCATAAACTACCCCCTATTTTGTAGATGCTATAAGTTTTGCGCAAACCAATCAATATACGCTTATAACGTTTATTTATTTTTTACAAAAAATATGTAGAAGAATACATATCGGCCTAAATTGAGGAAAGCTATTTTTTTTATATATTTTGGGGGATATTTATTACAGCAAAAAGTAAGAAATGTAGCTTTTTTTTCAAAATTGTCGCTCTTTTTTTGTTTATAGCGCAAAAAATAAAAACCGCAGAGGTGATCAAATACCATCAAAAGAAAGCTCTATCTGTGGGAAAAAAATGTGTTTGGGAGCCACTTTGCACAACCGCGCAATTGTCAGTTAAAGCAACGCAGTGCAGAATCGCAAAAAATGGCCCGGTCTTTGGGCAGCCAAATCTTCCGGGGCTGAAGTAGTTAAAAACAAATATTTTTTTTGCAAACCTTTACTTTCTTTTTTCTCTTTGTTTAGTTCCTGTACTTCTATTTGTCAGTGTACCTCAAGGTATACACTTGCAAGTGTATAAAGGTTTCACGGTATTAATAGAAATCTTATGGAAAATTATCAGCTGGGTGGATTTGCCAAGATATAAGCAATATTTTGCTGAGTGGTCTTGTACTGTAACTTTACACAACTCCGCCAAGTTTCCTTGACGTCACCCGAGGTACCTGCTTCCTGATCGCTGTGCCCTTTACTGAACTCTAACACTGTGTTTGGCAGAAAACCTTCTTCATTACATCCATATGTCCTGTAATGGCTTCCTTTCCCATCCCTTTATGTAAACACACACATGGCCCAGCCTTGAAAATTTACTATCATCCAAAAATATTGTTTTACACTGTAACATTGTTTTATCCTGTTTTAGAGTTATGGTCTGCAGAAGATTTCAGATATTTACAAACTAAAAAATGCATGCTATGTAAAAGATGTTCCTCTACTTTATTATTATTATTCATTTTTTTCCTTTCTATATTTAAAGCTCTGGAATATTATGCAGCACTTTACATTTTACTTTACAGAAAATACAGAACCAGGTTGAAGGAGCTTTTTAATGAATTTTTAAGTGCTTTTCTATATATTTGTGTTCTTTATTGTGTTTAGTACTAAAACAATAACATTTCAATATTTTTTCTATGAATGGAGCTTTGGGCTTCTTTTTATGTCTCCTTGACACTCATTTTAAAAAGTCAAGTTACAATGCTCAGTAGCTCAAGTCGACATAGATACTCATTTGTAAAATAAAGATCTAGGGCCAGATTCAGAAAGGACTTACGATGGCGCAGCGCCATGTACGCCGTCGTAAGTCCTAATCTGGCCCGTCTTAGAATCAGTTACGCTCAGATATCCTTTAGATCCGACAGGCGTAAGTCTCTTACGCTGTCGGATCTAAACTGCAATTTTTTTTCCCCGCTAGGTGGCGCTTCCGTCGATTTCCACGTCGAGTATGCAAATTAGCTAGATACGCGAATTCCCGAACGTACGCGCGGCAGACGCAGTAAAGTTACGAAGTTTATGTTAGGCTTTTCCCGGCGTATAGTTGCCCCTGCTATATGAGGCGCAGCAAATGTTAAGTATGGCCGTCGTTCCCGCGTCAAAATTTTAAAAAGTTACGTCGTTTGCGTTATGCCCCGTACACTTTACGTGATGAAAAAAAATGACGTTTTTAAAAACGTCACTTTAATTGACCGTGTGTGGGGGAAAACGTCGTTTTATGTCTTCTAAAAAACGACCAAAAAAAATTGAAGCATGCTTCAATTTTATGTGTCGTTTTTCAAAACGTCAACTTTTACTTCACAGAAATTGACCGTGTGTAGCAAAAACGTTGTTTAAAACGACGTTTTTTCATCCGCGCATGCCCAGAAGCTACTTATGAAGCGAGCTTCAATGGAAAAACGTGGTGAACGTAACCTCGCTTTGCTAGAACATTGTGAGAAAAACGATGGTGTGTAGGCAACTTCGTCTTTGAAAATTGAAGTTTCAAAAACGTCATTTTTTACTTCACAGAAAATGTCATTTTTTTTCATCACACAAAGTGATGGTGTGTATGCGGCATAAGTCGTCTGTGAATGGGGCTGGACGTCATTTACGTTCACGTCGAAACCAATGACGTCCTTGCGACGTCATTTGGAGCAATGCACACTGGGATATTTTAGGGACGGCGCATGCGCAATTCATTCGGCGCGGGGACGCGCTTCATTTAAATGATACACGCCCCCTACCCGCCGAATTTGAATTCCGCTGGGTGATTTACGCTACGCCGCCGCAACTTTACAGGCAAGTGCTTTGTGAATAAAGCACTTGCCTGAAAAACTTGCGGCGGCGTAACGTAAATCAGATACGTTGCGCCGCCGCACAAATACGCCCGCTGTACCTGAATCTGGCCCTGAGTGTGTGTGTGTGTATATATTTATATATATATATATATACACACACACACAGTGGCCCAGATTCAAGTAGAATCGCGCAATATTTGCGTGGGCAAAGAGCAAATTTTTTTCACTGCGCCCACGCAAATATTGCGCTTTGCCCGCGATTCACGGAGCAGTTGCTCCGTAAATTGCGCGGGCAATATGCTAAGCAGCCGGGCGCAAGGCTGCCTAATGTAAATGAACCCGCCGGGGGCAGGAATCATTTATATTAGGCGCGCTCCCGCGCCGAGCGAACAGCGCATGCTCCGTCGGGAAACTTTCCCGACGTGCATTGCGGCAAATGACGTCGCAAGGACGTCATTTGCTTGTAAGTGAACGTGAATGGCGTCCAGCACCATTCACGGTTCACTTACGTAAACGACGTTAAATTTGAACGTCGCGAGCGGGAGGCGCAGCTATACTTTAGCATTGGCTGCGCCTGCTATAGCAGGAGCAACCTTATGCTAAAGGCGCCGTACGGAAACTCCGTACCTTGCGTGAGAAGGGCCCGCGCAACTTTTGTGAATCGGTGGTAGTATGCAATTTGCATACTACACGCCGATCACAAAGGCCGCGCCCCCTAGCGGCCAACGCAAGAATGCAGCCTGGGATGTGAAGGCATAAGGAGGCTTATGTTTGTCACATCCTAGGCTGCAGTCGGTGTAACGAGGTTCCTGAATCAGGAGCACTCGTTACACCGGAGCAAGTAAGAACTTGCGCCGCGCAACCTATGGTTGCGCGGGCGCAAGTGCTTCTTGAATCTGGGCCAGTATTTCACAAAAGTTAGTACACCCCTCACATTTTTGTAAACATTTTATTCTATCTTTTCATGTGACATTATATTACCAAAAGTATTGGGACACCTGCCTTTACACGCACATGAACTTTAACGGCATCCCAATCTTAGTCCGTAGGATTCCACAAGATTTACAAGATTTAGGAGTGTGTCTATGGAATTTTTTGACCATTCTTCCAGAAAAGAATTTGTGAGGTCACTGATGTTGGACCAGAAGGCCTGGCTGGCAGTCTCCGCATTAATTCATCCAAAAGGTGTTCTATCGGATTGAGGTCAGGACTCTGTGCATGTCAGTCAAGTTCCTCCACCCCAAACTCGCTCATCCATGTCTTTATGGACCTTGCTTTGAGCACTAGTCTAAATCATTTGGTGGAGGGGGGATTATAGGGTGGGGTTGTTTTTTAGGGGTTGGGCTTGGCCCCTTAGGGAACTATTAAGGCATCAGCATACCAAGACAATTTGGACAATTTCATGCTCCTAACTTTGTGGGAACAGTTTTGGGATGGCCCCTTCCTGTTCCAACATGACTGCGCACCTTTAGTACATGTCCCCCATGGCAATCCTAAGTTTTTCATATCTATGGTTTCACAGCTCGCTTATTAATGCTACAAATGGCCAGTACTGAATAACAAGCTTCCTCTCCCAAAATTCATCAACTTCAAACTTTGAGCAAAATTTGCTAAATTTGCTAAACTGTTAATGAACCAAAGTCAGGCAGATCCACTCATCCATGTTTAAGAGGCCCCTTTTGTCTCTGGATTGTACAGTGCCTTATAAAAAATATATATATATATATGTATATATATGTATATAAATATATATAATAAGTAACATCAATTTTTCTATCAGCACTTCAGGCAAAGAGCAAAAACATCAATGATAACTTCTACATTCTCCAAGTGATTAAGTGCGTAGAAGTTCACCCATATCCAGAAGAGAAAGCTGTAACTATGATAAAACTACCTGTAATAAAAATGTAAATAAAAATAAAAAACACATCAATACATAATGCCATATGTGCAAAATGTGCCAGATTTCCAGGCAAAGTCTACAGTTTTAGTGACTTGTTCCTGGCAATGTCCCTGGATCAGTACTGATTTGATAGTGTGACCAGAACTGCCTGATTTCTAAGGACAGACTTTGCATAAGTAGCTGGAAACGTCCCTTCATTGTGTCCATTGAAATAAAAAAACATCCGTCTGGCTGTGATAGGAAGTTTGTGTGAAAAAACTGACCAGCCACAGAAATATATTAAGGGGAGACAGACAGACTGGCAATAATATGAAGGGTGCAAGAACTCTCCGAGATGGAATAGGAAATTGTGTGCGCAGATGTGGCTTATATTACCTTCCTGGCATCAGTTTGCTGGGTGTTCTATCACTATGAAATTACAAATTAGAAAGAATGAAAAGAATTGGTAGTTGAGAATTACTCCACTATTACAACCCATGCAGCATAGGCTATTAACTGGACGCCAAATCAGGACAAGGACATAATGAGGCTGAGCATCTGTTTTTGGACACAAACAGAGCACTTTGATATTCTGCTTCACTGAAGCATTAAAGGCATAATCTAAATAAATATTATTTTTTTCGGGCAAGATGTTAAGTGTGCTGGGAAATGTTTGTTTGCGATATGTGTAGCACTACCCCCCGAGGGGCTGCTGGTTTGTTTTGGGCGGCATGTTACCTCTATTTCCTCACCATCTAGAGCAGTGGTTCTCAACCTATCTAGTGCCCTGACCCCTTGATAAAGTTTCCCAAGTTGTGGGGACCCCTAACGGTAATTATTTTTTCCTATCGTGGGTTTTTGGCACCCAAGGCAAGACAAGTAATTTGCGCCCCTAACCCACGGACATTTAGCGCTCCATGAGTTCCTTCCACTCGTACAATATTAAAAATATCTTTCACTTTTATCTCTCTCTATCCTAATTTCTTGTTTGTTATCCCCATCCCTCTCTAGATGTCTTTCTTGTTCTTTCTCTTATTCTTTCTCTCCCTTTTTCTTTGTTTCTCCCCCTCTTTTCCTCTCCCTTCCATGTATTCTCTATTTTTATTCCTTCTCTTACTCCCTGGTGGGGAGTATGGGATCAGTGGCAATGCTGGCGGGGAGTTGGGATCAGTGGCAGTGCTAGTGGGGAGTTGGGATCAGCCAACTTAGGTGCTCTTGATCAAGGTCATCTGCTGATCTGAGAACTGTAGTGAGGACTTTTAAAGGCAACTCTAATCACAGGTAGTGTTACTCACTGTGTCTCCAACTTTGTGGTTTCTCGTAGCAGTGACACCTATGCTGAAATCAGCACATAGGGTCTCCTCCAGCCCCTCCCACTTCACATTCCTCACCAGTCAGCTGTCAGCTGACCTCTAGTCTCTGCCTCCCAGCTATGCCGTGAATGGGCAGCTCTGAAGAGGCTGAGTGGGCGGCCACAAGCTTTAGGAACAGCCCAGGTTTTGGGGACCCCTGGCAAATCCTCATTTGACCCCCAAGGGGGTCCCGACCCCCAGGTTGAGAACCACTGGTCTAGGGCATCAGATGAGAGTTGAGAAAAAGTTCAATGTCCACACAGACTTCTTTTTCTTTGATTTATTTGCTGAACTTGGTAAAAGAAAAAATTAATAGTTGAAGAGGTGGAAGGGTAATGAATGATAGGTTCAGGTGCACAACTTCTGTCCAGAAACACTCCTGCTTCCAGCAACACAGCTTTAGTAGCCACTCCAGCCAGAGCGGGTACTGCGCAGATAGGCCTCTCTCACTAACCTAGCAGCCGGGATGGCACACAGAAATTGGTAAAGTCTCTGCCACAGACCTTCCCACAGATGGAGGCAGGCCCGTCGGAACAGGACAGGCAAAATAAGCAACCAAGCTGGCCTGGGGCCCCAGCAGAGCGCCGCCGCTTCCTATAAATGCTGCAGCCTGTAGCGTGGCCGAGCTCCATTCCTAATTCCTCCTGCAGTCCGGCCGGGTACCGTAACCGCTTGGTACAGGAGATTCAGTTTCCTGTTCCTGGCCGGACTGACAGGAAGTGCGCACACTCAGTGCTCACTTCCTTTCAGTCCGGCCTGGAACAGCAAACTGAATCTTCTGCAGCGTGGTATGCAGTAAGGGTGGGTAAAAAGAACAGGGTGGTGAGCCGGGGAGGCAGTCAGAAGAAGTACTAGCTGACGTTCGGCAGCAGCTGTATGTAGCAGGGATGTCAAAAAGAACATGGGGGGAGTCGGGGAGGCAGTCAGAAGAAGTACTAGCCGACATTTGGCAGCACAGCAGCAGCCCCCCCCCCCCCCGCTTATCAGGTTTATAGCAGAATAATTTTTTACACTTGTCAACTTACCCCCCCCCCCCCCGCTTCTCAACTTGAAACTCAGCAACACCCCCTCCCCTGCTTGGGGCCCCCAAATTCCTTCAAACGGCCCTGGATGGAGGTATGTTCGGTCCAAAATCCTCTCAACACAGGATTCAGCCCGATTAACTTCTTGTAAACTTAGAACTGACAGGCGACCATCATTCAGCCTTTCAGTAATCGTGCGTCCTTCGATGAAGTTCAAGGCCTCTCCTGAGATACCAGCCTTGTGTTCGGTACTCTCCATAAAAGGTTCTTCATCGAGTGGCTTCCTCCCTCCAGGATGGACAGCACAGGACCACTCTGCAAACGTAGACCCAGTCTGACTACCAGGCCTACATAGTAGATCACAACCCCGGACCAACGTGGTCCCGGAGCCAGGAACCCCCGGTCAGGAGGGCCACTCACGTGGGAGTGGTGGGACGACAGACCAGCGATTGACAACCCCGGTCCAATGGCGTCTGTCCCTTAAATACTCCTCCCCAGCATTCACAGCCGGACGATTAACCCCCACTGATTGGCTGCCGAAGGGGAACACCCAAAACACCTTGACCTGACTGCTGCCACCCTTGGCCTGGGGTGGTAACGGCACCCCAGACAGCAATAGTGGTGACTCACAGTACAGCCATGGCTGGAACAGAGGCCCAAAATTTGGAAAAATAATATGGTTTGAGTCAACTAACTCTCAGACTACCCTCTAAATTTAAAGCAGCGCTGACTAAAAAGTGTCAGGCCGCTACATATGCATTGCCCTTCAATGTGCACCTTACTGCAAAGGCCAGTTGTGATCTTTTTGTATAGCCCTACAGACCTGAGGCTGAGATGTAAAAAATGCTTTGCATTGCACCCACAACGTTCTGATCATTTTTGTAATGCTCTGCAGGCCTGAATGCAAAAATTTAATCAATGCACATTTTTTATTCACGTGGTGCATTTAATAAAAGGTGGACTATGCCTCCTGACTCTTAAAAGAAGTCCCTACAGCTTAAAGTATATCTAAAGCTGGGTATTTATTGAAGTCTGGGTCCCCACTGGGGGAATTCCTCCCCTGCTTTATTTGTTTTGGTTATGAGGACTGAAAGTGAGGGAAAATACAACATTTTGAGTTGCCAATAAAACAGGAATAGAGGGTAAATCTTCTAATGGGTATATTTGTTGAAGTGACAATTAAAGGGGTTGTAAAGGTTCGTTTTTTATTTTCTAAATAGGTTCCTTTAACCACTTCAGCCCCGGACCATATTGCTGCTCAATGACCGGGCCACTTTTTGCGATTCGGCACTGCGTCGCTTTAACTGACAATTGCGCGGTCGTGCGACGTGGCTTCCAAACAAAATTGGCGTCCTTTTTTTCCCACAAATAGAGCTTTCTTTTGGTGGTATTTGATCACCTCTGCGGTTTTTATTTTTTGCGCTATAAACAAAAATAGAGTGACAATTTTGAAAAAAAATGAATATTTTTTACATTTTGCTGTAATAAATATCCCTAAAAATATATAAAAAAAACATTTTTTCCCTCAGTTTAGGCCGATACGTATTCTTCTGCATATTTTTCATAAAAAAATCGCAATAAGCGATTGGTTTGTGCAAAAGTTATAGCGTTTACAAAATAGGGGATAGTTTAATGGCATTTTTATTAATATATTTTTTTTACTAGTAATGGCGGCGATCAGCGTTTTTTTTCGGTACTGCGACATTATGGCTGACACGTCGGACACTTTTGACACATTTTTGGGACCATTGGCATTTTTATAGCGATCAGTGCTATAAAAATGCATTGATTACTATAAAAATGCCACTGGCAGGGAAGGGGTTAACACTAGGGGGCGAGGAAGGGGTTAAGTATGTTCCCTGGGTGTGTTCTAACTGAAGTGGACTGACTAGGGGAAATGACTGATCGCTGTTCATACATTGTATGAACATAAGATCAGGCATTTCTCCCATGACAGGACCGGGAGCTGTGTGTTTACACACAGCTCCCGGTTCTCGTTCTGTAACGAGCGATCGCGCCCGCCGGGTACGTGCGCCGGGATCAGGGACGAGCGGCGCCCCTATTGGCTGCTGGGAGAGATGACGTATAGCTATGTGATCTTGCCCAGCAGAGCCGACCTGCCGCCGTATAACTGCGGCGGCTGGTCGGCAAGTAGTTAAGCTAGTGCATTGTTTGTTCACTTACCTTTTCCTTCGATTTCCCTTCTAAATGTTTTTTTTTCTTTGTTTGAATTTCTCACTTCCTGTTCCTCCTCAGTAAGCTTGCCCCCCATCATCCGAGCCGTTCTGGCTGGGGGTTAGTCAGTGTGCTTGCCCCCTCCCTTGGTACTACATCTACATTGTGAACACAGCGTCTCCCCGCAGGGATGTAGTCCCAAGGGAAGGAGCGAGCATGCTGACTAACCCTCAGCCAGAATGGCTTGGATGATGAGGGCAAGCTTATTAAGGAGGAACAGGAAGTGAGAAATTCAGACAAAGAAAAAAAACATTTAGAAGGGAAATCAAAGGAAAGGGTAAGTGAACCAACAATGCACTAGCTTAAAGGAACCTATTTAGAAAATAAAAAAATAACCTTTATAACCCCTTTAATGGCCAGCCAGTTCTGGGAGGGTGTAATATGATGTCCTTCTGTGATCACACCCGCCGCGACACTGCTGATCACAGATTGAGGAAAGGAGCCAATCAACAGCTCTTTACCATGTGATCTGCTGTGTCCAATCACAGCTGATCACGGTGTAAACAGGAGCTGGTTATCAGCATTCCTTAGAAGAGAGACAATAACCAGCTTGTGGGACATGTACACTGATTATCAGTGTCCTAATTATCAGTGCAGTCCCAACAGTGCCCACCAGTGCTGCCAATCAGTGCCCATCAGTGCCTCCTCATCAGTGTCACCTATCAGTGCCACATACCAGCCCCCCATCAGTGCCACCTATCAGTGCCCATCAGTGCCACCTATCAGTACTCATCAGTGCCACCTCTCAGTGCCGCATAGCAGTGCAACCTATCAGTGCCCACCAGTACCAACTCATCAATGCTCATCAGTGCAGCCTATCAGTGCCGCCTCAGCAGTGCCCATCAGCGCACATCAGAGAAGGAGAAAAATTACCTGTTTGCCAAATTAAAAAAAAAAACTATGAAGTAAAAAGTTTTGTTTTATTTTTCTACATTTTCAGTCTTTTTTGATTTATTTAGCAAAAAAAAACAGTAATTAAATGCCACCAAAAGAAAAGCTCTATTTGTGTGGAAAAAATGGGTACATGTTGCGTCGCTGCACAATTGTCATTCAAAGTGCCCCAACGCTGAAAGCTGAAAATTGGCACGATAGGAGGGGGTTGAAAGTGCCCAGTAGGCAAAAGTTTAATAGAGAAGATTTGCCCTCACTTTCCATTGTGTCTACAGTTAAGAGGTAAAGGGAAATTTCCCCGTTAAAACACAGATGGCAAAAAAAAATCCGGGCCAAGTAACAAAGTGGAAAATAAATCGGAAGGTGTACAAAAGAAGCTTCATTATCTTGTAGAGTCTGCTGCTGGAAAGAACTTTTACTTCAAAACATTTAGATAGAGGACAGGCTCACTTTAAGTTATTATATACTGTAAGTTTACATCTCTGTAACTGAAATGTTTCCTTAACAATTACACATATAAATCATGTCTGCGCAGGCCAAGGGAGCAATGTTAGTAGAGGGAGAGGGATTGTTTATAACTGTATATTGTCAGCCAGTGTTCATGTACTAAGGCAGCCATGTCACCCAGAATAGCGCACACCTCCTTCTTCACCTCCTTCTTCACCTCCTTCCTCTCTGATTAGCACCTCTCTGCTCTGTTCTTCCTCCTTCTTCACCTCCTTCCTCTCTGATTAGCACCTCTCTGCTCTGTTCTTCCTCCTTCTTCACCTCCTTCTTCTCTGATTAGCACCTCTCTGCTCTGTTCTTCCTCCTTCTTCACCTCCTTCCTCTCTGATTAGCACCTCTCTGCTCTGTTCTTCCTCCTTCTTCACCTCCTTCCTCTCTGATTAGCACCTCTCTGCTCTGTTCTTCCTCCTTCTTCACCTCCTTCTTCTCTGATTAGCACCTCTCTGCTCTGTTCTTCCTCCTTCTTCACCTCCTTCCTCTCTGATTAGCACCTCTCTGCTCTGTTCTACCTCCTTCTTCACCTCCTTCCTCTCTGATTAGCACCTCTCTGCTCTGTTCTTCCTCCTTCTTCACCTCCTTCTTCTCTGATTAGCACCTCTCTGCTCTGTTCTTCCTCCTTCTTCACCTCCTTCCTCTCTGATTAGCACCTCTCTGCTCTGTTCTTCCTCCTTCTTCACCTCCTTCCTCTCTGATTAGCACCTCTCTGCTCTGTTCTTCCTCCTTCTTCACCTCCTTCCTCTCTGATTAGCACCTCTCTGCTCTGTTCTTCCTCCTTCTTCACCTCCTTCTTCTCTGATTAGCACCTCTCTGCTCTGTTCTTCCTCCTTCTTCACCTCCTTCCTCTCTGATTAGCACCTCTCTGCTCTGTTCTTCCTCCTTCTTCACCTCCTTCCTCTCTGATTAGCACCTCTCTGCTCTGTTCTTCCTCCTTCTTCACCTCCTTCTTCTCTGATTAGCACCTCTCTGCTCTGTTCTTCCTCCTTCTTCACCTCCTTCCTCTCTGATTAGCACCTCTCTGCTCTGTTCTTCCTCCTTCTTCACCTCCTTCCTCTCTGATTAGCACCTCTCTGCTCTGTTCTTCCTCCTTCTTCACCTCCTTCCTCTCTGATTAGCACCTCTCTGCTCTGTTCTTCCTCCTTCTTCACCTCCTTCCTCTCTGATTAGCACCTCTCTGCTCTGTTCTTCTCGGCTTCCTGTGTCACTTCTCTCTATCTTGTACTTTTGCTTTTCACTTCCTCCCCCATCACACTCCATATGCTCCACTTTCTGTTACTAAATTCCCTCATTATTACATTCTTTGCTTTATACATCTTTCAATCGTTCTTTCCCTACATCTTTACTACATCTTTACATATCAAGGTGTGCCACGGGTACTCATTACCTTTGTGATCATTCTTTGTCCCCCATATTTATTCCTAACAGACCAATTAGGGGGATGTTGCTTGCAGGGCTGGTGCAAGGATTTTTGATACCCTAGGGTAAGGTGACCAGATTTTTTAAATGAAATCCGGGGACATATTTTTTCTTTACTAGTAATGGCAACAATCAGTGACTCTCTGCCCATCGCCGCCCGCTTAACACAGCCTCACAAGTCTTACTCTCCGGGCCCCGGCTACTACTGGATGGGGAGAGGAGGAAGATCACTCTGCCAGGGAAGGCAAGGAGATAGACAGGCGGCTGGCCAGGATTTGAGCCAAGGCAGAAGAACATGTGAGCGAAGCTGAATGGGCATGCGCCCCAAACTGAAGAAATATTCCCTCCACTCCGGCCAGCACATGATCATCAGAAAGGGGCACAGATAATGGGAAAAATACAACCCCCCTATGCTAGTAGGCACGGCGGAGCGGGGGTGTGTAATTCTATTTTTTTTATTTTAATTCTGCACTGATTGTCTTTGAAATTACCCCTGCCCCCTATTAAATACAATCTGGGGACAAAACCAGGGACAGACTTGGTCCGGGGACAGTGTCCTCAATCAGGGGACTGTCCCCTGAAACTGGGGATGTCTGGTCACCCTACCCTAGGGTGACCAGACATCCCTGGTTTCTGGGGACAGTCCCCGGATTGAGGACACTGTCCCCGGAGCCAGTTTGTCCCCAGATTTGTCCCTGGATTGCAGTGGCATGGAGGTACTCTCGCCCCCAGGTGCAACATTTGAGGGGGGGGTGCAAATCATTACTGTGCCCCCCAAGTGTGTTGTGTTGCCCCACCCAGGGACTCCCTCTGTGTGTGTGAGAACATCGGAGTGGTGGTGCAGAGCATACGGCGGCAATTGGAGAAGCTCTTGGCAGGGGATACTGAGGAGCGGCTGAGTGTCAGGGACAGTACCTGGTGCTGGGGAGAGCCCTGCTCTGATAGATTATCATGGAGGCCATGTGGAGGTGAGCAAAATCAAATAATCTACGCTGTTCATGTGGGGGGGGGGGGGGTGTGAGTAGTGCAGGAATCAGGTAGGTCAGTGTAGTACTTAGTATAGAACTCAGGTAGGTGAGTGTAGTGGTCAGTGAAGGGATTAGGTAGATCAGTGAAGGAATCAGGTAGGTTAGTGTAGGGATAAGGTGGGTCAGTGGAGGAATCAGGTAGTTCAGTGTAGTGGTCAGTGTAGGAATCAGGTAGGGTTAGTGCAGTGGTCAGGTAGGTCAGTGTAGGAATCAAGTTGGTCATTACTACTGTACTAGTGGAAGGGATTCAGGGAGTGCTAAAAGTCTGGCGGTGGTGCTAAATTCTTGCCTTGTCCCGGGTGCTGACAACCCACTCTACACCACTGACTGCATATATAATTTGAGAAAAATATGCGTATAAAATAGTTTACCATTTGTAAAAAATAAAAAAATATGTCCCCGGATTTAATTTAAAAAATCTGGTCACCTTACCCTAGGCGAAATCTCATTTTGCTGCACCCCCTCTTGGCTCCACCCCTGACTCCCCCCCTTTGTCCTGCCCATGTATACCCCACCTTTTTAATGAGGTGCCCATCAAATGCATCCTCACCAGCGCCCATCAATGCAGCCTCACCAGCACCCATCAATGCAGCCTCACCAGCGCCCATCAATACAATCTACCATCGCCCATCAATGTAGCTATACCAGCGCCCATCAAATGCAGCCTCACCAGCGCTCATCTAATGCAGCCTGCCAGCGCCCATCAATGTAACCTCACCAGCGCCCATCAATGCAGCCCACCAGCGCCCATCAATGAATGTTTGCTTGATTCCATTAATTTGGGAGTTGGGACACAGACACAGTCCTCCGCCACTGCGCCTCTGACACTGTGTATGAACGAAGCAGTGGCTGCCTGCTGATGCTGTTACTTTGCTTGTTGCTGATAGAAGAGAGTAGGAACACCAGTAGCCGGGCGCCCCTAGGCAGCAGTGCACCCTAGGCGGCTGCCTAGTTTGCCTAGTGGTAGCATTGGCCCTGGTTGCTTGCCCTTGTCGTCTTTCTTTGTGCATCTGCTTAATTCTTACCAGACTAGTAGGGGAGATGTTGCTTGCCTGGGCAAATTCAAACCCAATGTTTTGAGTCCTGGCTAATGGTGACAGCTGAAGCCTCATACACACGATCGCATTTAAAACAAACTTTTCCGTGGATTTTTGTTCACAGGGCGTTGGCCGTGAACTTGGTATGCATACACACGGCAGGACTTTTTCAGCCAACTTTCACCAAATCACGTAGTACAGAAGTCCTTCGGACAAAACTCCAAAGTACAAACACGCATGCTCAGAAGCAATGCTAACCATAACACAAAATTAGCAGAAGATGGCGATAAAGAGCTGAAAAAACACGTAGTTTTGTGTTTGTTGGCCAACAATTCTTTGCCGTTTGTATGCAAGATAAATTCATAGCCAACGCCCTTCGGACAAAAGTCCTACGCTGTGTCTGATGGAAATCCGATCGTGTGTACTAGGCTTAACCAGTATTTTGTATATAAAGCCTCATACACACAATCGGATTTTCCGGCAGGAATTGTGTGATGGCAGGCTTTTGTCGGAAAATCTGACTGTTTTGCCCAAAGGGTGGAGCTAAAGAGCTGAAAACCCACGTAGTTATTTGTTTGTTGGCCAACAATTCTTTGCCGTTTGTATGCAAATTTATAAGACAAGTTCCTGGCCAAGGCCCTTTGAAACAAAAGTCCTACGCTTTGTCCGATGGAAATCCAATCGTGTGTACGAGGCTTAGGCCCCATACACACGATAGAATCCATCCGCTGAAAAATCCCAGCGAATGGGTTTCAGTGGATAGATCCTATGGTGTGTACAATCCAGCGGATCTGTTTCCGCGGATTTTTCTCCCATGCAATGGATTTCCAGCAGATAAATATTTGAAGACATGTCTTCAAATCTATCCGCTGGAATCCATCCCAACGGATTGATCCGCTGGTCTGTACAGACTCACCGGATCAATCCGTCCAAAGGGATCCCCCGCATGCGTCGTAATGATTCAACGCATGCGTGGAATTCCTTATATGACTGCGTCGCGCACGTCGCCGCATCATCATCGCGGCGACGGCGCGACACGTCATCGCCAGAGGATTTCGGCGCGGATTTCGATTCGATGGTGAGTACACTCCATCGCATCAAAATCCGCGCAAATCCTTCGAGAGGATTTATCCGTGGAAAATCCTACCGTGTGTACGGGGCCTTAAGGAACCAAAGGAAAGATATCTAACTCTAAAATTTTAATTGGTTCAACACAGGAATTCATGCCAAAATTAAGAGCTTAGCCTAAAGAAGCAGCAACTGCTATAATGTCTTTTTCGATAACTCATAGTGCTCTAGGAATCCTTAGCCGTGAATTAAATGTTTATGTGTATAATAAAGACTGCATATAAAAGTAATAGAACTGAATAGAATCTGTTTAATAATCTAAAAACTTAAAAATTGTCTCAAATCCATTAAAGTGGATGTAAACCACTTTTTTTTAATGTCACAATGTAGAGTATAAGATTTCCTATCATCTGTGCCCAGTCTTGCCACACAGAGTTAATCCAGCTCTGAGCAATCCTCTTTTATTGTTCAGAGAAAATTAACAGACTTCCAGCTAAAACCCTGTCTAAATACACTGGGGCAGATTCAGGTACCTGCGCGCCTAGTTACGGCTGTGCAGCGTATTGTATTTACGCTACGCCGACGCAACTTACAGGAGCAAGTGCTGTATTCACAAAGCACTTGCTCCGTAAGTTGCGGCGGCGTAGCGTAAATGGGGCCGGCGTAAGCCTGCGTAATTCAAATGTGGAAGGGGGCGTGTTTTATGCTAATACGTGATGACCTGACGTGATTGACGTACATATCCCAGTGTGCATTGCTTCAAATGACGTCGCAAGGACGTCATTGGTTTCGACGTGAACGTAAATTACGTCCAGCCCTATTCGCGAACAACTTACGCAAACGACGCAAACAATTCAAATTTCGAAGCGGGAACGACGTCCATACTTAACATTGGCTGCGCCACCTAATAGCAGGAGCAACGTTACGCCGAAAACGACTTACGCAAACTACGTAAAAAACTACCGCCGGGCACACGTACGTTTGTGAATCGGCGTAACTAGGTAATTTGCATAATCTACGAAAACGATGGGAACGCCACCTAGCGGCCAGCGTGAGAATGCACCCTGAGATACGACGGCGTAAGAGACTTATGCCAGTCGTATCTTAGGCTAATGTCGGCGTATCTTGCTTTCTGAATACAGAAAGAAAATAAGCCGGCGCAGATTTTAAATTCTCTCTGAATCTACCCCACTGTATTTTCCTCTCTCATTACTTTGAGTGACAGGTTATTTACATATCTAGCTTGGACATATTTATCATATGTTATGTTATGTTTATCATAATATGAGGTGATCCACAGGTCATTGTATATTACCAGGATGTGTTATGTGGGGGAGGGGTGGATTTCTCACTTTTTTTTACTGTGGATCACCTCATATTATGATAAACATAACATAACATATGATAAACATGTCCAAGCTAGATATGTAAATAACATGTCACTCAAAGCAAGGAGAGAGGAAAGGACTTTGTATTTAGACTGTAAATCCTCTCTGTTCTGGACACTTCCTGGTTGTTTGTTTCCTGATCACTGGTGATCAGGAAACAAACAACCAGGAAGTGTCCAGAACAGAGAGGAATTACAGCAACATCAAAGCAAAAACGAACAATGAGGACATGAAACCAGGACTGCAGTAAGGGTGGCCATATTCAGATGAACTCATCCCCATTTGGAAATTTGCCTAGAACGCTAGGTCTTTCTCCTGGAACATGATAAGAACTTCACATCGTGAAGCAGTAAGGCCAGGGCTACATCATCAGTGCCTCACTCAACCAGGAAGTATAAAAAATTAATTGCAGTAATTCCATTGAGTATAAATGTGAAGTTCTGCTGCATCTGAATTTTACCATTAAACAGTTCCTCTGTTTGGAGTAACATGCTGGGTGGGCTTGGTCCATTAGGACCTTTAAATCTGGTAAGCAGATTTTTATTATCGGTGGTGGATTCACATGAGGTTCCCTGGGACCACGAGCAGTTATTAGCCGGATTGTGCACAGGTGTTCAAATCTGACACTCTCTATGGACTGTCATAGTTGCCAACATTTGAAAAAAAAATCCAGGGACACTTTGCAGCACAGCTATTAATTAATTACCACACTCACTTCCCCGAAGCTCCACCCACTCCGCATAATCTTCGCCAACTTATCAGATTATAGCAGGGGTCTCAAACTCAAATTACCTGAGGGCCACAAGACAAGTTTTCATATGCCATGGGGGGCCGCATGCAAACTTTCAAACTTCAAAAACAACAGTACTGGTGTCAGCGAACACATTATTAACCCCCAGCACTGGTGTCAGCGAGCACATTATTACCACCAGCACTGCTGTAAGTGGATGCATTTTTACCCCCAGCACTGGTGTCAGTGGATGCATTATTAACCCTGACCACTACACTGCACACCGACCACTGCACACCGACCACTGCACACCGACCACTGCACTACACGATGACCACTACACTGCACACTGACCACTACACACTGACCACTCACCATCAGGGCACAGCACATTAGGTCACAGAGCCCAGCACATTAGGGTACAGGGCACAGGGCACAGCGCACATCAGGGTACAGAGCCTGGCACATCAGGGCACAGGACACGGCACGACAGGGCACAGAGCCCGGCACATCAGGGCACAGAGCCCGGCACATCAGGGTACAGAGCCCGGCACATCAGGGTACATGGGGCACATCAGAGCACAATCGGGCAACATTAGGGTACATGGGGCGCATCAGAGCACATGGGGCGCATCAGAGCACATGGGGCGCATCGGAGCACATCAGGGTACATGGGGCACATTCAGGGTACAAACAGGGTACATGAGGGCACGTACATGGGGCACATCAGGGTACATGGGGGCACAATCGGGGTACAATCAGGGTACATGGGGCACATTAAGGCACATGGGGAACATGAGGTCACAATCGGGGTACATGGGGAACAAACAGAGCACATGGGGCACAATCAGTGTACATGTCAGCATTTACTTGTTTTTCTTTTTTCTTCACATGCAGAGTAGCGCAGGAAGCGTCTGTCATATGTTCGATTCTCTGTCTCGCGCTGCGGCTGCTCCCCGCCCCCCGCTCTCTTCTCGTCCATCCCAGGTGATATCACAAGCAAATAGGGATGGACGAGAAGAGAGAAGGGGGGCGCCGGGGGGCGGGGAGCAGCTGCAGCGTGAGACAGAGAAGTGAACTTATGACAGAGACGCTTCCTGCGCTACTCTGCATGTGAAGGAAATCTACTCCCCCCACTTTCTCCCTGCCTGCGGGCCATTTATAACTGGTCCGCGGGCCGCAAATGGCCCGCGGGCCGGTACTTTGAGACCACTGGATTATAGGGTCTACTCAATAAAGAGAGAATTACAGGAAATTGATACAACCTCTGTGATTGTGTAAGAGGGGAGAGGAAGTCCTTAGGGTAAGGGAAGGTCCAATATAAAGGACTACAAGTATCAGCACGCCTCCTGCCTTGTACACCTATGACTCACTGCCTGTGATTAGCGCAGTGCTGACTTCCTGGTGGGCTCTGCACATGGGCTGTGTGAAAACGCTGGAACTCATCCTTAGTCAGAGACTGCAGACATGGTACAGGAGATGGTCAGAGAGTGTGCGGACATAATTGGGCTGAAATTGCACAGAACGCACAACGTGTTCCTGTGTTTTTCAGTGTGAACCTGGACCTGTGACCTGGAACCCACACTTTGCTAACTTGCCTGGAAAGGGGCATTAGTATGGGCACCTGGAGCAATTTGTCACATCTCTTCTGGGATGCCAAGGGCCACCCCCTCTGTGGTAGACAGCAGCTTTAATTTGGGGGGGAGGAATATGTGCTAAGGGGGTGGATTTCATATCCAAGCCCCCTTGCAGCATACATCATAAAGTGCCCCCTAGAACATTTCCTTTCCCCCAAAATGACTCACAGTAAACTGTAACCCATAGGCATGACCCCCTCCCTCCCCCTCTGGAAGGCTCACTTACTTTGCATTAGGACATGTGTCATCTTGTCAGACGAGCAGCTTTTCTCGGCAGCAGCGTGGTGAGCCTCCTTCTCCTCCCCCTCCTCCTCTGTGTACACATCGAAACATCACACAGCAGGAGAAGGAGGGGGGCGGGGCTCAGTTCACTCCGTCTCACTCTGCAATGTGTGTGTCAGGAGTCAGGACCAGGCAGCTGGGGACTGCAGGGAGATATATAAACATACTGCCGCACCTGCCTTCCCCACTAGCCGGGACTAGTCCCGGCAGGCTAAATTAGCCGGGACTAGGTCCTATTTGACGGGACTGTCCCTTTAAAAACGGGACAGTTGGCAAGTATGGACTGTATTCACTCTTTGGGATATATTTTTGCAACTATAGATTATGATTTTGCTTCCTTTTTTTCCTTAATTTTTCTACGATTGATTCAACTTCACTTATTGCAATTCCTCTTGCATCGGTTGGAGAGGATATTGATTCACATATAAGTTCACCCATTCATTGGGCCTCCAGGTGGTTGGAGCCTAACATATAATTGTATATCACTGTTAATTTTATGTATCACTGTATTTGTATTTCAATTCATTTTTAGGTATTAACACATGTTTTTGGGCCTTTATGCCCTACCCTGTGTTCCTTTGAGAGGAATACCTAATTTCTGGTTTAGCACAGTTATATTTTTCCCATGTCTTTTCTATGTTGTTTAACATACTAATTGCTGCTTATTAATCCAGACTCACCATTGCACATAGCGCAGTTGTTTTCCATTTTCTCTCTGTGTGGCAAGACTGGGCACAGATGATAGGAAATCTTATACTCTACATTGTGACATAAAAAAAAAAAAAAAAGTTTTTATTTTTTTGCTCCCACCAGCTCTTTCAGCATATAATATAGTTATCCACTGTATTGTTGTCATGGAATCACACAATTTCCACTCATCTCTGAAGATGTACAGGCCCTTGGACACACTGCAACCTCCATTCACTTCACTGGGAAGCCTGTCTCTAAGCCCATCATAAGCTGAATCTGCAAGGAGAGGGGGGGGGGGGGGGATACATACAGGTGCATCTCATAAAGATTCATTAGAATATCAACAAAAAGTTAATTTATTTCAGTAATTCAATTTAAAAAAGTGAAATATGTATTTTATATAGATGCATTACACACAGAGTGATATATTTCAAGCATTTCTTTATTTTTTATTTTTTTGATGATTATGGCTTACAGCAAGTGCAAACGCAACATTCAGTATCTCAGAAAATTTGAATATTACATAAGACCAATAAAACCAGGTATTGGTACTTTTGGCAGTGTGGGCAGGTGCCAAGTCCTGCTGGAAAATGAAATCAGCATCTCTATGAAGCAGGTCAGCAGAGGAAAGCATGAAGTGCTCTGGAACTTCCTGGTAGACGGCTGCGCTGACTTTGGACTTGATAAAACACAGTGGACCAACACCAGCAGGTGACATGGCTCCCTATTTAATCATGGACTATGGTAAATTTTGCATTTAATTTGGAAATCAAGGTCCCAGAGTCTGGAGGAAGAGGGGAGAGGCACAGGGGTAGATTCAGATAGAGATACGCCGTCGTATCTCTGAGATCCGACGGTCGGATCTATGCGGCTGATTCATAAAATCAGGTTCCGCATAGATCTCCCTTAGATCCGACAGGTGTAAGTGACTTACACCGTCAGATCTTAGGCTACAATCTCCCGCCGGCCGCTAGGTGGCGCTTCCATTTGTATACGCAACGAATATGCAAATGAGGAGATCCGCCGATTCAGAAACGAACGCCTGCTCGTCGTTTTTTTTTTTACGCTGTTTGCGTTCGGCTTTTTCCGGCGGATAGTTACCCCTGCTATATGCGGCGTATCCTATGTTAAGTATGGCCGTCGTTCCCGCGCCGTTTTGATTTTTTTACGACGTTTGCGTAAGTCGGTCGCGAATACGGATGGACGTAATTTACGCTCCCGTCGAAACCAATGATGTCCTAGCGACGTCATTTGGAGCAATGCATGCTGGGAAATTTAGCCGGCGGCGCATGCGCAGTTAAATCGGCCTCTAAATCGGCCTCTAATACTACACTGCCTCTAGCCACGGAATTTGAATTCCGCCGGGGGATTTACGATCTGCCGGCGCAAGTTTTGAGGTAAGTGCTTTCTGAATACAGCACTAGCCTCTCAAACTTGCGCCGGCGGATCGTAAATGAGATAGATTACGCGGATCTAAAGATCCGCTAATCTATCTGAATCTAGACCACAGAATCCAAGTTGCATTAAGTCCAGTGTGAAGTTTCCATAGTCAGTGATGAATTGGGGAGTCAGGTCATCTGCTGGTGTTGGTCCACTGTGTTTTAGAGCCCATTCATTCATAAACTGTCCTTGCTATGCCCTTGTCTTATCCAATGTCACAAGATACCCCACCACCTAGTGACAGAAGAGAGAAGTGCACCAATTCCAGAAATAGGGGGAAATCAATTGATCTCCTAACAATTGGCCAAGGCAACTATCGTCTGGGAACTAAATTTAATAGCAGCTCTGCCTAAACATCAGGGTGCTACACGCATCTCCCTTGCTCGTCCTCACATCTGCATGTCCAGGCTCCACCTGTATGAAATGGATTCCAATTTGAAGGGAAGCTTTAGCAGTTCCTCTGTAGGCAAAGAACACCTGTCCCCATTTACACAACTGTCGAAGAGTAAGTCCACTTTTGTTAAGAAAAAAAAAACATTCCCCTTTTGATGATCTATGTACTTTGCAAGGATTTTAACAAATGTTGTTCAAATTCCTACCTTTCTGAAGAAATAGCTGTTAGTTTGTCTGTGTCCATGTTCAAAGTGAATGTGAATGGGAGTGCCTTTTTTCATTATTGATAATCTGCCGCACTTGCAGGGTTCTAATGAGGAAAGTGGCAGGGTCTGAATCCCTTCAAATGTGATTAATCATTTGGAAGTATTTCACCAAAACTAAAATATGTTTGTTGTAGAGAAAATGTATAACATGGATGCATTCTTGCTGCGTTTTCAATGCATTTCAATGAGGAGGTATGTTTTTGTTGCGTTTTTTTTAAACTGACCAAAAATGCAGCAAGATTTTTAACACCACAACGGAAGCACAAGGGACCAATGTGAAGGGATTTGTCTTGAGCTTTTCTAGCTCTAAAAGTGCCAATAATGACCGACAATAAATTCATATTTACTTAACAACTTAACCACTTGCTTACTGGGCACATATACCCCCTTCCTGACCAGAGGACTTTTTGCGATTCGGCACTGCGTCAATTTAACTGACAATTGCGCGGTCGTGCAACGTGGCTCCCAAACAAAATTGGCGTCCTTTTTTCCCCACAAATAGAGCTTTCTTTTGGTGGTATTTGATCACCTCTGCGGTTTTTATTTTTTGCGCTATAAACAATAATAGAGCGACAATTTTGAAAAAAAAATTATATTTTTTACTTGTTGCTGTAATAAATAGCTAAATTTTTTTCTTTTTTCTCAGTCTAGGCCGATACGTATTCTACATATTTTTGGTAAAAAAAAAAAAATTATCGCAATAAGCGACTGGTTTGCGCAAAAGTTTTAGCGCCTACAAAATAGGGGACAGAATTTTTTTTTTTTACTAGTAATGGCGGCGATCTGCGATTTTTATCGGTACTGCAACATTATGGCGGACACATCGGACACTTTTGACACATTTTTGGCACCATTCACATTTATACTGCGATCAGTGCTATAAATATGCACTAATTACTGTATAAATGTGACTGGCATTGAAGGGGTTAACACTAGGGGGTGAGGGAGGGGTTAAATGTGTACCTTAGTGAGTGTTACTAACTGTGGGGGAAGGGGGGTGACTGGGGGAGGTGACCGATCTGTGTCCCTATGTACAAGAGACACAGATCGGTCTCCTCTCTCCCTGACAGGACGTGGATCTGTTTACACACACAGATCCACGTCCTTGTCTCTGTAACTGCCGATCGCGGGAGCCTGGCGGACATCGCGGCCGCCAGGCACGCGCATTGGCATTCCAGTGATGCGGCGGGCGCGCGCGCCCCCTAGTGGCCAGGAGGATGCTGTAAAAACACAGCAGCTCAGAGATTTAGAACCACCCTGCGGCCGTATAAAGTCGTACGGCCGTCGGGAAGGGAGGGGTTAAAGAGACTTTGTGTTTACAAGTTAAAAAAAAATAATTTGCTAGAAAATTACTTAGAACCCCCAAACATTATACATTTTTTTTCTAACACCCTAGAGAATAAAATGGCAGTTATTGCAATACTTTCTGTCACACCGTATTTGTGCAGTGGTCTTACAAGCGCACTTTTTTGGAAAAAATAAACTTTTTTTAATTAAAAAATTAGACAACAGTAAAGTTAGCCCAATTTTTTTTATATTGTGAAAGATAATGTTACGCCAAGTGAATTGATACCCAACATGTCATGATTCAAAATTGCCACCGCTCGTGGAATGACGGACAAACATTTACACTTAAAAATCTGCATATGCAAAGTTTAAAAATTTCTACAGGTTGCGAGTTACAGAGGAGGTCTAGGGCTAGAATTATTGCTCTCGCTCTAACGATCGTGGCGATACTTCGCATGTGTGGTTTGAACACCGTTTTAATATGCGGGCGCTGCTCACGTATGCGTTTGGTTCTGCCCACGAGCTCGTCGGGACGGGGCACTTTGAAAAATGTATTTAAATTTTTTCTTATTTATTTTACTTTATTTTATTGATTTTGACACAGTTTCTTAAAAAAAAAATAGGTTACATGACATGTCTTCTTAAATATGAGATCTGGGGTCAAATTGTCATTTGAAATAATGATAAAAAAAAAGTGACGTTTTGACGTTGCTTCCGCCCTGCTATGGTATGGAGACGGGTGGGGGCCATCTTCCCCTCACTCTTCTTCATACCCAGCACGAGAAAGGACCCGATCGCTGCTGCCATAACAGAGATATCAATTTTTAACTGCTTGCCGACCAGCGCCTGCAGTTCTACGGCGGCAGGTCGGCTCTGCTGAGCTATACACCCGACCCCCGACTCCTGCGCGCGTGCCCGGCGGGCGCGATCGCCGCCGGGCACACGCGATCGCTCGTTACAGAGCGAGGACCGGGAGCTGTGTGTGTAAACACACAGCTCCCGGTCCTGTCAGGGAGAGAAATGCTGATCTTCTGTTCATACAATGTATGAACAGAAGATCAGTAATTTCCCCATGTCAGTCCACCCCCCCCTACAGTTAGAACACACCCAGGGAACATACTTAACCCCTTCCCCGCCCCCTAGTGTTAACCCCTTCACTGCCAGTGGCATTTTTATAGTAATCCAATGCATTTTTATATTACTGATCGCTATAAAAATGCCAATGGTTCCAAAAATGTGTCAAAAGTGTCCGAAGTGTCCGCCATAATGTCGCAGTACCGAAAAAAAAGGCTGATCGCCGCCATTACTAGTAAAAAAAAAATATTAATAAAAATGCCATAAAAATACCCCCTATTTTGTAAACGCTATAATTTTTGCGCAAGCCAATCAATAAACGCTTATTGCAATTTTTTTACGAAAATATGTAGAAGAATACGTATCGGCCTAAACTGAGGAAAAAAAAGTTTTTTTATTAACTTTTGGGGGATATTTATTATAGCAAAAAGTAAAAAATATTCATTTTTTTCAAAATTGTTGCTCTATTTTTGTTTATAGCGCAAAAAGTAAAAACCGCAGAGGTGATCAAATACCACCAAAGAAAGCTTTATTTGTGGGGAAAAAATTACGCCAATTTTGTTAGGGAGCCACGTCACACGACCGCGCAATTGTCAGTTAAAGCGATGCAGTGCCGAATCGCAAAAAGTGCTCTGGTCTTTGACCAGCAATATGGTCCGGGGGTTTAGTGGTTAAAGTTTAATTACAGTGGGCGGTCCGGAAGTAGTTTTAAATTCATGATATGAATTTAAAAGTCAAATATAATACAATTATTTATATATATATATATATTTTAAAAACTGTCATTTTCGGTTTTGGTTTTATTTTTCGGCCAAGTACATCTTGCGTTTTTTTTTCGGCTTTGGCACCAAAATTTCCATTCGGTACTCCTCTAGCCTAAACTGTTATATAAATCCTGTATAATAATAATAATTTGCAATATTTTTTTTCCCACGATAGTGGAGTTACACTTTAAGCAGTTACAAAGCAGTATTTAAGCATCAAGTGAACAGCTTTGGTAACATTCACTTGGGGTTGTGAACATGAGCTCAAAGGCAGAAATATGATCTATAAGTATATTTAGTGTGATTATTAATAATTTAGGTGTAATTTACTATTTTAGGAGTATACATTTCAGCAAGGTTCAAAGTACAGTGACCCAGAACTCTTTTATCTTCAAGTGACTCTAGCAAAGTGAAATGTGATTGGTTGTTATGAGTTATGGTACTTTTTCATCTAATAACTCCACTTTGAAATACTTTCAGCTGAGACCTACTTTGATATGTATGTACTATTGTTAAGGTTTTTCACTACTTTGATATATGGCAAACACCTTTGGCTAAAGGAAACTCCAAATTTCCGCGCACACAATCTGCTAATTAAACAATATCTCATTTGTTCCCTTTAGGGCTCTTAGTTTTTCAAAAATGCCAAGAATTACATGGCACACCCTCCCTGCTATGTCTGAAGTTTTATATATGTTACTCAGGAGGATTTATACAATTTGACTATGTCCCCTACTACGCCCCTAATAATCTGCTGTGTCATTAAAAAATAGAATAGCTCATCTGCTATGATTGATTGCGCTAAAAAGGGAGGGACTCCGCGGTGAGGAAACCTGAACATTTGGAGCGGAGCTCCACAGCCTCTTAACAACTTCCATTAATCATTGACACCCTGCAAGGCGGTAAAACTACACAATGCTTTTTTTTTTATAAAAACATCAACATGAGAAATCCAAGCCAAAAAATCATTAAAATTATGTTTTTGGCAGCTGTTCATGGTTGAAATTGTTCTTTAACTGGGCACGGCCAGAACATCTGCCTAAAGCTTGCTTAATGCGGGATAAGTGTGATTTGTCGCCTTTCCGCAAGAAGTTCCTGCCTGCTTTCCTTTCACACAGGCCCCCAGTGCTTACTGAATGATCTGCAGAAAGACAGAGAGAGAGGCAGGAGAGATAAGTGTGATTGAAATAACAGTCAGTCATCACAGCCCTCCAACCCGGAGGAAGCCACTGCACTCTGTGACATGTTCCAACAATACGCCAGGCACAGCTGTCCCAGCAAATCCTTCTAGACATCATAGGCTTGTTGTAGGATAATTGAGAGCTTTTCACATTGGCTTGGAGGTCTAATATTGTGTCAAAAGTACGTTTTAAAAAATGCATGCTTTGGTTATCATTGTAAGGCTGAAAATAATTTGTAATAATTTAATGCTTGATGTTGCATTTTTTTTTTATGGCTCTAATTCCCATGCCGCGTACACACGATTGGTCAAACCGATGAGAACGGTCTAATCCTCATGCTGCGTACACACGATCGGTCAAACCGATGAGAACGGTCTGGTGGACCGTTTTCATCGGACCAAACCGATCGTGTGTAGGCCCCATCGGTTATTTATCCATATGTGAAAAAAAAGCAATCTTGTCTTAAATTTAACCGATGGATACCTAACCGATAGAAAAAAAACGATCGTTTGTAGGCACGTCCATCGGTTAAAAATCCACGCATGCTCAGAATCAAGTCGACGCATGCTTGGAAGCATTGAACTTCGTTTTTTTCAGCACGTTGTTGTGTTTTACGTCACCGCGTTCTGACACGATAGTTTTTTTAACTGATGGTGTGTAGGCACCACTGACCATCAGTTAACCGATGAAAACAGTCCATCAGACCATTAGGGCATTAGTGTCCTTCTTACTATGTAAAGGGTGTGTAGGCAACATCAGTACTGCACTGGGGCATTAATAATAACATGACAAACAGAAATGTTCTGTAAAGATTTGTAGGCCTTAAAGTATAACTAAAGTTTTGGATAGAGTGGAGAGGGATTAGAAAAGTTTTTTTATTGCTGTTTGTGCCCCTGTTATGGACATTCACCCCCTCTATTTGTCCTGTTTACCATTATCATTGAAAATTAAAGTAAAGAAAAGCCCAAAGTTTGAGTTGTGCCCAGAAAAGTAATAGAGTGGAAATCTTCCAATGGGGACACTAAGTTCTGGTGACCAGGGATTTCCTCTCACTTCCTGTTTGACTATGGGACAGGAAGTGAGCGGAAATCTCCCCAATGGCACCATAGGGTGCCGTGGCCATGGGTTGTAAAATGAAACAACTCTTTTTATATTCTTTGCAACCTATTGATTGCAGTAAAGTCTTTGAATTGTGTGGACAAGAGGAATTTTTGATTCCTGGCCGAAGGGTGAGTGCTGCTGTGGAACTAGAAGGGCCAGCCTGGAAGCCAGCTAGGAATCGTTTTTAACAGCGGGGATTGCAGTGTCAGTGGAAACCAGCATCAGTGGAGATCATACAAGGCTTTCATTTAAACCCCTTGAGGTGAGAGGCTTGGGAGACAGGGGCACTTTGGAGCACAATTTTGTGGTGGATTGTGAATTGGAGCACCTATACTTAATCAGCACTGATTGTTTGATTATCTGCACTTCTTTTTGGACTATATTTGCGGATTTGCACTTAGTGACTTTGATTGCACAATTATTTATTAATATATCATGTTTCAGATACATTATTGAATACTATTTGTTGCACTTTATGATCATCATATTTATTTATTTATACATTATTGCACATTGGCAGACCTGGATTAGGTTGATTATTGCTATTAATTTATGTAGTATTCATTATCCTATAATTTATGTTTTATTCATCATTGCCTTATTAGATTTATTTTATATCTAATAATTGCTCATCATTATTCTTCCTCTTCTGTGGCCTTTTTTTAACAATAATTGTTATTACATTTTGCACAGAGACTCATAATATTAGTATTTTGCATTAATTAATAATTTATTTTTATTAATATTAGGTAGATGTTGTGATTTTATTAATATTTTTTATTGAGTTATTTCTATTTCATCCTCACGGGATTGACCTTTATTATCACACACTTGGTGATATTTGTTATATCACCCTGGTGGTCCTTATTTATAACAACATCACTCAAGCCTACCCCCCCCCCCCCCCCCCCTTTTTTCATCCCAATGATTTGTGGTGGGTGTCATTGACCAGGAGTGATACATATTTTCTGGCTCATTAGAACATTAGGCTTGTGACCATAGCAGGTTTCTGGAATTTATTTGCTTCATCGTTCGTTAATTACCTTGTTTATTAGCAAGCGCCATTGCCCTTCCCCCTATTTTTTCAAATCTACTTTTATACCATCATGATATGTTTTTTGGCTTACCATATTCACCTAATTTCCCAGGGTGAACCCCATGTATATATGTATTGTAATAGGGATGGAGGTGATGTTGGGGTGACACCAGACCTTATATTATGTTCATAGAGGGTGAAGAAGAACTAAGGAGTCTCCTAATGAAGGTGAAAGAGGAGAGCTGTCCTGAAATTGAGCATTTAGAAAACTAAGATCATGGCAACTGGTCCCATCACTCCTTGGCAAATAGAAGGAGAAAAATGGAACAGTTGTCAGATTTTATCATCCTAGGCTCCAAAATCACAGAAGACGGTGACTGGAGCCATGAAATTAAGAGACATTTGCTTCTTGGAAGGAAAGCAATGGTAAACCTAGACAACATTATAAAAAGCAGAGAGATCACCTTACCAACAAAGTGCTGTATAGTCAAAGCTATAGTATTCTCAGTATTAACCTATGGCCAGGGCCGTCTTTACCGTAGGGCAAAAGGGGAAGCTGCCCAGGGCCCAGTCATTGCTGGGGGCCCAAAGCTGTTGCCCCTATAGACCGCACTGCCCATACTCTCCAACTGTCAGTAAGCTCAGAAAAATCAAAGTTGCAGCATGGTCGGAACAGCTTGGGATTGCTGTCTGCGCAGACTGGAATCTTCGCCCCCTGTACCACCCCCTGCCTCTCTCCCCCGTGGTTTTGCGGGCACTCTCCTGAATGAAGGGACATCCCTAAGACGGGGCCTCCTGTTGGATGTAGGAGCGGATGGGGCGGGGATGTACCCGACCTATGAGATCACACCCGCTGGAAAGTGTGTAGTGTGATAGTACGCTGAGGAGATAAGCCGAGTCCTGAGCTAGTGTGTCCGGTCTGCGGAGGTAAATTCATTTGCAGGCATCTCTATGCTAAGTCTGCTGAGTTACTGCAGCTTAGCATAGAAGTGCTGCATGTTTGCTGACAAATGGGAAGATAGCATCTTTTTCATGTAGCGCTGGGAGAAATTAATGGGTTTATTACAGGTTGTCACTGCCTCCAGGTTTTTACTGCCCCCTAACTAGTGTGTACCCTCCTGACCCTGTATGTTTCTCCACCCCTGTACTGTGCCCTCTTGACCTCCGTAGTGTTCCCTCCTCATCCCTGTAATGTGCCCCCCCCCACCCCTGTACTGTGCTCTCCTGACCTCTGTACTGTGCCCTCCTGACGCCTGTACTGTGCCCTTCTGACCCACGTACTGTGCTCTTATGACCCCGTACTGTGCCCTCCCAGCCCCTGTACTGTGCCTTCCTGATGCCCATACTGTCCCATCCCCATACTCTTACCTCCTGAACCCCTTGTACTTTGCCCTCACTCTCTGCATTGTGCCCAGCACTCTTCTGACCCCTTTTACTGTGACATGCTGACCCCCCTGTACTGTTCTCTCTAGACTCCCTGTGATCTGCCCTTGTGACGCTCAGTCTTTTGCCCTGGTGTGTCCCAGTCCTCTGCCCTGCTAAACCCTGAAAACTGCCCTTTGCTCTAATTAACTCCATACACTGCTCTACATCCCACTGACATCTGTACACTGTCTTGTTGACCCCTTTCCTCTGCCCTACTGACCCCCTATCCTCTGTCCTGTCATCTCATATCCTCTGCCCTACTTTTCTATGTACAGTGTCCTATCCACTACTGACATGTGTACACTGCCCTTCATCCCAAGGTTAAGCTCACACTTGAGTGGGTTTGAGGCCCGCATCTGCTGGGTACAACAGCCCATTTATTTGTATGGGGAGCTGTGCCTGCATTTTAAGGGAAAATAAAAAAGGAGCCTGCACCTTTTTTTAAATGTAGCCACAGGGAAGTCACATGGTGCTTTTGCACCATGCCATTTCCCTGCGGTTCCTGTATCCCAACACTCGCTACCTGTTTCTGTAATTTATAATATATATATTTTGTGTCTGTTGACATGTTTTTGGTGTGTAAGTATAGCACTTATTGTTTTTCTGCTGGCATGTATGGAAAATAAATGGGTGCTAAAAGGATAAAAATGTCAAATAAATAAGTGAAATATAAAAAATGGTACTACAGCGCTACTACAATCTCAGGAGAAAAACCACACAGAGCAAAAATACCCAAATGATAAAGCTGCACACACAGGGCGGCGTACAGAACCTAATAAAAATAGTGAAACATAAGTGATGCGCTAATATCAACAATTGCTGCTGTAAGTACAAAATAGTACTAATGATACCACAAATAAATAAGACGGCCCTGACTATGGCTGGGAAAGTTGGACCATAAGTAAGGCTGAACACAGAAGAATTGATGCTTTTGAACTATGGTGAGAAGACTCTTGAAAGTCCCTTGGACGGCAAGAAGATCAAACCAGTCAATCCTGAAGGAAATCAACCCTGAATATTCACCGGAAGGACAGATTCTGAAGCTGAAACGCAAATATTCTGGCCACCAAATGCGAAGAAAGGACTCATTGGAAAAGACCCTGATGCTGGGAAACATGGAAGGAAAAAGGAGAAGAAGACGACAGAAAACAAGATGGATAGGTAGCATCATCGAAACAACGAACAAGAAGTTAAGCAAGCTCCGGGAGGCAGTGGAGGACAGAAAAGCCTGGCGCGCTATGGCCACAAATAGTCGGACATGACTAAACAACAACAATCTGTCTTGATAATCCACATCATCTGTTTAGTGTTTGCTTTACATAAAAAAACAAAGCTAGCTCATTATGCCTTTGGCTCCATGCACACAGAAGCTGATAAACTGCAGTTTATTGGCGTTTTGGCATTTTTTTAAAAAGCCCATAAACTCTATGTTAGCCTATGTGCTCATGCACACATGGGCGTTTTTTAGCTTTGGAGTTTATTGGCTTTTTTCTGAACGCCCGAAATTTGCGTTCAAGTGCTGTTTTTCGGCGGGGAAAAACGCCGAAAAACGCTAAAAAACTATGGCGCCAGCGTTTTTGAGCGTTTTTTTTTATCCATTGAAAAAAAAGAAAAACGCTACATTGAAAAACGCTAATAAACGCTATTGCAAAAACGCTAAAAAACATTGAAAGGCTCCCTGCAAAACTACTGTCGTTTTTTAATAGCTTTTTTTTAGCTTCTGTGTGGGGACAGATGAATGGATGGAGACGGATGAATGTGCCTTTGTGCCCTTGAATTCTGTGCCTTTGTTTTGCAGGTTTTGTTTTTATTTTTTGCAGGGATTTTACAACCACTTTATAGTGAACCTGCTGCTTTGCAGGTTCAAGGCCTAGCAAGCCCATCTATCCCTTACTTGGGTAAGCACTGCATTTATTTTCCTGTTCATACAATGCACAGACATAGGTGAGAAACACTGTGTGACCGTTTTAACCATGTGTAACCATCACACAGTGAACTGTGATAAAAATGATCCACGATCTACGTTTGGTAGAAATCCTATTTTGAACATTGTAAAAGCCGATCGTTTTCTGCTCTGTTACTTGTGCTCATGTTTTGCTCATTATGAAGAGTCATTTTCTCTCTGCATCTGGTGCAGATTGGATGAGATTTCCCTGTATTCTCGATGTAAATGCAAACTCTCATGAGTCCTTTAAATGTTACATATTAGTAGGTTACTCTGAAATCTGGGCCACACGCAGCTTTCATTTCAATTAAATGTTTAATACATCAAATTTTTTTTCATTGCACATTGCTCTGATCATCTAATCTGTTCTCAGTACAAAATAACATTTATTTTTCAATTTTTTTTACACATACTACATGAATATATGTATCACTTGAGCATAACAGAGTCAAATAACACACAAAGAGCAGGACAAATAAATATAGAATGGATATATAAGCAAATAATGAATGTAGTTGGGTGCGTAGTTAAAGCGGTATTATATCCAAAATCAAAAATGTAATATACTGCAGTTTATGAGATGTGGTGGCTGCATTGGTTTTCTTTTTCCACTCTGTTTTTACCTGGTGATCTGGCCAATAACACACCTCTGGATGAAGGAGCAACAGAGACACCTTTGAACAGCAGCATATGCATGCACACAGGGTGTGATGGTGTGCCTAGGCACACCCTAGTCACCACATGCGGCGTCAATTCCCCCTACTGCCCGGCCTCCTCTGTGCCCACCACCACAGAACTGCCGGTTTCCATCCTTTCCTGCTGGCTGCTGTGTTTACTATGCTTCAGTTTGTGAGGCTGCAGAGAAAGAGACTGGGCAATCTCCTCTGTCCTCAGTCCCTTTCTCTATCTCAAAAGTGAGACTTCCGGGGTCTGCTTAGATCCCTGATATTTATACAATGCCCCCCAACAGGACTTGTAAAAAGTATAATAATAAAAAATAAAAAACTATTGTAAAAAAAAATAATAGAAATAAAAAACTACTTACATTGTCCTCTGCCCTACTGACAATATGCAAAACAACAGCCAGGCAGCTATAAAGCTCACTAAGCTATACAAGTTTCTATCAGATGAAGTCAAATGGGAGATAGTCGCTATATAGAAGCTGAGATTCCTGATTGCTGAGATTCCTGATCTCAGCAATTTCATTACTGGTGTAATTAGAAAAAAAAATAAACTTTAATGGCTTCTATATAGCGACTATCTCCCATTTTCCTTCATCTGAAACTTGTATAGCTTAATGAGCTTTATAGCTGCCTGGCTGTTGTTTTGCATTCACATGAATTAACAAATAACTGACTTTATTGGCCCTGTTGATTGGTCCTGTGCTGATCACATGCACTCTCCCGAAAAAAAAAACTTTAGCGATATACACCAAATTAACCATGTGCAGAGTGCCTCCAAAGGCGCGTTCTTATCAAGAGATAGATTGGGGACACTAAAAGAAGAAGAGGATCACGGGAGACATGATCAAACAGCATTTTTACACAATGCAGGGGATTAACCTATTAGGCTCCACAGTGAGTATAACAGGCATGCTTTACTGCATATACAGACTGATTCTACTGTTGCGGGTTTAGTAACACGTTAACACTGACAGGCATGTTTACAGTGGTCAGCTTTGATTTGTTTATGTAAAACCTTTATCCCTAAAGGAAAAGTTATAAAATGTGAGCTGGAGTTCAGCTTCAATTTGTTAGTGTATTTAAATTTGCTAGTACATCTAACACCACTCTCCCAAGACTGACAATGCTGCTGTCCATAGGTGTGCCTATTGCATTAGGGTGTGCATCCCAGAGCTCAAACACACATGCATGTGTGTATATTGTCAGTAGGGCAGAGGACAGTGTAAGTAGTTTTTTATTTGGAGGGGTTCCAAATCATTTGGTGGAGGGGAAATTTCGGTGTGTTTTTTTTTTTCAGGGGTTAGGCTTGGCCTCTAATGCTGCGTACACACGGCCGTTTTTCGGCATAAAAAAAATGACATTTTTCAGCATGTCCAAAAAACGTAATTTTTCCAACTTCATGATTAAAAACGATGTTGCCCAATGCCCGATGTTGACGTACAACACGTACGACGGCACTCTGAAGGGGAAGTTCTATTCTCCTTTGGGCTGCTTTTAGCTGATTCCGTGTTAGTAAAAGACGATTCGCGCTTTTTTGTCTGTTACAGCGTGATGAATGTGCTTACTCCATTATGAACGGTAGTTTTACCAGAACGAGCACTCTCGCTTCTGGGCATGCGCGGGTTTAAAACGTTGTTTTAGCCCACACACGAACATTTTTTACAACCCGAAAAACGACATTTTAAAAAAACTACATTAAAAAATGCAGCATGTTCAAATTTTTTTTTTACGTTTTTCAGAAGCCGAAAAACGATGTGAAGCCCACACACGATGATTTTAAATTACGTTTTTAAAAATGTCATTTTTTTTTAGGCGTCAGCATACCAAGACATTTTGGACAATTTTATGCTTCCAATTTTGTGGGAACAGTTTGGGGATGGCCCCTTCCTGTTCCAACATGACTGCGCACCAGTGTACAAAGCAAGGTCCATAAAGACCTGGATGAGCAAATTTGGGGTGGAGGAACTTGACTGGTCTGCATAGAGTCCTGATCTCAACCTGATAGAACACCTTTGTGCCAGGTTTTCTCATCCACATCAGTGCCTGACCTCACAAATGTGCTTCTGGAAGAATGGTCAAACATTCCCATAGACACTCCTAAACCTTGTGGACGGCCTTCCCAGAAGAGTTAAAGCTGTTGTAGCTACAAAGGGTGGACCAACTCAATATTGAACCCTACGGATTAAGACTGGGCTGCCATTAAATTTCATGTGCGTGTAAAGGCAGGTGTCCCAATACTTTTGACAATATAATGTATGTATACTATTGTAAGTCTTGCCGTCCCAGTTCATCTGATATGCTACTGGAGTCATTCTGATATTTTATTAGCAGAGATTTCTGCCATTACCAAGATTGGCAGATGGACATTCTAGGATCGTTTGTAAAATGATCACCAAGAATCGGCTGCTACATTACGGGGCAGATCCACAAAAGAATTACGCCGGCGTATCTATTGATACGCCGGCGTAATTTTAAATTTCCCACGTCGTATCTTTGTTTTGTATCCACAAAACAAGATACGGCGGCATCTCGGGTCGATCCGACAGGCGTACGTCTTAGTACGCCGTTGGATCTAAGATGCAATTTTTCGACGGCCGCTAGGTGGGATTTGCGTAGAATGACGTCACCGTCGGAAGCATTGGCTTGTTCCGGGTTAATTTCGAGCATGCACACTGGGATACCCCCACGGACGGCGCATGCGCAGTTAAAAAAAAACATAGTTTACGTCGGGTCACGACGTATTTATAAAAAACACGCCCCCATCACAGAGATTTGAATGGCGCTCCCTTACGCCGCCAAAGATACACTACGCCGCCGTAACTTACGGCGCAAATTCTTTGAGGATTCGAAAAAAAAAATAAGTTACGGCGGCGTAGTGTATCTTAGATACGCTGCGCCTGGTGGATTCTTGCGCAAAGGTACGTGGATCTGCCCCTAAATGTCAGGAAACCATCATCTGATGGAGAAGGTGTTATGTGCGGCTTCCTGATCTCAGCAATTTCATTACTGGTGTATTTAGAAAAAAAAAAAAACTTTAATGGCTTCCATATAGCGACTATCTCCCATTTTCCTTCATCTGATAGAAACTTGTATAGCTTAATGAGCTTTATATCTGCCTGGCTGTTGTTTTGCATTCACATGAATTAACAAATAACTGACTTTACAATCTAATCAGCATTCACATTCTTTCTGCATTACTAATTGCAATCTGCACACTCACTTGAGTACTTTTGATTGCTATCAAATTTATTCATAAAAGAAATCCTGCCCTGAACTCTGCACAGCTCTGAGCTCAGCAGAAGAACGTGACGCAAGGCGTTGTGTTGTTGTTGTATGGTAACCTGTAGCAACACATCACAGCTTTCACTAGGCTGTCTACAGCACACCGATAAGGGCTTTCCCTTTGGGGACAATGTAAGATGAATACATACAGTATATTGCTACTAAGCACATAGTTGCAAACAATTGGAAATTATTAGGAGGGGCACCTTCAGGGGCTCAAGAAGGTTGTGGTTGATAAAGTGGGGATGGCACATGGCTTGTGGAAATTGATTAAATTCTCTGCGGACCTGATTTCTCCTCATCTCCCCTTACTTCATCTCTTGCATTGCCCATTATTCCCACCAGGTGCAACAATCCCCAGCAGTTCTCTTGGTGGACCGCTAATGGCTTTGTCGATATCCACTCTTTATTTACCCCCACTAGGATAGTGACATTTGATGCTCCTCTCATGATATTCTCCTGCGAGAACATTATAGTTACCTACAGCTTCAGCACTTTCTCCAGCAGCTTATAAAATCTCGACCTACCCCATACACCTTGACCCCCTTTGAAAGCCTCTGTAGAGCCCGACCTCAATCCACAGGCTTGATAGCATTGATTTATTCATCAATAATCCTCTCTAAAAAAAACACAGTTGAGGCCTTATCATCTTCAGTGGGAGGCAGAGATGGGGAGGACTGACAGATCATGACTATAGCATTATCTAGTGGTCATCAACCCTGTCCTCGGGGCCCACTAATGCCTCGTACACACGGTCAGACTTTTGACCATGCAAAAGTCTACCGTGAGTCTGTCGGAAGTCCGGCGGAAAGATAAAGAACGGGTTATCTATCTAAGGTCCGTCGGACTTCCGACCAAAAAAGTCTGATGGAGGCTACAGACGGCTCAACTTTCCGAGAAAAAAAGCCCGTCTAACTTTTTTTATCGGAAAGTCCGACCGTGTGTACGAGCATTACAGGCCAGGTTTGCAAGATAACTGAAATACATCACAGGTGATATCATTATCTTCCCAAGGTAATACATAAAAACTGGCCTGTTAGTGGGCCCTGGGGACAGGAGTTGATGAACACTGATCTAAAGCGTCATACACAGGATCGGACTTCAAACAAACTTTGCCGTGGATTTTTGTTTGAAGGGAGTTGGCTGGGTACACCCATAGCATACACACGGCAGGACTTTTCTGCAAACTTTCCCAAAACTTTCCCGACATCACGTGGTTTTTCTGCTCTTTTCTTCTCTTCACCGACACCCTTTGGTCAACTTCTGCTATTGTTGGTTGATTTTAACATTGGTTCTGGGCATGCGTGTTTGTACTTCGGACAAAAGTCCGATGGATTGCCATACACATGATAGGACTTTGCACCATAGGAATTTTGTTGCTGAAAAGTTTGTCCGTTTGCAGAGCGAACTTTTGTCTGATGAAAACCGAAAAACTTTGTTCGATTGAGCATACACACAGTGCGATTTTTTGAAAACTTGCTAACTTTTAAGTTTGTTTTCAAAAAGTCCTACTGTGTGTATGGGGCTTTAGTGTTCAAAAAATGTTCTTATTCTGGAAAATGCTTACAAGATACTTTTCAGGTCCTATTACACACTGGCTAGGCTGGCTAGTTTTATCCCAGCCTACTCTCCTCTTTGCTTCCGAGAATATTCCCAGGAGGGCACTATGGCGCACATTTGGTGGACATGTCCAAAGGTATGCAGGTTATGGGTCAGAGTCTACTCTCTTCTCCACAACTTATTTCATACTAATCTCATAGGGACCCCTATGAAGCTCTTCTTTGCAAACCGATTGCAGAATTGCTTTGTCCGGAGCGTCAGCTAGCGCTGCATCTTTTTACTGCAACCAAGTTAACTATAGCAAGAGCATGGAAGACACCTGTACTTAGTTTTGAGGCGGATAAAACCAGTATAGGCCCATACACACGATCAGACTTTTTGACAACAAACTTCAAAATGACCAGGTTTTTCTGAAAATCCGACCGTGTGTACGCTCCATCGGACAAACTTTTTCGGTTTTCATCGGACAAACTTTTCTGCAACAAAAGTCCATTGGTGCAAAGTCCGATCGTGTGTACAGAAATCCATTGGACTTAAGTCCTAAGTACAAACACGCATGCTCAGGACCAATGCAAAAGATCAACCAGAAATAGTAGAAGTTGCCCAAAGTGTGGCACTAAACAGCAGAAAAAACAGGTAGTATGTCAATTACGTCACTACGTTCATATTTGTTGGCTGAAAAAGTCCTGCCGTGTGTATGTATGCCATGTTCACGGCCAACGCCCTGTGAACAAAAATCCATGGAAAAGTTTTTTTGGAGTCCGATCGTGTGTATGAGGCTTAAAGGCCCATACACACGATAGGACTTTTTGACAACAAACTTCAAAATTAGCAGGTTTTTCAAAAAATCAGACCGTGTGTGCGCTCCATCGGACGAACTTATTCGGTTTTCATTGGACAAAAGTTCGCTCTGCAAACAGACAAACTTTCCGGCAACAAAAGTCCTATGGTGCAAAGTCCTGCCGTGTGTACAGAAATCCATCGGACTTAAGTCCAAAGTACAAACACACATGCTCAGAACCAATGCAAAAGATCAGACAACAATACAGAAGTTGACCAAAGGGTGGCGGTAAAGAGCTGAAAAACCACGTGATTTTGGGAACGTTTGCTGAAAAAGTCCTGCCGTGTGTATGCATACCAAGTACACGGCCAACGCCCTTCGAACAAAAATCCACGGGAACGTTTTTTTTAAATCCAATTGTGTTTGAGAGACTTTAAGGCCCATGCACACGGTTGGACTTTTTGACAACAAACTTCAAAATGAGCAGGTTTTCAAAAAAAATAGACCGTGTGTAAGCTACATCGGACAAACTTTTTCGGTTTTCATCGGACAAAAGTTCGCTCTGCAAACGGACAAACTTTTCGGCAACAAAAGTCCTACGGTACAAAGTCCTATCGTGTGTACAGAAGTCCATCAGACTTTAGTCCACAGTACAAGCACGCATGCACAGAACCAATGTTAAAATCAACCAACAATAGCAGAAGTTGACCAAAGGGTGTCAGTAAAGAGCAGAAAAGAGCTGAAAAACCATGTGATGTTGGGAAAGTTTTGGGAAAGTTTGCATAAAAGTCCTGCCGTGTGTATGCTATTGGTGTGCCTGGCCAACTCCCTTTGGATAAAAATCCACGGAAAAGTTTGTTTGAATTCCGATCGTGTGTATGAGGATTTAGAGGCTTTAGATTGCCCTGTATTTGGCTCCATCCATCTTCCCATCAACCTGACCTGTCTGGTGTGTTCCTTGGCATTCACGATACTGTTTGTTCTCTAAGGTCCTCTAACAAACCTCTAAGGGCTTCACAGAACACCTGTATTTATACTGAGAATAATCAAAAAAGGGAGAGTATCGCCTCAATTACAACCAATAAATGGTGTATAGTGTGCCATCATCCAGAAATATACTTGGAAAAATTTGATCAATGAGTATAGGAGAAAAGGCTGCTTGGGACCTAATATCCAACCATAGTCATTGGTCAGGTGTGTTGGCTAGGATTTTCAAGGCACTAATAACATAACCATAAGATAATGTAAAAAGAACATTTATTAACATAAAACAATATACAAATTTAAAAACATAAGGGACAGGCCCCACATATCAGAAAGGCAATTGTAATAAAAAATAAATAAATTACAATTGCCTTTCTGATATGTGGGGCCTGTCCCTTATGTTTTTAAATTTGTATATTGTTTTATGTTAATAAATGTTCTTTTTACATTATCTTATGGTTATGTTATTAGTGCCTTGAAAATCCTAGCCAACACACCTGACCAATGACTATGGTTGGATATTAGGGCTCTTTCACACGTCCGTTCAGTTTTTCAGATCAGTTTTTTTTTCATCAGTTGATCCGTTTTTCCATCAGTTTTTCGTCAGTTTTTCGTCAGTTTTTCGTCAGTTTTTCGTCAGTTTTTCATCAGTTTTTCATCAGTTTTTCATCAGTTTTTCATCAGTTTTTCATCCGTTTTTGCATCAGTTTTTGCATCAGTTTTTCCATCCGTTTTTTCATCCGTTTTTTTTTTTTTTGGGGGGCTTTTTACATAGAAAAACGGATGTTAGCGGAACGGATGATAAACGGATCATCCGTTAACGTCCGTTTTTAGTCCGTTCCGTTTTTTAGACGGAAGAAAAATAGGGTTTTCTTCCGTCCAAAAAAACGGAACTGAACGCAGACGGATGCTAACGGACGTTAGCGGATGCTCATCCGCTAACGGACGCTAGCCCATAGGGAAGCATTGCGGTCCGTTAACGGACGTCCAAAAAACGGACGAACGGAACGGACGTGTGAAAGAGCCCTTAGGTCCCAAGCAACCTTTTCTCCTATACTCATTGATCTCATTTTTCCTATACTGAGAATAAATTACACACAGGTGGACTATTAACTAATAAGGAAACTTTTGAAGGCAATTGGTACCACTAGATTTTAGTTAGGGGTATCAGAGTAAAGGGGGCTAAATATAAATGCACCCCACACTTTTCAGATATTTATTTGTAAAAAATAATTGAAAACCATTTAAAATTTTCCATCCACTTCACAATTATGTGCCACTTTGTGTTGGTTTATCACATAAAATTCCAATAAAATAAATTTACGTTTTTGTCTGTAACATGACAACATGTGGAAAATTTCAAGGGGTATGAATACTTTTTCAAGGCACTGTATATCTTCTTCAAAGGTTTACACATTGTAAATCTCAGGAATAAATGTATTTTTTTGGGCAGACATCTCACCACGTCTACATGTGATCAGTAGTTAATGCATTGATTTTTCAGTCTGTGCGACTGCCGGAAGCAGGATTAATTACAAACGTTACCAAATAAAGACACATTTATTCTGCAGGAATCTAGTGATTAATGCCCAGCTCCACGCTCAGCCTGTGCCCTGCTGGATCAGCAAGCATCACTATTGACTTCTTTATCCTCCGTGAAGCTGTCTAGACTGGAATAGAGCAACAATAGTGAACCGCACAAACCAGGAGAATGGCACGGGCAAATGAAATGCATGGCAAGCCTCAATACATCCGCTTTTTGGCTGCATTAGACAATGAGTGTTCTTATTTTGTAATAGTACAAAGTGTACAACAACCAATCAGAAATCACCTTTCATTAGCTTTATAATTCCAGCAATTGAATGCAGATATTCAATTTGTGGTATCAGACTACTGACATAGGTACTATGACGTCAAATCAGCCACTTATGTTTACTCAAAATGTACATGAGAAGTCTGTGCTAAAAAAAAAATGCTAAAAGCTTCGAAATAACCTTGACAGTTGCTGCATGAAAATCACAGAATACTTTTCACATTTTCAAACACAATGGCCCGGATTCACAAAGCACTTACGCCGACGTATAACAAGTTATGCCGACGTAAGTGCAAATGTGCGCCGTCGTATCTGTGCGCAAGACCCACAAACAGAGATGCGCCTAAAACCAGGCTACACCCCGCCGACGTATCTTGCTTATGCCGGCGTAGAGTGGGCTCACATTTAGGCTGGGAGCATGGTGCCGCTCCCATTGATTAGTCATTCAAATATGCAAATGAGGGAAATACGGCGATTTTACGAACCTGCGTGCGCCCGTCGCAGGCTACGAGAGGTGCGCGTAAGTTGTACGTCCGGCGTAAAGTTAAGCCCCATAAAGGAGGTGTAACCCAGCAGCAGACATGCAAAGGTCTGCACCAGGGAACACAAGCCAGCCAAGCTGGCGTATTTTACATTGGACGTGTGTTTGGCTGGGCGTAGGTTACGTTCAATGGCGTACGCAGTGATCCAGGGTATCTTAGGCAGTTGTTCCGACGTGGTTGTGAGCATGCACAGGGGGATGCGTCAATGTCATGACGCATGCGCAGTTCCTTTAACGTACTTGTCTGGCGCTCGGACCATCATTTGCATGGTGTCACGCCTCATTTGCATGGGTTTGCTTGGGTCAAGCCCATTTCCACCTACGCCGGCCTGCGCCTTCGAAACCTACGCCACGCAGACGCAGCATTGGGAGCACTGGCTTCCTGAATTCCATGCTTGCCTCTCTGCGCTGCGTCGGCGTGGCGTACGGCATTTGCGTTACGACGGCGTAATGTGCACCCAACTCTCTGTGAATCCGGGCCAATGTATTTAATGTGCAAAAAGGCCAGCTAGGAAGTCAAATAGCGAGGAAACGTGTAGGGTGAAGCCAACGCACGGTGCCATCGGCATGCATGTAGGTGGGGTGCAGCGTGGTACAGCCTCCCGGCTGATTCGCTGGAGATTTCTCAGGGAAAGGTATAAGACTTAAGCCCATTATTGACTTCAAGGGAGACTGGCTACATGTGTCAGTCTCCCTCCTTTGTTAGTCCCCAAAAGTGTTAAAGGAGTTGTAATTCTATGCATTAAGGTGAAAAAATATCAGATGATGCCGGCCCCCGAGCCCCCGTTTTACTTACTTGACCCTTCGAAAGTCCCGCGCTCGCCCCCATCATCCTCCTCAAGCCGAAGCCGGCCTTGATTGGCTGCAGTAGATGGATAGAAAGCAGCGCAGCTATTGGCTGGCACTGCTGTCAATCACATTCAATGATGCTGCTCGTCGGAGGACGGGGGCGAGTGATACAACGGCGGCTATAGCCGCCACTGTATCACGGGAGAGCGCCTGCAACAGCTACACACCATGCAAGCTCGCTCACATGTCTGTGTGTAGTTGCTGCGGGGAGAAGCCACGACAGCCACAGAGGGATCCCAGAAGACCAGGATCGGGGCCACTGTGTGCAAAACTAACTGCACAGTGGAGGTAAGTATAACATGTTTGTTATTTTAAAAAAAATTACATTATAACTCCTTTAATTTACTCACTTTGTCCTCTCCTTGCTCCCGTGCCTCCAGGAAAGCCTCATCCCTTTTCTTCTATGGCAGGATCCTTCCAGCACCAGAGCCCCAAAGCAGGCCATCCTACAACCCCCCCCCCCAGACTAGGGGGTACCCATCAGGGCCACGGACAGCCTCCTCAACACTGCATCTTCATCTTCCCCTGTGGCCTATTTATGGGATTGTATCTGCCCCCTGCCAGCCCAACTCTGGGGATTGGCTGAGGCTCCATTAATATTCATTGCAGCTCCTACTTACCCCCACCCTCTAATCCTAGAAGGTTCTCCAACCTTCCAGACACCAAGGGAGGCACCAGAAAGCTGCCAGGATAAGTCACCCAGCCCCGAACTCTAGTAAACCCTGACCCAATTAAGACTCACAGACTAACATGAGCCAAGTTAATTTTTCTATTCTGCCACTACTAGTTGCAGACACTGGAGGGTGATACACGCAGTTACAGCAATAGTTTTTTTTTTCTTTTTGGGATAAAGGCTTTACATGAATAAATAAAAGCTGATCATTGTAAGCACACTAATGTCAGTGGTAAATAGTTTGTATCTTCTCTGTAACTGATGCACTCTGCTGGAGAGCTTTTTGTTTTGAAGAGCCACAGACTTACTGGCTGGGTCACCAGATGAACTAAAGAAAGCATAAAAAAAAGAAAAAGAATGCAGTCATCATATATAAAAAAAACGGTAAGTGGTAATATAATAAGTAGGATTAAAGGGTCACTAAAGGATTTTTTTTTTTTTTAGCTAAATAGCTTCCTTTACCTTACTGCAGTCCTGGTTTCATGTCCTCTTTGTTCGTTTTCGCTCTGATGTTTCTATAATCCTTCTCTGTTCTGGACATTTCCTGGTTGTCTGTTTCCTGATGACCACAGTACTGGGAGTTTCTAGTTTCGTTTTCCAAACCATCACTGCTCTATGGCTCTGTACATGCACAGAGGCAGGATAACATGCAAAAATGAAACTAGATGCAAAAACTAAACTAACAAACTACAGGTACATTATATGATTGATTTTTATCTATTTTTAATAGTTTTTAAAAGGAATCAGTTAACTATTATGTCTCTATACCCTGTAAACAGTAATTTCAGCAAAAAAATGTTTTTCCTTTACAACTCCTTTAATTTCACTTTAATTATTGTAGTAAATCCCCAGACTGTGCTCTTTGGGCCAGATCCACAAAAACCTGACGTAACTTAAAAAATCCAATTTAAGTTACACTGCCTTAAAGTTTCTACCTAAGTGCCTGATCCACAAAGCACTTATCTAGAAATTTCAGGCTGTGTAACTAAAATTCCGCCGGTGCAAGGCGTTCCTATTCAAATGGGGCGAGTCCCATTTAAATGAGGCGTGCTCCCGCGCCGGCCGTACTGCGCATGCGCGAAGTTACGTTACGCCGAGTTTTGAGGATCGCGACGGCTTAAAGTTGCGTCGGGGAAAAAAAAAATGACAGCGGCATGCATTCCTGAGGGAGAACTCCATGCCAATTTTCAAAGAAAAAAACGGCATGGGTTCCCCCCCCAGGAGCATACCAGGCCCTTAGGTCTGGCATGGGTTGTAAGGAGACCCCCCACGCCGAAAAATTGACGTAGGGGGTCCCCCTACAATCCATACCAGACCCGTATCCAAAGCACGCTACCCGGCCGGCCAGGAAGGGAGTGGGGACGAGCGAGCGCCCCCCCCCTCCTGAGCCGTGCCAGGCCGCGTGCCCTCAACATGGGGGGGTTGGGTGCTCTGGGGCAGGGGGGCGCACTACGGGCCCCCCCACCCCAGAGCACCCTGTCCCCATGTTGATGAGGACAGGACCTCTTCCCGACAACCCTTGCCATTGGTTGTCGGGGTCTGCGGGCGGAGGCTTATCGGAATCTGGGAGTCCCCTTTAATAAGGGGGCCCCCAGATACCGGCCCCCCACCCTATCTGAATGGATATGGGGTACATCGTACCCCTATCCATTCACCTGGAGGCAAAAAGTAAAATGTAGTAAACACACAACACAAGGCTTTTTAAAATATTTTATTATTCTGCTCCGGACGCCCCCCCTGTCTTCGTTATTAGCTCTTTTACCAGGGGGGGCTTCTTCTTCCGCTCTCCGGGGGTCTTCTCCGCTCTCCGGGGGTCTTCTCCGCTCTCCGGGGGGGCTTCTCCGGACTCCGGGGGGCTTCTTCCATCTTCTCCCCTCTTCCGCTCTTGACTCGGCGAACCCCGGTTCTTCTGCAGCTCTCCGGTGCCTTCTTCTTCAGCGCTGGCTGCCTGCTATGTTTGTGTGTTAGCTCGATTTCAAACAGGCAGCCAGCGCGGTCTTCTGTGGCGTCAGGGTCTTCTGGTCTTCTGTTCTTCCGATGTTGCCTCGTCGCCTGTTGTCGCTGTAATGATGGAAGCGCGCCTTGCATCCCATTTATATAGGTATCACCGTCCCATCATGCTCCGGTAGGTACCCACGTGGTATAGGTGATGCCTATATAAATGTGATGCAAGGCGCGCTTCCATCATTACAGCGACAACAGGCGACGAGGCAACATCGGAAGAACAGAAGACCAGAAGACCCTGACGTCACAGAAGACCGCGCTGGCTGCCTGTTTGAAATCGAGCTAACACACAAACATAGCAGGCAGCCAGCGCTGAAGAAGAAGGCACCGGAGAGCTGCAGAAGAACCGGGGTTCGCCGAGTCAAGAGCGGAAGAGGGGAGAAGATGGAAGAAGCCCCCCGGAGTCCGGAGAAGCCCCCCCGGAGAGCGGAGAAGACCCCCGGAGAGCGGAGAAGACCCCCGGAGAGCGGAGAAGACCCCCGGAGAGTGGAAGAAGAAGCCCCCCCTGGTAAAAGAGCTAATAACGAAGACAGGGGGGGCGTCCGGAGCAGAATAATAAAATATTTTAAAAAGCCTTGTGTTGTGTGTTTACTACATTTTACTTTTTGCCTCCAGGTGAATGGATAGGGGTACGATGTACCCCATATCCATTCACTTAGGGTGGGGGGCCGGTATCTGGGGGCCCCCTTATTAAAGGGGACTCCCAGATTCCGATAAGCCTCCGCCCGCAGACCCCGACAACCAATGGCAAGGGTTGTCGGGAAGAGGTCCTGTCCTCATCAACATGGGGACAGGGTGCTCTGGGGTGGGGGGGCCCGCAGTGCGCCCCCCTGCCCCAGAGCACCCAACCCCCCCATGTTGAGGGCATGCGGCCTGGCACGGCTCAGGAGGGGGGGGGGCGCTCGCTCGTCCCCACTCCCATTCCTGGCCGGCCGGGTAGCGTGCTTTGGATACGGGTCTGGTATGGATTGTAGGGGACCCCCTACGTCGATTTTTCGGCGTAGGGGGGGTCCCCTTACAACCCATACCAGACCTAAGGGCCTGGTATGCTCCTGGGGGGGAACCCATGCCGGTTTTGTTTTTTACAAATTGCCGTGGAGTTCTCCCTCGGGAAAGCATACCAAATGCCGTCGCTGGAATGGGCCTTTACAAGGTGTTACTAACTTTACACTTTGTAAAACGAGCCCTAATTTTACACTTGCAAAATAACACTTACGGCGCAAAAAGGAAGCTAGAAAGCTTTGTGGATCGCCTTAAGTGCTAATTTGCATACTAGCAACGGCATTTCGACTCGAAATGCCCCCAGCGGCGGATGCGGTACTGCATCCTAAGATTCGGCAGTGTAATTCAATTACACATGCCGGATCTTCTGTCTAACTTTGGAAAAAGCCTTTTGAGGATCGTTTCCAAAGTTACACACAGACTGAACAGCAGTTAAGTCGGAGTATCTCTTTTGAGGATAACCCCCTTTGTCTCTAATAGATTTGGGCCTGGCCTTGCTCATTAAAAATATCCTGCTGCTGGCCAATTTTAAACTACTGCGTCATCTGCGGTCTTTCATATTATGTTGTAAAACTTCTCCCTGTACTTTTTTCTATTTTACATTTTGCCAAACTCTTACCTGGTATTGAACCATAGGCAAGAGGATTTTACTTAGGCTGGGTTCACACCTCCGAGGGATGCGGCTCGCAGAAGGTGTCCGGTGCATCCCTTTTTCTGTTTCAGGGACAAATCAATCATGAATTTTCGCCTGGATTTGGCCCTGAAACTGAGCCAAAGACGCACAACGTTTCTGTGCAAGCCGCTCCGCAGCCGAAATGGAGATATGTGAGCCAGCTCCAAAGAGAGAAACCCAGCCTCAGGATTTGGTTGTATTTTCACATGATACATTTAGTTAACTTTGAGACTAAAGCACAGGTGCAATGTCTCCTTGAGAGCATTAGAATTTCACAGGTTTCTCTTTATAGAGTCAGTCCATGGGTAAGTGATCCATGGGTAAGTGATACTGCAAAATAAACAGAAAGTGCACTGGCATTGTGTAAAATCTTCAATGCATGATTAAAAACTATAGCCAGATTCAGAAAGACTGGCTTAACTTTGAGGCGGCGTAGCGTATCGCATATACGCTATGCCGCCGTAAGTCAGAGAGGCAAGTGCTGTATTCACAAAGCACTTGCCTCCTAAGTAACTGCGGCGTAGCGTAAATGGGCCGGCCTAAGCGTGCCCAATTCAAATGACGAACAGGGGGGCGTGTTTTATGTTAATGACTCGTGATTGACGTTTTTAACAAACGGCGTATGCGCCGTCTGTGGACATATCCCAGTGTGCATTGCTCCAAAGTACGCCGCAAGGATGTATTGGATTCGACGTGAACGTAAATTACGTCAAGCCCCATTCACGGATGACTTACGCAAACGACGTAAAAATTTCAAAATTCGACGCGGGAACGACGTCCATACTTAACATTGGCTAGGCCAGCTTTTTGTTTGACTAACTTTACGCCAGAAAACGCCTTCCGTAAACGGCATATCTTTACTGCGACGGGCAAGCGTACGTTCGTGAATAGGCGTATCTCGCTGATTTACGCATTCTAGGTGTAAATCAGCGTTCACGCCCCTAGTGGGCCGGCGGAACTAGACAGCTAAGATACGACGGCGCAGGCAGTCGTATTTTAGCTACATTTAAGTGTATCTTAATTTGAGAATACACTTAAATGTACGACGGCTTAGATTCAGAGTTACGACGGCGTATCTACTGATACGGCGGCGTAAACGTCTCTGAATCTGGCTAAAAGTATCTTGCACTTCCAAAGGTAATTAGCGTAAGTTTGTGTAACACAAAATCCATACAAATAGAAACTCTCTTGAATCCTTAGATTCAGATGTCCAACTGTGAAACCCTTATGCCGCGTACACACGATCATTTTTCAGCATGAAAAAAAAACTTTGTTTTTCAAAAATGTCATTTAAAATGGTTGTGTGTGGGCTTCACATAATTTTTCAAGTTCTGAAAAACAACAAAAAAAATTCGAACATGCTGCATTTTTTAACGTTGTTTTAAACAATGTTGTTTTTCGGGTTGTAAAAAATGATCGTGTGTGGGCTAAAACAACGTAAAAAACCCGCGCATGCTCAGAAGCAAGTTATGAGAGGGGAGCGCTCGTTGTGGTAAAACTACCGTTCATAATGGAGTAAGCACATTCATCACGCTGTAACAGACAAAAAGGCGCAAATCGTCTTTTACTAACACGGAATCAGCTAAAGCAGCCCAAAGGCGAATGGAACTTCCCATTTATAGTGCCGTCGTACATGTTGTACATCACCACGCTTTGCTAGATCATTTTTTAAAAACGATGGTGTGTAGGCAACGTCGTTTTAATGATGAAGTTGGGAAACGTTTTTTCGACATGCTGAAAAACAACGTTTTTTTTAATGCTGAAAAATGATTGTGTGTACGCGGGATCAGAAGATAGTGTAAATGCTGTCTCGAATGTGCATAGCAGTTTACAGATTCAAGGACAGAGCCATCTGAATAGCATTAAAATTGGATATCTTTGCCCATTGGTTTGAGATGGTCTCTGCTATGGATTTTATGTTACACATACTTACACCAAGCACCAAGCACTTTTTTTAATATAAATGTATTAATGGTTATTAAGGGTTTTACATAGTGCTGGTGCTTTCTTTGTTTATTTTGTTGTAATTGCTAAAGGATTTCCCAGTCTGGAGGGAACTGCAAGGCCATGGATTCTATTTTTCATTCAAAAGTTTTATGAGAAATATTGAGGGAATTCTCGAAGGAAGTAACTAATAAGTTTGTATACATTCAACATTTGAGTGCTGACGATTGTGTTTTCAGTTTATGTGAATAAGTGATGATTTAGCTATAGATGGAGTGATTTCCAGGATTATTATGGATTTTCCAATAACGAGATCTTCATACCATAATTCCTGATTCTGTTCCTGTCCACCTGCAAGGTTTTCTTGAGGGCATGTGGCCTGGTGCGGTTCAGGAGAGGGGGGGACCACACTCTGTCCCCCCCTCTTTTCTGCGGCCGGCCAGGTCAAGGTGCTCGGATAACGGGTCTGGTTATGGATATTTAGGGGGAACCACACGTCATTTTTTTTTTAAATTGACGGCGAGGTTCCCCTTAATATCCATACCAGACCTGAAGGGTCTGGTTATGGATATTTAGGGGGAACCGCACGTCATTTTTTTTTAAATTGACGGCGGGGTTCCCCTTAATATCCATACCAGACCTAAAGGGTCTGGTTATTGAATTTGCGGGGACCTCCGCGCATTTTTTTTCTAAAAGCCGCGTACATACGATAATTTTTCGGCATGAAAAAAAACGTTCTTGTTCAAAAATGTCATTTAAAATGATTGTGTGTGGGCTTCACATAATTTTTCAGGTTCTGAAAAACATCAAATTTTTTTTCGAACATGCTGCATTTTTTAACGTTGTTTTAAACAATGTTGTTTTTCGGGTTGTAAAAAATGATCGTGTGTGGGCTAAAACAACGTAAAAAACCCGCGCATGCTCAGAAGCAAGTTATGAGAGGGGAGCGCTCGTTGTGGTAAAACTACCGTTCATAATGGAGTAAGCACATTCATCACGCTGTAACAGACAAAAAGGAGCAAATCGTCTTTTACTAACACGGAATCAGCTAAAGCAGCCCAAAGGCGAATGGAACTTCCCATTTATAGTGCCGTCGTACATGTTGTACATCACCACGCTTTGCTAGATCATTTTTTAAAAACGATGGTGTGTAGGCAACGTCGTTTTAATGATGAAGTTGGGAAACGTTTTTTCGACATGCTGAAAAACAACGTTTTTTTTAATGCTGAAAAATTATTGTGTGTACGCGGGATCAGAAGATAATGTAAATGCTGTCTCGAATGTGCATAGCAGTTTACAGATTCAAGGACAGAGCCATCTGAATAGCATTAAAATTGGATATCTTTGCCCATTGGTTTGAGATGGTCTCTGCTATGGATTTTATGTTACACATACTTACACCAAGCACCAAGCACTTTTTTTAATATAAATGTATTAATGGTTATTAAGGGTTTTACATAGTGCTGGTGCTTTCTTTGTTTATTTTGTTGTAATTGCTAAAGGATTTCCCAGTCTGGAGGGAACTGCAAGGCCATGGATTCTATTTTTCATTCAAAAGTTTTATGAGAAATATTGAGGGAATTCTCGAAGGAAGTAACTAATAAGTTTGTATACATTCAACATTTGAGTGCTGACGATTGTGTTTTCAGTTTATGTGAATAAGTGATGATTTAGCTATAGATGGAGTGATTTCCAGGATTATTATGGATTTTCCAATAACGAGATCTTCATTCCATAATTCCTGATTCTGTTCCTGTCCACCTGCAAGGTTTTCTTGAGGGCATGTGGCCTGGTGCGGTTCAGGAGAGGGGGGGACCACACTCTGTCCCCCCCTCTTTTCTGCGGCCGGCCAGGTCAAGGTGCTCGGATAACGGGTCTGGTTATGGATATTTAGGGGGAACCGCACGTCATTTTTTTTTAAATTGACGGCGGGGTTCCCCTTAATATCCATACCAGACCTAAAGGGTCTGGTTATTGAATTTGCGGGGACCTCCGCGCATTTTTTTTCTAAAAGCCGCGTACATACGATAATTTTTCGGCATGAAAAAAAACGTTCTTGTTCAAAAATGTCATTTAAAATGATTGTGTGTGGGCTTCACATAATTTTTCAGGTTCTGAAAAACATCAAATTTTTTTTCGAACATGCTGCATTTTTTAATGTCGTTTTTCGGGTTGTAAAAAATGATCGTGTGTGGGCTAAAACAACGTAAAAAACCCACGCATGCTCAGAAGCAAGTTATGAGACGGGAGTGCTCGTTGTGGTAAAACTACCGCTCATAATGGAGTAAGCACATTCATCACGCTGTAACAGACAAAAAAGCGTATTATTATGGATTTTCCAATAACGAGATCTTCATACCATAATTCCTGATTCTGTTCCTGTCCACCTGCAAGGTTTTCGGTGTCCACCTTTGTTTGTTTTAGCTCTTCCTGATGTTTTCTTCATGATATAATATAAATCAGCAGGTAGCATCATAACTCCTTTTAATGACCAACAGAGGTATGCAGACCCAGGAACTCAAGATCAGAGATCTCACCAATGGAGTCCCCTAGAGATATAAGACAGTGGGGGTTATTTACAAAAGTCAAATCCCCTTTGCACTACAAGTGCAAACTACAAGTGTAAAGTCCACTTTAAATTACACTGAAAGTACATTCGAACTTGCAGTCGCTGTAGATCTGAGGGGAAGATCTAAAATGAGGGGAAGCTCTGCTGATTTTATCATCCAATCATGTGCAAGCTAAAATTCTGTTTTTTATTCTCCTTGCATGTCCCCCTCGGATCTAAAGCGACTGTACTTCCAAGTGCACTTTCAGTGCATTTTCAAGTGCAGTTTGCACTTGTAGTTTGCACTTGTAGTGCAAAGTGGATTTTTCTTTCGTAAATAACCCCATTGTCTGATAATTTCACCCCCTAACATCTATCAAAATCTGAAATGTCCGTTTTGGGCTGCACGTGCCCTTCAAAAAACTACTTTAGGCTCAAGGCAAGCCGCTCTATAGTTAGTACCTAGTGCTTTAAAAATGTGAATTCTCCAAAAGGTCATATTCTCATAGCATTATAATAAACCACTGACGTGACTCCATACTCCAGACAATAGATATAATTAAGTAAAGAAACAACATTTTTGTATATGCATGCCTTGCTATCTACCTTGGGTTGTAATACTTCCTTTACATAATCCACCCTGAAATAGAATTTTACCTGTAACGTAATACATAGGTTGTAGATAATCACTGGGGCACTAAAGCCATAAATTGCTCTAGCTATAGCTGCTGTATCAGACGGAAAGTAAATACTTAGGAGTAGCAGAAAATGAAACATTCTATAATTAGAATTCCTTAGCTGTAATAAAATTCAGGCGTGACATTAAATTGCCTTTAATCCTCCAAAACAAAAAAATAAACAAATGGAGCTTGCAGTTCTCTTTAGTCGGCATGCTAAAGAGAAATGAACACCTATTTATAGGCCTGGACTGTTTGCACAGCTAAAAAAAGCTCAGTCAACACAAGTGTATGAGTTGCTCTGTATGGACAAATTTACATACATTAGAGAAGAACTTGAGCAGAAAAACATTTGTTCACGCATATATAATGGGTCTCACTTTGCAGCTGATACTTGTAAAAGGCGGTGTGCGCCTTTGCCTGTGTAGACAGGGATCCTTGCACCAGCTCTGCCTATACCCACATTGATCCAGAGGAAGGTAAAAAAAAACAGTAAAGCATGGTCCAATTTTCTCTAGCTGGGAGAAAAAAATTTGCCTCCAGAAGGCAATCGGATATTCCATGGGTCAACTACCCAAATGTTATTACCAGTTAATAGTATTGGATATCAAATGAGCAGCAGCTCACGGATGAGGTCCCCTCTGTGCTGTCCTATGCAGTCGAGAAATTTCATGTAGTAGATTTACTGCACTGTGCAATGTGGTAAAGCTTGACTGGCTAAGGCTTCATTCAGAAAGGGGATGGGATGCTGCATTCAGAATAAACAGCTGCATTCTGTGCTATGGCAACATAGAAACTGGTCAGCTAGTAAGGGACAGTTTGTGTGGGACCGGAAACTCCTATATTACCATGTGCTGCATAAGCCTAGCTGCTAAGTCGGACAGGACCCCCCCTCTCCAAGTGGCTTTTAAACAATGAGACTGGTGCCTAAAAAACAGCATTGATCTAAGCTCTGAGCACTTGTCTAAGGCAAGCAGTGGCAAGAGGAATGCAAAGGAAAGAAGGCTAACACATCCTTCTCCCTGCATTCCTCCTGCTGACACTTGTCCCCGACAAGTGCTTTGAGACAGGATAAATGCTGGCAGGGGAGCAGGGGGTGTCCTATCTAACCTCTAAGCTAGGCTTACAAAGCACTTCTGAACATGGAACAATGTACTTTGTTCCCTGGGGGACAGAACAGAAAAATGTGAGAGTTCTTCTTTAAGGGACCCGTGTGAAAACAGACTTTAAAGCAAAAAAGGGTGGTTTGGCAGGGTGGAAGACTGGGCATTAAATGGGGTATGAAGAGGCTGCATAATTGTTGCCACAATGGAAGGGGGAAATATGCGTTGCTCATTTTTTATTTCAGAGGTATATAACCATTTTAACTGCGCTGTCACACCCACAGTCTTACACATCATCTGGCAAATATCAAAAGCCTGATTTAATTAACACCATTAGTATGTTAGCAGTGTCAGTAGAGAGGTGTATAGCAGCATTCCCCTATTGCCTCTGCCTTTTTATTTAATGAATTCTGCTTATGTAACAGTGAAATCTGCAAGCCAATTGCACCGCCACCAGCGGCACGCTGAGCTGTAGGAGGCACATTAGCAAAATGAACTCAGCGTTCTGTAATGTCCTAAGAAATTGGAGCGTTCTATCACTTTGAGAGATTTTGTTGACTCTGGGTAAAAGTGGCTTTAACATCAAAGCCATAACATGTAGAGCAACATATCATACGCCTCAACCACAAACCGCATTAAATCTATCGGAATATCTAATATTCAATTAATATAATTATTATTATACACTATTTATATAGCGCCAACAGTTTACGCAGCGCTTTACACTGTAGAGGGGGGACAGTACAATTACAGTACAGTTCAATACAGAAGGTACAGGAGGGCCCTGCTTGTAGAGCTTACATTCTAAAGGGGGGTAATAGCTGCAGAGATTATAATTTGATGGGGGTGGCTCGGGGACAGTTGTTAGGTGGGTGTGGGATAGGCTTCCCTGAATAAATGAGTTTTCAGGGAACTCCTAAAGGTGGACAGTATAGGGGCAGATCGGACATACCGGGGCAGGGAGTTCCAGAGGATGGGAGAGGCTCTGGAGAAGTCCTGAAGGTGAGCATGGATGGAGGTAACAAGGGAGCTAGAGAGCAGGAGGTCTAGAGAGCAGAAGATAATTTGTACTATCATATGTATTGCAACATTGGAACTATTGGTGGTATGAGTGATATTTAGGTCAATTGCTAGAACAGAATTTTAGTTAATATACAGTATGTACATACATGCTGTTTTAACAATGATCAAATAAAAGCTATTATATTTTAAATATTTTGTACGGGTGTGCCTATAAAGTCCATTTTCATTATATGCCAAACGAACCTTATCTGCAATCATGGCTCTTCACGGGTTATAATTTGAATTTTCATCTCTGTAGTGACAGTGATTTTATTATCACCACCAAGCTTACTGTTAGCCCTCCTATTTCCTAATGGATGGTATGTGTGTGCGAACATATTGAAGGAGCAGGTGCTATGACACTTCTTTTTTTTTTTAACACGACATGACAAATCTTGTCTCTGTTCTCCTGTAAGCACTATCACAATGCATAAAAACACTGTAAGTGTGAAAATGCCCTCAAATTAATATAATAAGCACAAAAAAATACAATAGTGATTAGTACAGTTTATAGCACAAAGAAAACAGAACACAAATAAAAGGGATGATATGTGAAAAATCATACTAGGTGCATTTATGTATGTGGTTGGGACCTCCTCTGCTCTTCATCATATCATTGCTGTCTAGGAGAAGTAGTAATCCTTCATAAACTCCTGCAATCATATTCAATAACTCTGAAATAAAAGCAAAACTCAATGCGCACTTTTCATAGTCTGCATTTTTATCTCAGAAATGAAATGAGATGGCTGTAAATATCAATACATATAATACCCGCACAAACAGGCGTAAAAAAGTTTTGCTCATATGAACAAAGGAGGGCAGGGAGAGTATTTTTTTTTCAGTCCTGAAACAGATACTGATTTTACAGTATATTCTAAAAATATTATAGTGGAACTCCAGCCCACATTGTGTTTAAAGTGAAACTAAACTGTACCTAAGCACCACAAAACCAAAAACACTATTTAATTCATTTTTAATATTCAAAGAAAACTCCAAGCATTTACTTCCTGGAATCTATCTGGCCTTAGCTCAGGCATGCAGACAGGGGGGTATGCTTAGCTGAGAAAGGCCCTCCTCCCCTCTTCCAGATGAATAAACAAAAAAAAACTCATGAAGACTCCCAGGATGCATGACATCATTATGGCCAAGACCAGAATCCAGGAGACGAAATGTAAATAGAAAGAAGTTTGAGACAACATGCCCCCCCCCCCCCCCCCCCCCAATCCTAGCAGGGCACCGGATAAAATGGATTTCAATGAGGGTTGTATTTTTTTTTAAGCACATGATTAGAGTCACAGGGCCAGATTCTCGTACAGCGGCGGCGTAATGTATCCGATTTACGTTACGCCTCCGCAACTTAGACGGGCAAGTGCTGTATTCTCAAAGCACTTGCTCTGTAAGTTGCGGCGGCATAGCGTAAATCGTCCGGTGTAAGCCCGCCTAATTCAAATTTGGAACAGGGGGGCGTGTGTTATGTAAAAGAACCATGACCCAACGTGATTGACGTTTTTCACGAACGGCGAATGCGCCGTCCGTGGAAATCTCCCAGTGTGCATTGCTCCTAATACGCCGCAAGGACGTATTGGTTTTGACGTGAACGTAAATTACGTCCAGCCCCATTCACGAACTAGTTACGCAAACAACGTAAAATTTTCAAATTTCGTCGCGGGAACGACGGCCATACTTAACATACTTAACATTGGTACGCCGAAATTACGCCTCATATAGCAGGGGTAACTTTACGCCGGGAAAAGCATAATGTAAATGGCGTAACTGTACTGCGTCGACCGGGCGTACATTTGTGAATTCGCGTATCTAGCTGATTTACAGATTTTGGCGCGTAAATCAGCGTACACGCCCCTAGAGACTTACGCCTGTCGGATCTAAGGGAAATCTATGCATAACTGATTCTAAGAATCAGGCGCATAGATACGACGGCGCAACTCAGAGATACGACGGCGTATCTGGAGATACACCGTCGTATCTCGTTTGTAAATCTGGGCCACAGTCTCTAATTTGCTTCAAAAATGGTGGTCTCAGGGTGCAGAGCACTGCACCTCTAGCCCACCCACTTGTGTGACATTAGCAAATACACATTCGCTAAGGTCTTCCTGCTTCTCCTCCCAGAAAATCAGGAAGCTGGTCCTGAGACCAAATTGGACGAGAGTCTTAGGACGGGTCTCTCCTGTTCAGCCGCAAGTAGAAGCAACGGCCCCGGCAGCAGCAGTCTCTTCTAGCAGCCCCGGATTCAGCAGAGCATTGCCACCTCATCCTCCTCCCTGTACCTCTACCGCAGTAAGGCAAGGTCATAGATCGCGCACAGAGGGCGGGGGAAATTAGAGAGGATCGTGGCCTATCAAGTGGCTGTGGGGGGGGAGCCGCAGGAGGGCCTCCTCCCCCCCCTCCCCCCAAAAAAGAAAAAATTGGACCACCAGCCACCCTTGCTCTACCGTAGCAACTCTCAGGCCTCGTACACACGACCAAGTTTCTCGGCAAAAACCAGCAAGAAACTTGCTGGGAGATATTTTTTTGCCGAGGAAACCGTCGTGTGTACATTTTCGTCGAGGAAACTGTCGAGAAACTCGATGAGCCAAAAAGAGAGCAAGTTCTCTATTTCCTCAACGGGAATGGAGAAACTTGCCTTGTCGAGTTCCTCGACAGCCTATGTGTTTCGCCCGTCGAGTTCCTCGGTCGTGTGTACGAGGCTTCACAGGGGTTAGAGGAAGCAGTGTCTTTATTTCAGAATGCAGATATACTGTACAACTATAAGACTGTTGGTAGAGGAGTGCCTAGGCACCTTCACATACAGGGAAGTGTGCTTCTGTTTTCCAGAGGAATTCAAGACAAAGTGTACACATTTTGGGGGACTTTGATACACGTGTATTGAGATTGGTAGTGCTCTGTTACTATTTTTGACCAGCGGGTTTATTATGAAAAACAATGCGATAAGTGATAAGGTTTCCAGGGTATCACACCTGTTACTTCATACTTTACCTTTATACAGTATATGCACATTTTACATCACTTATATCATAAAGCCAGGCGGGTGACATGAACCTTGAAATGTGCATACCGGATTCCACAGGATAGGCAAATAAAAGTGAAAGTTTATTTACATTTAATCAGGAGTTTACACTGGGATACCATGATACTCTAAAAAGTAATGACATAGCTCCTAACTGTCCCTGATTTCGAGAGACTGTCCCTTATTTGGAGAAATGTCCCTCTTTCCCCTCATTTGGTCTGACCTTAAATAGTGCATTTTATATACAACTATAATCTTTTAAAAAGTGTTTCCCAGTAATAAACCTTTCATCCAAATACTAAATTGCTAAATTTGTAAATTTTAAAAGCCAATATACAGGGAGTGCAGAATTATTAGGCAAGTTGTATTTTTGAGGATTAATTTTATTATTGAACAACAACCATGTTCTCAATGATCCCAAAAGACTCATTAATATCAAAGCTGAATATTTTTGGAAGTAGTTTTTAGTTTGTTTTTAGTTTTAGCTATTTTAGGGGGATATCTGTGTGTGCAGGTGACTATTACTGTGCATAATTATTAGGCAACTTAACAAAAAACAAATATATACCCATTTCAATTATTTATTTTTACCAGTGAAACCAATATAACATCTCAACATTCACAAATATACATTTCTGACATTCAAAAACAAAACAAAAACAAATCAGTGACCAATATAGCCACCTTTCTTTGCAAGGACACTCAAAAGCCTGCCATCCATGGATTCTGTCAGTGTTTTGATCTGTTCACCATCAACATTGCGTGCAGCATCAACCGCAGCCTCCCAGACACTGTTCAGAGAGGTGTACTGTTTTCCCTCCTTGTAAATCTCACATTTGATGATGGACCACAGGTTCTCAATGGGGTTCAGATCAGGTGAACAAGGAGGCCATGTCATTAGATTTTCTTCTTTTATACCCTTTCTTGCCAGCCACGCTGTGGAGTACTTGGACGCGTGTGATGGAGCATTGTCCTGCATGAAAATCATGTTTTTCTTGAAGGATGCAGACTTCTTCCTGTACCACTGCTTGAAGAAGGTGTCTTCCAGAAACTGGCAGTAGGACTGGGAGTTGAGCTTGACTCCATCCTCAACCCGAAAAGGCCCCACAAGCTCATCTTTGATGATACCAGCCCAAACCAGTACTCCACCTCCACCTTGCTGGTGTCTGAGTCGGACTGGAGCTCTCTGCCCTTTACCAATCCAGCCACGGGCCCATCCATCTGGCCCATCAAGACTCACTCTCATTTCATCAGTCCATAAAACCTTAGAAAAATCATTCTTGAGATATTTCTTGGCCCAGTCTTGACGTTTCAGCTTGTGTGTCTTGTTCAGTGGTGGTCGTCTTTCAGCCTTTCTTACCTTGGCCATGTCTCTGAGTATTGGACACCTTGTGCTTTTGGGCACTCCAGTGATGTTGCAGCTCTGAAATATGGCCAAACTGGTGGCAAGTGGCATCTTGGCAGCTGCACGCTTGACTTTTCTCAGTTCATGGGCAGTTATTTTGCGCCTTGGTTTTTCCACACGCTTCTTGCGACCCTGTTGACTATTTTGAATGAAACGCTTGATTGTTCGATGATCACGCTTCAGAAGCTTTGCAATTTTAAGAGTGCTGCATCCCTCTGCAAGATATCTCACTATTTTTGACTTTTCTGAGCCTGTCAAGTCCTTCTTTTGACCCATTTTGCCAAAGGAAAGGAAGTTGCCTAATAATTATGCACACCTGATATAGGGTGTTGATGTCATTAGACCACACCCCTTCTCATTACAGAGATGCACATCACCTAATATGCTTAATTGGTAGTAGGCTTTTGAGCCTATACAGCTTGGAGTAAGACAACATGCATAAAGAGGATGATGTGGTCAAAATACTCATTTGCCTAATAATTCTGCACTCCCTGTAAAGGAATAGTAGTGGCAAAAAAAAGCCCTTGTGGATTTAATGATCCATTTTTTTGGTTAATTCTCTTTAAGGGGGTGTGGTAGGGGCGTGTCCTTTCCCTACATACATTTGCTAGTAGGTGTTCCTCATTCTCATCTAAAAATGTTGGGAGGTATGAGTAATGATGCTACTAACTACCAATAATAAGTTGTGCAAACAGGGCATTTTGGCCAAGGCCGTGCTAGTTCTAAAGGTAAACTGGAGGGTCCTAGACAATGAGATCAGATGAGGACCAGGCTATAGGTACCCCTGTGCTCTAATTGGTGGAATGGTGACCCTTTACAGCTTGGTCATCGGGCTGCAGAGGCAGTTTTTTTTAGGAGATATAGAATATTGAATGTCTATAGTTCAAATATACCTGTCCATCTAAAATTTTAATTAGATGTAAACTTCAAAGATAAAATCACACTTTAGCTGTAATGTGTTTGTATAATCTCAAATAATTTTCAATCTGCAGCTTTTAATAAATAATAACTGTTTTTTTTTTTTTTTTTTTTTTGAAAAGCCTATGGCGTGTGAACACACCCAAAAAACTCCACCCGGTGCAGAAAAAATGTGCACACACATAAAGAGTGTTCACAAAATCGTGCAGACGGGTGCAACGTCAAGTGGTCCTCCTGTGAAGAGGGACCCAAACCCTGATCCCCCGGGGCGTTAGGCTCCAGACGGGGACTGAGGTACTGTGGTCCGAGCAACCGAAGCCGACACGGACCCAACTTCCTCGGAGGGACTGCCGAAACAGAACCCTCCCAGTACTAGGTGGGGCTCCCCCGAAGGGAGACCCCATGAGAGCAGGCGAACTAAGCCAGAAGGCCATGTCCACCCACTCCCAAGACGTTCAGGGCTGGCCCGAGGACCCGCACCCTACTAATCACACAGTGACAAAACGTGCACAACAAAAAAAAGACAAAAAAGTGACAAACACAGGCTTAAATAAAATAAAGTGGGGGAAGGGATAGTGGAGAGGAGAGTGAAAGAAGTGGCCATTGTGGTGAAACAATGACCAGGCCCTCCGGCCAGGAATAAAAAATTCCTCCGGTCCTAGCCAAAAGGCCCGGCCCAGGAGGCAGGTGCTAAAAAAAGCGTGTATCTGGTGCAGTGACCGTGGTATCTTAAATCAAAGTGTTCCTCACACACAGTGATTTTCAGATACCCCTGGACTGCCACTCCAGGGGCACATGCACCATAGGCTTTTCGTTCCATATCCGACCCCCCGACCGGCCAGTGCAGCCCTCCACCCCTGCCAGCCAACCCAGCGGATTTACATGGTTCTGCCCCGTCCTACCACAGGGCATTACCAGCTCCTCCTACCGGATCGCTGACAGATATAGCACTTACACCAGCCAGCCAGAAGGCCAGACTAGAACTCGGCAAAAAGACCGAGACCAAGCGCAGTACCCATCCTCACCAGGAGCACCCTTCCAGATGGCTCAGACTCAACCATGGGCCGGCCCCCAGTATTCTATCGGGCAGCACAGCGTAGTCCCTGCTGAAACCATCCTTCCAGGTGCAATGATGTCATTGGATTGCATCCACCCTCCCCATGTAGGAGGTGCTTCAGCGCTCCGCTGACAACTGATAAGGACAGATACCACACCCAGTCCCAGCCAAAAGGCCGAGAAGCGGCAGGGAAGACAACCACGATCAGCACGGCCTAGAGTGTGCAATAGCCGTGCCTCGCCCTGGGAGAACCACCTTCATGATCATGGTGTCTCCCCTGCCAGGTAAGTATGAGTTGGAATCGTCACTCTAGCAGCCCCCGGTCAGGGGAACATCTCTTCCTGGTTATGGAGGGGCTTTCTGGGTGCTTGCTGGCTGGTCAACTAGCCTCAATCAGAGCTATTCCACGCTCGTCGCCGCCGCCGCCACTTTTGAACAGGAAACTGTCTGTACCTGGGGAGGAGGCCTCTGAAATGTCTTCAGGATGCCAGGGCTATCAGACAGTCTTCCCGGATGACACTGCAATAAATAATAACTGGTGAACCTGCGGTACAGCTAACTTTCCGTTATAGGGTGACAATATCCTGTCCTCGGGTCACAATTGTGCTTCTGCATTGTCACCCTGCCACACAGAGTGACCTAAAGTGTCTGTTTCAAGGCTCCAAAAGTTGTCGCCATCTGGAAAACAGCAAAGAAAATGCCATGCAGCCTTTGCTGGAGTTTTGCATGTAGGCCAGAAATTGTTGCAAAGAGGCTCGTAGACATGTGCACTGCCAAAAAAAAAAACGTTTTTTTTCGTTTGTTATTTTCGTTTTTTTATTTTTTTGTAAATTCAGGAAATTCGAAAAATTAGTTTTTTCCGTTTTTGTTTCATTCATTTTTTTAATTTTTTCGTAAATTCGTAAATTTCTAAAAAATATTTTTTTTCATTTGTTTTGCTTTTTTCGTAAATTCGGGAAATTTTCGGATTTCCCAAAAAGCAAAAAACGAAATAAAAGAATGAAGCGAAAAAAACGAATGAAACGAAAAACAAATATTTTTTTTTTTGGAAATACGGAAATTTACGAATTTTCGAAATTTAGAATTTTCGCATTTCGAATTTTGAAATTTTCGAAATTTCGAATTTTTGACATTTCGAATTTTTCGAAATTTCTAATTTCGAATTTTTCAATTTTGAAAAATTCGAAATTCGAAAATTCGAAAACTGAAAAATGCGAAAATGCAAAAATTCGAAAACTGAAAAATTCGAAATACGAAACTTCGAAAATACGAAATTTCGAAAATAAAAAAAATCGATAATTGAAAAATTCGAAAATTGAAAAATTCGAAATTTCGAAAATTGAAAAATTCCAAATTTGAAAAATTCCAAATTTGAAAAATTCCAAATCTGAAAAATTCGAAATTGGAAAAGTGAAAAATTCAAAAATTAAAAAATTCAAAATTTGAAACATTTGAAAATTCGAAAATGGAAAAATTCGAAAATGGAAAAATTCGAAATTGGAAAAGTGAAAAATTCGAAAATTCGAAATTTGAAATATTCGAAAATTGAAAAATTCGAAAATTGAAAAATTCGAAACTGGAAAAGTGAAAAATTCGAAAATTAAAAAATTCAAAATTTGAAAAATTCGAAAATTCGAAAAGTGAAAAATTCGAAAATGGAAAATTTCGAAAATGGAAAATTTCGAAAATGGAAAAATTGAAAAATTCGAAAATCCGAAAATTCGGGAAAAAAACGGAAATACGAAAATTCGGGAAAAAAACGGAAATACAAAAATTCGTAAATACGAATCTTCGAAAATTCGTAAATACGAATCTTCGAAAATTCGTAAATTTGAATTTTCTGAAATGCGAAAATTCGTAAATTCTGAATTTTCGGAAGTCCGAAAATTCGTAAATAAAAAATTTGTAAATATGAAAATCTGTATTTAACGAATTTCTGAATTTTCTTAAAAAAACGAATTAGAAACAAAACGAATTGCACATGTCTAGCTGCTAGAGATCAGCTTCAATGAGATGTGCATTAGCCCAGTGTTTCTCAACTCCAGTCCTCAAGGCGCCCCAACAGGTCATGTTTTCAGGATTTCCCTCAGATGAAATGGCTGTGGTAATTACTAAGGCAGTGAAACTGATCAAATCACCTGTGCAAAATAATGGAAAGCCTGAAAACATGACCTGTTGGGGCGCCTTGAGGACTGGAGTTGAGAAACACTGCATTAGCCAACAAAATGTACATCTGCTTGAAAGTAAATGGTGCCTTCTAATTCACTGAGATCAGGGGACCAGGAAGGATATTTATTCCAGGTTTTATAGTTTTTCTCTGGATCAGCTGTGGTTATAGGGATCTAAATATGGAGGTGATCTATTCATTTAATTTTTTCCCATTGGTTGAACCCAATGGACTTCACCATGTTACTATATTACTGCTATCCCTATATGCTATTACTGCTGTCCAGGAAAGACTCTGCAGTGTCCTTCCTGAAACTGCTTTCAGTGGCCTAAAGAACTTTAAAGCTCAATTCATAAAACCATAGGAATCATTCCTTTTAGCCATGTGACTGTTATTTTCAGCTTTTATTGGCCCTCATAGCTGAAAATGTTGCCAAGCCTGGTATCTCTCCAAAATTCAATTTCATGGTCTTTGAGCTACTGTTTTGCAATTGAAAGCTTACTGAAATGACCTTTAAACTGCCATGAATGAGAGCAGCATTAGGCCGCTCGTTTTTAGACACAACCATCAGTGCAAATGAAATGAGGACAACAAGATGTTGTATGCCCACAAATCAGTTCCCTGCAGCTAGACAAGTTACTTTATAATAAAGGAATGTGAAAGCTTTTTGTGTAATTTGACTAAAATGTATTGTGTGCCATGATTAGTTGTTGCCTGGAATTAAGGTCACTGATGGGGGGGGGGGGGGGTAATGTTGATCCTCCTGTATCAGGTCTGGGCTCCATCAGTTCAACAAGAGGGCCCAAGGGTTGCCACCTGTCCAGTTTTGAATCATGTGCCCGGGTTTCCCTTTGCCTGAGACCTGGACGCGAGTGCCGCCGACAGGGGGGTACCACGAGGCCTCCTGTAGGGGCCCCAGCACACAGGGGACCTGGACAGCAGGGGGATCGGAGCGGCGGGCAATTACAGAAGAGACAAAAGAGATGGAAGAGAGAGGTGCTAGTGTGATAGTTTTTAATAAATTAAATGTTTAGAAACAATCCACTTACACATGTCAGAGCGGTAGGAATTTCAGTCTGTGAAGTACGCTGCCAGCATTCTCCCGATCCACACTGCTCTGCTGTGACCACTGAATCGCTGGAGGAAGCCGGTATAAGGATACAGAGAGTCACAGGGAAACTCCATTGAAACTCCAGTGAACTGTCAGATAGCCTGGGATGCTGTGACCAATCCGAGCGTTCCGGACGCCTAACCATACCTCCACTATCAGAGGCTGACAGTTCACAGTAGTTTCCCTGCGGCGCTCTGTATCCTTGTACCGGCTTCCTCCAGCGATCACAGACTGACATGCCTACCGCTCTGACATGTATAAGTGGATAATTTTTAAACATTTCATTTACTGTATTTATTGGCGTATAACACTCACTTTTTTACCCTGAAAATAGAGGGTAAACTGTGCCTGCGTGTTATACGCAGGGGGTTGTGGAAGTTTTTTCCCTGAAACTTCCCTCTTAAAGTTAGGGTGCGTGTTATACGCCTGTGCGTGTTATACGCCGATAAATACGGTATTAAAAACTACCACACCAGTGGCTATCTGGCACCCAAGACTCCTACGCTCTTTTTGTTTTGTACTCATTACTCCTAATATGCATTATACACTCCTGTTCCCTGCATTCTGTGTGTGACGGTATCGGTATGATATCCCCGTCAACGTTCCCTTCTTCCCATAACGAAAATCACCCCAATATTCCACGAGGAGGGATATCCCTGGAATCGCCCAGCAAGCCACACATGAGACCAGCTTACTGCTTGAACAACACAGACTTTAATGTTATAACACACACAGCTTATATGTCATTTCCAAAACTGTTACAATGACAAATCTCCGCCCCCCTCACACTGGGGCTTCCATACAGATGACTAGGTAGACACGACGGGGCCGATGCTGAAAACACATTTTCTTTAGACAATGACATCAATGACGCTGAGCACTAGCTGTACTGAATACATCAACCAGACCGCTCGACCCCGCATATAGAGAGATAATTACCACAATGAAGCAATCAGAATAATTAACACAAGCCACTTAAACCCAGCTCTCCTTCACACAACACAATAGATCAATTAACCTTTAGAAATAGTGAGGGGACATTAGCACGTCAATAACCGGTCAGAGGAATGAATCACATGAAATTCCTTTCTACCTCTACCCATGGCTAGCAGGGAGCAGTAAACTGAGACATATAGGCAAATGTATCACACTGTGCATAAGACTCACAGGCTCTATTCACACCTACGCATTCTAGACTTCAGACTGAATTGCTGCGATTCTGACCATGATTCCCGAATCTGTGCGAATGACGTGGTCACGATCCCTTTACTTTCAATGGCACCCCAATCGCAGAGCAAAACTTCTTTTGGGTGACAGGCATTCCACAATTCTGTTTGTCAAGATTTTTCGGCCGACAGTCGTTGCAAAAACGTGCCGTGGTTGGGGTGCCAAGTGTTCGGCTTTGGCTTCAAGAAAAGGTGGCAACCCTATGCAGGTGGCTTTCATCCCATGGGCTACAAATTCCAACAAATAAAGTTCCCTATTAGTTCAGCGGGGGTGCAGGGGACTTATTCTGCTCCCAACAATTTAAATGAAAGTTCCGGCCTGCTCAGGTCTCACGCTGCCCCCAGCTGAGTGGTATAAGCAGAAGTTAGCAGGTTATAGTTACTGCTGTTGCCTGTCTGGTGCATTAACTTCTCTTGACCCCTGCACTCTGTGCGTTACCCACTCCTGACCCCTTCACTCTTTGCAATACCCACTCCTGACTTCTGCACTCTATGCAATACCCACCCCTGACACCTGTGCTCTGTGCATTTTTTTACTGTTGACCCCTGCACTCTGTGCAATATCCACTCCTGACCCCTTTGCTGTATACAATAACTACTCCTGACCCTTGCTCTCTATACAATACCCACTCCTGACCCTTTCGCTCTGTGCAATACCCACTCCTAACCACTGTGCTCTGTGCAATACCCACTCCTGACCCCTGAACTCGGTGTAATACTCACTTCTGGCCTCTGGGCTCTGTGCAATACCCACTCCTGACCCCTGCACCAACACCTTAGACCACATGTTATGGAATTGCCATCTTACACCAAAGATACCATTCACCTATTACAGATCCTTGAAAATTTGCCAATGCCCAATTCGGCCAAACTAGTAACAATTGATGTTGAATCATTATACAGCAGCATCCCACATGATTTATGTGTTGCAGCTGTGGGACGAATACTCCGACAGAGGGCAACACAGGAATGGAAGTTCAATCAATTTGTTTTACAAATGTTGGACTTCATCCTGAGACATAATATCTTTCTTTTTAAAGGCTCCCACTAGCTCCAGGTGCAGCGTGTGGCTATAGGGACCTGTTGTGCCCCCTCATATGCCAATCTGTACCTGGGGGAGTGGGAGAAAAACTTCTTATTGGAAAAACAATCTTCTATGTATACTCGCCACATTCTTATGTGGCAGAGATACATAGACGATATATTGATTATTTGGGACGGTCCAGAAAATAGGCTGAGAAATTGCTCCAATCTAATGAACCAGAACAATTTCAATCTGTTCTTCACAATGATTTATGATTTATGATTCATGCAGAGTTGACTTTTTGGATATTAGTATCCTTAATCAAAGTGGTGGGCTTACCAGTAAACTTTTTAGAAAGGGAACTGCAGTCAATACATAGCTTTCATCCAGAACCCTTGAAAAAAAATCGACACAATTTAGTCAATTTCTACGTATAAAACGAAATTGATCTACAACTGAGGATTTTCAAAGGGAATCTGATGAGCTCACCACGAGATTATTGGCCAGGAGATACACCAAGTCTGCTCTAAAAAAAGCATTTATACGTGTTAAGGACATCAAAATACAGGATCTTATTTTTAAGTCCAGATGTAAGAAAAGGGAGGATAATATCACCAGAATTATTCTAAAATATTCCAATGGACATAATCCAATGAGGAAAATCCTTAAAAAATAATTGGTCTATTTTGACTGAAGATCCAATTCTTGGAAATCTAGTGACTAGAAATCCACAAATAATATACAAAAAAATCTGAATCTATTGGTGGAATGCGGATCCTGTTCGCAATGTGCAGTCATAAGGAACATTCTATATAAATATGTGGTTCCTCTTTTCTATTTAAATCTAGATCCATTTCTTCCCCTTTGGTGGGATTTCTGTAGATAATGTTTGGAGTTGGCTTTTCTTCTTCCTAGGCCTCTAGTGGAATTTCTATGTCCCCATACTTTGGAAGGTGAAACATTGATGCCACACCTTTGGGTTTTTATCCTTTTTTTGTAATTTTTATGTTCCTTCCCTTTCGAATTTCTGTCTGCATTTATTTAAAATTTGGCGTGGAGTTCCCCTGTAGGAGGGAGGGGTTTACCTTAGAACAGGTTCAAACTGGGGCGACTTTCTGTAAAGTTGCCTCACTGTGAACGAGGATCCGACTTGGAGGCGACTTCCATTGAAATCAATGGGTACAAGTCGCCTACAAGTCGGATTGAAGTAGTACAGGAACCTTTTTTCAAGTTGGAGCGACTGCAGTAGTGTACATTAAGACAGCTCCATTCACTTACATCCATTTCTTCATGCAGAGCGACTTGAGGCGACCTAAGGCTGCTGTGTGAACCGACTCTAAAATGTAATGGTTCATGTAACATAATTGTAGTTATTGAAAATATATACTAGACATGGTACTTATATGAATTCTAAAATGTATTTTTTTGTATTTTCAGAAGTGGTATAAATCCCTGATGAAGATTTTGCTTATGCATTTATTATTCAAAACACATTGGATATCCCTCTACTCTTCGCCATTCGGTTTTCACTGGTGGTAGTTCAGCAAGTAGTTGGGAAATACCACTTCCAACTCAATCTAATACATCATGCAATGTTTTACATTTTTGTATAATTATGCATTATCTGTGCATTATCCATTCCTAACCCCTGCACTTTGTGCATTACTTTCTCCTGACCCCTGCACTCTCTGTGTTACCCACTCCTGACTCCTGCACTCTGTACATTACAGATACATTTCTAATGGTGGCCCTGCCTGGAAGCTTTTCTAGCCACAGGTCCAAACGTTATTGAACATTTTTTCCCTTCCACATCACATATTCATAAGTTTTCATAGAAAATAAAAATTCAGTGCTATAAATAACCAATAAAACCAGGAATGTCCTGGGAAAACTGTACATATATAGGTCTCATAGTAATATACACTATTACAAGCATTTACAATGACAATGCTTTAAATAGTGTAGTGAGATCAAAGGCATTCCCCATAATCACCTAATAAAGAGCAAGATTATTGTCATGATGTCATCTTACATAGTCGTAGCTACCTGTGATTACCTAGAAAATCGTGTGACCAGCTGAGCCAGTCAGTGAGCTCAGTGTGAATTATTAGAATGCAGACTTCTGTCCTTTCATTCCATAACACCCTTCTGCTTTGATCAGAAATGAAAGACTTGTTGATTGATTCTCTCATATTAAAAAAAAAAAATATTTTCTTTTCAAATTTCCCAATGAAATCTTCAACTGCAAATTAAGGAAACTTTCCAGCATAACGTTAGACCCATTAATTTCTTCAGCTACTTAACTTCCACGGGTGAACAGAAGGTTGTGTGCTGATAGGGCCAGTTCTTTGGGCATCCGCTGGAAAGTTCATGGGATGGAAACAAGCAGCGAGATAGCTATTCATTACAAAACAATGTTGCCAGCAGGCTTATTGTCATGATCATATATATATTTTTTTATTCTTTATTAAGAAGAAACGGTATAACATTTCTTTTTAACACCTCCATATCTCGTGATCATATTTACCTTTGGTAGTCTGATTATGACAAGGATTCATACAAACATACTTTATGTGCAGCCAATGATGTCAGAGATAAGGTAACCAGTAGCGCCGTAATGTAAATAAACTGCAAATAAATGGGCTGGTATTTCTGCCGTGCCATAAATAGACAGCGCTTCCGAAAACACACTCAGGCACATTCACAGAATGACTGTGAATGGCTGTAATCTGATCTGTAATTTTATAGTTGTGATGTACAGAGCAAATCAAAATGGCTCTGTGCCTTGTGATTGCAATCACAGTGATCACAAGCGTAAACACTGGTAGTATTTACAAACATTTAGCCCATTCACAATAGAAGAAGCTACCTGTCCTCGGTTGTGAATAAACTGAATGTTTTTAAAGCAGCAGGAACGAGCATCACAGCAGATTGAACATGCAGGTGGGGATTTCTTAAAGTGTCACTTACTGCCCAGGAATTGTTTTTGGTGATGTTTAACCTCCTTGGCAGTATGATTATGTCAGATTTTAGGTGCTGAAAGTGGTACAATTATTCTGCATGGAAATTTGGCTATTTATGATAAAGTTTGAAACACAAAATCATAAACTATAATATAATAAATAACTATAAATAATTATAACAAATAATAATATTATAATAATAAAAATCAATAATGTAATCAAATCAAAAACACTGAAATTTGCTCAGTTGCAGAATTGTCGCTGTCAATACTTTCAGTGTCTGAAGACGAATTTCCCCACAAATCGCTATCACTCAATTCTGCAAGTGATTCTAATTTATTATCGCTGTTTTCTAGCTGGTCTAAAATCACTTTTGACATAAAGGGACACTTTTTGGTTGCTATGGACAATCTCCAGTTTCCAGGCAGAAAAAATCTTATCTATATATATAAAACTCATGTGTGTGTGTATGTATGTATGTTCCAGCATCACGTCCAAACGGCTAAAGATATTAACATGAAACTTGGCACACATGTTACTTATATGTCAGCAACAAACATAGGATAGGTGGTTTAACCCTTACCCACCCCCATTTGCCATGGTCGGGGTTTTTCTTTAAAGTCCCATTCAACTCTATGGGAAATACATGTTACTTCATGTTCCAGCATCACGTCCAAACGGCTAAAGATATTAACATGAAACTTGGCACACATGTTATTTATATGTCAGCAACAAACATAGGATAGGTGGTTTAACCCTTACCCACCCCCATTTGCCATGGTCGGGGTTTTCCTTTAAAGTCCCATTCAACTCTATGGAAATACATGTTACTTCATAACTTCCAAACGGCTGTAGATATTTCGATAACACTTGGTCACATGTTAATTATATGTCCACTTAAACTATAGGATAGTTAATTTATCCCTTAACTACCCCCATTTGTGAGGGTCGGGGTTTTTTTTTAAAGTCCCATGCAAATCAATGGGAAATGTATTTTCCCACATAACTTCTGCACGCCTGGAGATATTTCAATAATACCTGGTACACATATTACTTATATGCCAAATAAAAATATATGACAGTTAAATTAACCCTTACCTACACCCTTATATAAAAGATGGGTATATTTATATTACTATGATTTTCCTCCCCAAAAGGTTAAGATAGGAAGACCGGGCAACGCCGGGTATTCAGCTAGTCTTATATAAAACTGCATGCAGGTCACTGGACAGACCACTAGGGACAAAGGGGATGTGTAGTTATTTTATACAGTACTGTAATCTGTAAGATTACAGTATACTGTATGTGTACTGTTTTTACTTTTTTGAATTAGGCGTCGATCTCCGCCCCCGTGCGTTGCAACGTCGCAGGGAACGGAGCTTGGCGGCACACAGGCACTGTGTGAATCGAGCGAGGAGACAGCTCGATCGCACAGCGGGGAGACATTGCAGGATCCAGACAACATGGTAAGTAACTTTGCCTGGATCCTGCAATGCGATCCCGGGTCTGGCTCGGGGATACCGCTAATGGTACTGAAATTCCACCCCGAGCCAGACTCGGGAATACCGCCAGGCAGGTTAAAGTTTCACTGACCCCCAATGATTGAAAGTTTTCATTTTAAATGTGGGGTGTTTTAAAGTGCCACTAAATACCAATGACTTTGAGGTTTTTGTTTAAAGGTAAAAACATTAAAGGTAACTGTAAGCAATTACATTTTTTGGTCTTTTTTTTTTTCATTTTTATATTACAAAAATGGTTAGTAAATATCATCTAAAAAAAAAAAAAGTTCTATATTTCTCAAAAACATATATAGAATTAAAGTTTTGCATGACAGAGTATTTGTTACTCAAACCATCAAAGTACTGAAAACGAAATACTGGACAAATTATTACATAGTTACATAGCTACAAAGTTACAGTCTGTTTGAAAAAAGACATAAGTCCATCCAGTTCAACCAATAAAACGGAAACAAAAGGATAAACCTATATTTCCTGGGCGTCCTACGGCGGCACACAATGGGTTAAGCTTTCCATCTAACCCCTAAAGGAAGAAAACTTAAACAAGCAGTGAGACAAGTTAAATCAATTAATCAATTAATCAAGCACAGCAAGTCCACCTGTCCTGAAGCTATAAACCTCCCCCAAGAACACACACAGACGTATTTTTTTCTTTCTTCTTACCACAGATGAAGAAGACGTGAGGCAAGTGCTCACACCCGGTGCTTCTGGGTTGCTGAGCTTAGGGGCGGCTGTATACTGGGTGCTATCCTCGGTCCCTCGGCCTGCACCCCCACATCCCCTGGTCCGGCAATAAAGGACGTTGTTTTCCTGAGGAGGCCGCCATGTATTCCCCGCTTAGCGGCTGAATGGATACCGGGGATGTTTGCGCTCCATAGGCCAGAAGTCGCCGCAGAGGACCGCGCAGACCTATGACGCACTTCCGGGAGTTCCGGAATTCGCGTCTAGGACCGGAGGAAATGGTAAGCGCCGATGGCGAATTAAGTACTCGTTTTTGGGTAGCGATTGCTGACCGGCAGCTCGCATGAATATGGTGTACAGTATAGGCGGCTGGGGTCCGGAGATCCCAGTGCTCTGCCGCGTCACTCCCGGTCCGGGTCCCTGGCTTATTTCTGACTGGCGGGATCTGCAAATGGCTGCACTCAGCCTAGGCAGCAGATCCCTTGGCCGGTCAGAGGTAGGAGGCATGGTCCTTATTTTTTACTTATGTTATACTTAAAATCTGCAGCAGCATATTATTTAAGTGGCAACTTATGCAACAAATGTGAACAACCACTGCCAGAATCATATACAAGTGACACCTGCGCATCTTGTTTGAATCAATCTGATAATGCTAGTTCTTTCCTGTCATGGTTTAAGGGAGAAATGTGTAACACATTCAAAGAAATTAAAGACTCTCTGGTGCCCAAAAAGGAAGTACCAGAGATATATCCCCTGCTGCATCTAACTCCTCATCTGGGGAACGTAGTGCCTCCTCATCCAATCCGGAAGTTGTTTTTGATGATTTGGATGACGACTTGTACTTGTTACCCAAAGATAAGATTCCCAAGTTACGGTCTGCGGTAATGAATACTATAGAATCTTCCAAAGATATATCGGCTAGACTAAAGAAGGATCAGCTATATTATTTTCCTCAGATCCCAGATATGAGATTCCCTTCTCATCCCATTCTGAGTGACTGGTTCAAAAAGGTCTGGGCCAATCCTGACAGAAAATCTGATGCGGGGGCCCGCTTTAAATCCTCTTATAGGCTGGACTACAAATTTTCATCTGAGTGGGAAAATCCACCTAAGCTGGATCTGGCGGCTGCCCGGATGGTTAAAAAGTCTCTGTTTCCCTCAGAAGAATCCTCCAGATTGTCCGACCCTTTAGAGCGCAAGGCAGATAGCTTGGCTAAAAAGAATTACCTAGCGGCGGCTTCCACCTCAAAAATTGCGGCTTCCTTAGTTCCGGTAGCCAGAGCCCTAAGGATCTGGCTGAGTCAATTATCTCTAGATATAGAAGAAGGGGTGTCTTGAGACTCTTTGTTGAAAGAAGTTGACATGATGAAGTCGGCCGCAGAGTTTTTTTGTGATGCTCCTGTGGATGTTTTAAAATTTTCGTCCAGATCCCTCGCCTTGTCCAATGCGACCAGGAGGGCGCTTTGGATAAGGCAATGGTCGGGTGACATATGATCAAAGTCAGTTTTGTTAACATGCCTTTCCATCCTTCATCCATGTTTGGCTCTCATCTGAAAGATATTCTCAAATCTTACAATGAGGAGAAAGACGCTGCCTTTCCCTTAGAGAGGAAAAGGTCGAGTAAGCCTGTTTACGGAAGTTCCAGATACTCCCCAAAAAGGAACTATTCCTTTCGGGGCAGAAGGTCCTACTATAAAAAAAAGGCAAGATTCAGCGACAGCCAAGAAGCAGCCTTTCAATAAGCCCAAAGAAGCCTGACGCCATCAGCGCCTCTCCTCCAGTGGGAGGCAGGCTGAGGTTTTTTTCTCAGATCTGGCAAAAGACGTCGTCGGACTCCTGGGTAACGGACATCGTCTCAAGAGGGTACTCTCTAGAGCTGGGGTCTTTTCCACCACAGAGGTTCATGCTCAACAAGCCCTCCAACCCAGTAGTTCTAGAGTTGGTGGAAGATTTCATAAGAAAGGTTCCAGATCAAGAAAGATTCCAAGGTCTCTACTCCCTGATATTTCCAGTACCCTAAGCCTCAGGAGGAGGGAGGCTAGTAATAGACCTGTCTTACCTAAATCAGTTTTTTGTCAAACGCAAATGCAGAATGGAATCAATTCAGTCTGCCATTGCGAACATAGAAGAAGGAGACTTCCTAGCGTCAGTCGACCTTCAGGACGCATACCTGCACGTCCCTATTCTCAGGGCACACAGGAAATATCTACGGGTCGTTCTCCTCTTCAATCTCCAGATTCTCCATTTTCAGTTCACATGCCTGCCATTTGGCATTACCTCGGCACCTCGAGTTTTTACGAAAGTGGTGGTGGTCCTGACTGCAGCCCTGCGGCTACAGGGGATATGTGTGACACCCTATCTAGACGACTGGCTAGTCAGAGCCCCCTCAGAGGCCATGTTGAAACAACATCTTCACAAGACTCTACAAATGCTGGACGCCCACGGTTTCATAGTAAACGTAAAAAAGTCTTCTCTGAACCCTACTCCAGTCATTCCCTACCTCGGGTTCACAATAGACACCCTTCAGATGAAGTTGTTCCTTTCAGATCAGAGGGCTACCAATCTTCAACAGGCGGTACAAGATCTCTTGCAAATCGATCACTGCTCAGTGAGGAAGGCAATGAGAGTACTGGGAATGATGACATCTTCCTTGGAAGCTGTTCCTTGGGCAGGGCTCATTTCAGAGTGCTACAGGACTGCATTTTGACCCAATGGGACAAGAGCCCAGACTCTTTGCAGAGGACTATCAACATTTCTGAAGCAGGAAAAGCAGGATCTCCTTTGGTGGATACACCCACAACGTTTCCTGCAGGGCAGATCCCTCAAGGCTCCGACTCAGATGGTCCTCACCTCGGATGCCTCAGGCTTAGCCTGGGGTGCCTATGTGGAGGATCATTGGGTACAAAAAGCCTGGTCGCAAAGGGAGCTTCTAATGTCTTCGAACTTGAAAGAGCGCACGGCAATCAGGAAAGCGCTCGTCCATTTCAAGTCCAGAATTCTTCACAAGGCGGTTCAGGTACAATCAGACAACTTACCTGCAGTATTCTACCTGAACAAACAGGGGGGAACACAAAGCCCCTCCATGCAGAAGGAGTGTGCCCGCATCATGCTCTGGGCGGAGGAAAACCTCCTTTCTCTAACGGCCATCCACATCAGAGGAGTGGACAATGTGAGAGCGGATTGGCTCAGCAGGAATTCGATCGGCCCGGGAGACTGGGAGCTGAACCCTCTGGTCTTCAAAAAGATCACCTCCAGGTGGGGTCTGCCAGATTTGGATGCGATGGCCAACTCTCAGAACAGGAAGCTTCCCCAGTTCTGCTCCCTATCCAGAGTGGGGAATCCGCTAGCGATAGACGCTCTGTCGATAAGCTGGAGGAAGTTTTTCGTCTATATCTTTCCCCCGATTCCACTGATCCTCAAAGTGCTGCAGAAAATTCGGGACGAGGAGGTGAGAGCAATAGCAACCCTGCCATTTTGGCCCAGGAGGGCATGGTTCGCGCTAGCCTTGAATATGGCAAAGAATCAGGTCTTGAAGTTACCCATCCAGAAAGACCTTCTTCTCCAATCGGAGATGCTCCACCCAGACCTCGAGTAACTCCAGCTGGCGGCATGGAATTTGAACTCAAAGCCTTGACGGCTCAAGGCCTATCTCAGGAGGTTATTGCTACCCTTCTAGCCTCTAGGAAGCCTGCTACCTTAAAAGTCTACAGTAGAGCGTGGACCCTCTACTCGGCCTGGTGCGCCAGGAATTCATCTTCTCCTGAGCAAGTGGCATCTCTCTTGCAGTTCTTACAAGAGGGCTTCCAAAAGGGTCTGAAGCCGAACACTCTGAGGGCACAGTTGACCGCCATTAACTCCTGCCTGAACGGAATATTTTCAAAAACACCTCTCGTCAGCAGGTTTTTCAGAGCAATTAATGAATTACGACCATCCTTCCATAAGCCTTTACCAGCTTGGAGCTTACCTTTAGTGCTAAAAAGGCTAACATCACCTCCCTTCGAGCCTCTGGAGCATTCATCCTTACGGTTCCTGACTTTCAAATGTATCTTCCTAGTGGCAATTACATCCGCCAGAAGAATAAGTGAGCTTCAGGCCCTCTCATCCAAAGAACCCTATCTCAGGTTTCTATCGGATGCAGTTATTCTAAGGACTATGCCGGGTTTCCTTCCCAAAGTCTCCACGTCCACGAATATCAATCAGGAAATTGTGTTGCCTGTGTTTGAAGATGATTCTGAGGATGACCTACACCTCTTGGACGTAAAAAGAACCATCTCTACCTACTTACAGAGAACCTCGGGGTTCAGACAGTCCGAGGCACTGTTCCTACAGTTCCAAGGGCCAAACAAAGGGTAAAAAGCGAGTAAGTCATCGCTAGCAAGATGGATAAGGGATACCATCAAGCACTGTTATTTTCTAGAAGACAAAGAATCCCCTCTTCTCTTAAGAGCTCACTCCACAAGGTCTACAGCTACGTCCTGGGCTGAGAGGTATAATGTTCCAATGGACCAGATCTGTAAGGCAGCTACGTGGGCTTCACCGAACACGTTCATAAAACACTACAGAATCGATGTAGTTTCGTCCGAGGGATCGGCCTTTGGCTCGAGAGTGCTTCAAGGTGCCATAAACCATTGATGTCCCTCCCTTTCTTTCTTGCACTGCTTTGCAAATCCCATTGTGTGCCGCCGTAGGACGCCCAGGAATAGGAAAATTTATTCTTACCTGAAATTTTCTTTTCCTGTAGTCCGTAGGCGGCACAAGTTTACCCTCCCATTAAAATTACTCTATTGCTGCATAAGATACGTCTGTGTGTGTTCTTGGGGGAGGTTTATAGCTGCAGGACAGGTGGACTTGCTGTGCTTGATTAATTGATTAATTGATTTAACTTGTCTCACTGCTTGTTTAAGTTTTCTTCCTTTAGGGGTTAGATGGAAAGCTTAACCCATTGTGTGCCGCCTACGGACTACAGGAAAAGAAAATTTCAGGTAAGAATAAATTTTCCTAATACAATCCCATACCTACAGTTGATCCAGAAGAAGGCCAAAAACCCCAGCATAGCACAATTTAATTTGCTCCAACAGGGGTAAAAATTCCTTCCTGGTCCCCCAAGAGGCAATCAGATATTCCCTGGATCAACTTTACCTATAAATGTTAGTATCTAGTTATATAATGTGCATTTAGGAAAGAATCCAGGCCTTTTTTTTTAAAAACAATCATTATGAATGCATCCCAACTAAGAACTGTGTATTTACTGTGTGTACTGGCTACTGCAACCAATGAGACTCAACTTTTATATCTCTAGCAGTCCAAATTTTGATTCTGATTGGTTCGGGTAACTGATGAGATATGAAAGTTCTTAGCAACTTTGTGAGATGAATGATATATTGGTGTTGAACTGGATTTACTAAAACTAGAGCAGTGTTTCTCAACACTAGTGTGCCGCAGGAGAATTGCAGTTGTGCCGTGGGATCTTTCATGTTGTTCGCCAGGCCCAGCGGTGGCCACGCCACACAGCAAGACTTCTTGGCTCCGCCAGCATAGTGCTGACTATCTGACACTCACTGAGCAAGTGTGCGAATTGGATTGGTTGGTGTTCGCTGCCACCAGATCCCTGCCAATCCGGATGGCAAATACGATTAGGCCAGCAGTGTGCCAGGACAGGTGCCGTGCCAGGCGCTTCCAGCCAATGAGGTGCTGAGCACGGCATGCCTCAATGTGACGTCATTCCCTCCTCCAGTCCTATACAGCCACCGCGCCTCTCGCCCCAGTGTGAAAGGGGCATAAGAAACACTGAACTAGAAAGTGCAAAATTTGGTGCAGCTGTGCATGGCAGCCAATCAGCTTCTTAAAGCGGAGGTTCACCCAAAAAACAAGTATATAACATTACATTCTGTATAAGTCAAACATGTACAGTATGCAATTTTTTTTTTCTGGGGGGTGTACATATGGTATTATCGCTATTTTTCACCTGGCTTCCGGGTACTAGCGCCGTATAGAGCTGACTCGCAGTTCGACTAGTTTCGGAAACTCGTGACGTGCCACTGTCCCAGAGGACATTGCGCCACTGCATAGGAACCCCTACTCCCGCGGGAGCTAGTATCCAGAAGCCAGGTGAAAAAAAAAAAACAGTATACTGTACATGTTTGAGGTATACTGAATGTAATGTTATATACTTGTTTTTTGGGTGAATCTCCGCTTTTGTTTGCAAAAATAAGTAGAAGAATACATATCGGCCTAAACTGAGAAAGAATTAGCTTTTTTTTTTTTTTAAATGGGAATATTTATTATAACAAAAAGTACAAAATACAGTGTTTTTTACAAAATTTATGCATTTTTTTGTTTATAGCACAAAAAAATAAAACCACAGAGATGATCAAATACCACCAAAACAAAGCTCTATTTGTTGGAAAAAAAGCATGCCAATTTTGTTTGGGTGCAGTGTCGCACGACTGCGCAATTGTCAGTTAAAGCGACACAGTGCCAAGTCGCAAAAGATGGTCTGGTCATTCGGCAGCCAAATCTTCCGGGGCTGAAGTGGTTAAAGAAGATGAGAATTTTGATATTTCATCAATTGCCACGTCACGAATGTTAATTCTAAATTACGAACATTCGTTTACAAGACCAAACTCTTCCCAGTCGTTTCTTGGTTCCAATCATGCGTGTTTGTACTTTCGACTTTTGTGTGACGAATTTCTGTACTGACCATCCGAAAATCAGACGTTGAGTTCACATCAGACAAACGTTTTATAGCCTGCATATGCAGGTTTTGTCTGATGTAAAAGTCAAATCGTCTGTCGAATGCACCGTACTAACGATCGGAAAATCCGCAGACAGCTCGTCTTCAGACTTTTCCCTTTTGATTTTTGTACCGTGTGTATGAGGCCTAACTTCAGCTTGTTAAGCTTTGACATAAAACCTCGAAGCTGATTGGCTCCCATGCACAACTGCAGCAGCTTTTGCACTCTCCAGTTTTAATAAATCAACCTAGTAACATCATACGATTATATTTGGATACAGGAAACATCTTTACATGACATCTGTATCAGCAAGTTTGACAATTTGTTGGTATTGTAACTAGGGTTGTCCCGATACCACTTTTTTAGGACCGAGTACAAGTACCGATACTTTTTTTCAAGTAGTCGCCGATACCGAATACCGATACTTTTTTTAAATGTCATGTGACCGTTTTCAAACCACAATACAGACTAAGGATATTTTCTTTAGAATTATGAAGAACTGGTACATCATGGTGTGGGGCTGTTTTTTAGCATACGGTACTGGAAAACTACATATCATTGAAGGAGTGATCACTGCCAGTGCCACCTATCAGTGCAGCTCATCGGTGCCAGTGCCCAAAAGTGCAGCTAGCCAGTGCCACCTATCAGTGCAGATCAGTGCCCATTAGTGCATCAGTGCAGGGAGGCAGCTTATTAGTGCATCTCATCAGTGCCACCCAATCAATGCCAGTGCCACCTATCAGTGCCATCCATTTATGAGTGCCATTCAATCAATGCCAGTGCCACCTATCAGTGCCATCCAATGGCACTGCAGCTGACTGGACATGGGATTTATTATATAGCGGTCGTCGGCCGGCCGCCGGGCCCTGGTGAGAGAATTAAGTTTGGGCCTATATTATGATGGGGGCCTGGAGCTGCAGCTCCATCAGCACCACGGTTAATCCGGCCCTGCCTCTATGCACCGCTCGATGTCACAAAAAAGAAAAAAAAAAAATTATTCTATTTTGGTATCGGGAGTATTTGCACGAGTACGAGTACTAGCGCAAATACTCGGTATCGGTCCCGATACCGATACTGGTATCGGTATCTGGACAACCCTAATTGTAACCATAATGTTTCTTTTCACACTTAGGTGCAGTCTGTTTTTAGCTGTGATGATAACAAGACACCATTTATTTTATGATATCATTTGTCACTGAGAGGAAAACACATTATACTAAATAACAGCATTTGTCCTTTTTCTCACCCGTACAAAAGTCACCCTTCAGGCTTTTAACATTTTTATTAATCCAAACACGCACCTAATGACTGTCTGGCAAATCCACAAAATGTGTTTTTCTATTCCCTATCTTGTAGTTCCTAAGGGGAGGAGTCTGTCCAGGGGGTGTCCTTTATGGGGAAAATTGAAAAACACATTTATACACTTCCTTGTGGCTTCTCACTGCCTTCAACTGACCTGAACAATGACAGTAGTACGGGAATGTGCAAGTGGATGGGGTTGGGGTATTGTTTGGTTTGCACCAGGTGAGGCGAGGGGTGATGGTATTGATGGTTAAAGTGCTTATAATGCCCACCTCCTCTACTGATAATATGTGTGAAGCGTTCCTCTAAAAAACAAACAAAGAAAAACATTGTTTTATGACGAATTTACCCCATCCTCCGCATTGCTGGCAATGATGTCCCGTCCTTCCAGGAATATTTCTAGGGAAGGCAGAGCACGCAAATCTAGTGAGAAGACACTTAGTCCATTGGCCAGCCTAGGCTCCGCATGTGGCATTCCTGTCAAATAAAAGATTTCCCTTCAGTTCCTGCACGGCTGACACAACAGGAAGTACAATTTCTACAAAATGAGGAACATTTTGTCTTTATTTACACTGTAGGGTTTGTTCACATCATATCAAGTGACCTCCGCTGCTCTGCATTAAACTATTGTTTTCTATATCCCCCGTTCACACCATACAGGTGCACTTCATTAAAATATTAGCATGTTTGCATTGCAGGTATGTCATTGCAGCTTATCGCAATGAGCTACAGTGCATTTTGTAAAATTTAAATATGGTTACAAAGCAAACAGTGTGATATGTTGTTACAATGCATCACACCTCCTCTACACAACACACACCAACATGCACACACAATATAGTGTGCAGGCTCATGTGAATGAACTTTCAGGTTCAAAGGAGAAAACACACACTTATAGAGCTATCCAGTGGCGGAACTACCAGGGCCTTAGCATAAGGTGACCAGATTTTAAAAATGAAATCCGGGGACATATTTTTTTTTTTACTAGTAATGGTGGCAATCAGCGACTCTCTGCCCACCGCCGCCCGCCTCACAGCCCGTCAAGTCTTACTCTCCGGGCTCCGACTACTACTGAGTGGGGTGCGGAGGAAGATCACTCCACCAGGGAAGGCAAGGAGGGGCAGGCGGCTGGCTGGGACTTGAGCCAAGGCAGAAGAACATGCGAGTGGAGCTGAATGGGCATGCACCCGAAACTAAAGAAATATTCCCTCCGCTCCGACCAGCATATGATCATCAGAAAGGGGCACAGATAATGGGAAAAATACACCCCCTAAGCTAGTAGAAGCGGCGGAGCGGAGGTGTGTAATTCAGAATTTTTGTTTTTTTATTCTGCACTGACTGTCTTTGAAATGGCCCCAGCCCCTGTTCAAATCCAATCTGGGGACAAAACTGGGGACAGACTTGGTCCGGGGACAGTGTCCTCAATCTGGGGACTGTCCCCTGAAACCGGGGATGTCTGGTCACCCTACCTTAGCAGTCGCACTTGCATCCGGGCCCTGTGGTTTCACCACGAACCGGCATCTCACCCTGTACCTCCGGCTGGCAGTTCACTATGCAGTGGAGAGGGGGGCGGAAGGTGGCGATTGGCAGCTCTGTGGTGCCTGCGGGCTGCGGGATCTCCTTCCGGCTAGCAGTTCACTTTGCTCTATACAGTGGAGAGGGGAGGGGCCTAAGACCCGGATAGGTTTCGGCTTCAGTGTACAAGTAGAGCAATTCACTTGTTTACTGAATTCAGTACCTTTCCCAGGTCAGAAGCCCCTTCCCTCTCCACTGTATAGAGTGAAGTGAACTGCTAGCCAGAAGAGAGATCCCACGGCCCATGGGCACCTCAGATCTACCGATCACCCTCCACCACTGCATAGTGAACTGAAACTGAGATGCAGGGGGAAATGCTGATGACACCACAGACTGCCATCAATGTTCAGGTGGCCATGGGGTGAAAGTGGGGGTGTGGTACAGAGATGTGCTGGGGGTTGGAGGTACAAATCAAATGGGTACAGAGCAGAAATGTGTTAGGCCCCGTTTACACTGGTGGACTGATTGGGCTATCCATAGCTCTCTATGGAGAGGCAGGTGTCAGCAGCTATATGTCCACTGAAACCCACCGGCATCTGATCTGATCCTTTCCGCTAAAAACAGATGGATGGGAGATCCATTCCCCATCTGTCTGGTAGATCGACTGACAGTCGGATGGAAACGGACAGGCAACGTTTCCATCCAACCACCCCATATTGAAAAGTGTGCATAGCAGAGCGGAACAGACATGGACCATGTCATCCACTTACTCAGCAGAGATCAGCAGAGATATCCCCCCGCTGAGCAAGTGGATCCTGCAGATGGATTGACCCTGTGTGAGAGGGGCCTTAGGGGTGTGCGGGTGACAAGTTGGCTTGCTGCAGTGTACAATGGTGTGCTGGAGGGATACAGATGATTCAGGGTGTGTGTGTGTGTGTGTGTAGGGGGGAATGGAGGTGTGGGGGATGCAAAGATGTGCGGCAGAGTACATAGATGTGCTGGGAGTGTTGTGGTGTGCTGAGAAAAACAGAGGATGCTGGGAGGAGCAGAGGTGGGGGTGGTCCCTGGATCAGTAGGAAGGTTCCCGTGTCCAGTGGCAAGGGCCCCAGGAGGGGGTCAGGGGGGCACTTCATAGTTTCCTGCACAAGGCCATGAAGGTTCTAGTTATGCCTCTGGATCTACCTATCTATCTATCTATCTATCTATCTATCTATCTATCTATCTATCTATCTATCTATCTATCTATCTATCTATCTATCTATCTAAGAATGTCCTACTTTGTCCCAGAAGTACAGGAATTCGACCAACAGGGGCACAAGAGAGGCTACTGAATGCGGAGCTCTGTGTGTGTCAGCTCACATTACATTAACTCAGTCAGTGAAAACAGGATGAAGGAGGGTGTGAAAAATCCCCCTTACAACTGCTAGCAGGCAGCTCTTACTAACTCAAACTGGAGAACTTGTGTACATCAATCTGGCCAGCTTGCCAGGATTGAGGGCTATAGAGTGAGACACCCGCTACATTAACTTTTAGGCATAGTCTACTCTTGGCTAAGATCACACATTCTGCAATGGCTAGTGTTGTCCCACACATACACAATTTCCCTTATAACAAAGGCAGGACATTGAAAGGGTGTTGAGGTGTTGAGGTGAGATATAATTTAGTAAAAAAATATTTTATACTTCAGTTTAGTAAATAGATCACAATGGTAGTGTAATACCGCCTCCAAGATAGCATTGTGAATTCTAAGTTCAGGTGCAGAGGTTAAAGTGATTGTAAACCCTCATTTAATTTTTTTTAAATAACAAGCATTTCATACTTACCTCCACTGTGCAGCTTGTTTTGCACAGAGTGACCCCAATCACCGTCTTTTGGGGTCCCTCGTCGGATCTCGTGGCTCCTCCCCGCATCAGATAACCCCATAGGAGAAGCGATCTCCCGAAGGGGTTACCCTGTGGGCGGCGATCCCGAGTCCAGCATTTGCGTCCATAGACACAAATGCGGGACTCGACCCCGGTGCCCGTGTGATTTGATTTGATTGACAGCGGGAGCCAATGGTTGCGCTGCTATCAATCTATCCAGACAAGAGCCAGGACCCCATGAGAGGGAGAGCGCATCTCAGCTGACTGATTAAAATGTCTCATGGTGGGGGCGGGGGCCCGGTCACTGGTAGGTGTTTTTTCACCTTAATGCATCCTATGCAAGGTGAAAAAACACGAGGGTTTACAACCCCTTTAAAGCGGAGGTCCACCCAATTTTTTTTTTTTTAAAAGCCAGCAGCTACAAATACTGTAACTGCTGACTTTAAAAAAAATGGACACTTACCTTGTCCAGCACGCCCGCGATGTCGGCAGCCGAGGCCGAGCAATCGCAAGTCTCTCCGCTGCCCCGCCGCCATCCTCGTGAGGGAATCAGGAAGTGAAGCTTTGCGGCTTCACTGCCCGGTTCCCTACTGCGCATGCACGAGTAGCGTGGTGCGCCCTCACTGGTCCCAGCTCTCTCCTGTTTCCCAGGAGACAGCGGGCGGGGGGAGTGGTGTGACTCCCACGGGAGTCTTAGAAAGGTATCTGCACCCTCCTCCCCCTGAAAGGTTCCAAATGTGACACCGGAATGGGGGAAAGGGTTCTGAAAAGCGGAAGTTCCATTTTGGTGTGGAACTACGCTTTAAGCAGTAAAGGGCCTTGGAAACTATTTTATACTGACTATACTCTGGGACTTTCATGCAGTTCAACCACTCATGTTATTCTGTATGATTATATGGTTGCTTGACTGTATTATGGCATGCTTATTGTATCCTTTCAACCAGAGTCTATATTTTAACACTGACATGTATCTGTAATTTATTTAATAAAGATCTTTTTATATAATTTTCTTACTTTCATTGACCCATTTTGCTGCAAAAAAGCCCCCTGGGGGAACCTTTCCACATCATTCTTATGTATTTTGGGGTGCAGCCCGAACTCTCCTATATGCGAGTTTCCCTTTTTTGTACTATTTTATACTGATAGCTAGAAAAAGATTGCCAAGCAATATTGTCATGCTCTCTGCACAGAGAGTAAATATTCTAAATCTTTACTTAAACATGTCCATATCTGTTGAAAACCTGTAGGTGGAAAGAGTATTCAAATCCAACTCCTACATACAAAGACAAACTTGCCCGTAGGGGCTGACACAAGTAAGTCTCAGGATTCCCCTTCCACCGAAAGTGCATTGTATGTTTGCATGTCATTATCGAAAGCCTGCCAGTTAGGAAAGTCTTTTTTTACTTGTTTACATTTTTGGCATTCCTCTTATGCAGTCGCCCAGTAATACAATATACTGAAACCACAAATGAATCTGACATTTTATGTTTGTTCCTCTGGTAAATAATTAAGCCAACAGAAATCAGCAAAACTTGGCACTGTTGATGACTGCCCTGTCAAAGCTTGTGCACATTCTGATATGTAGAGAGGAAGCAAACGCAAAACCAAAGCATGAGTATTTTCAATGCCTTTTTATTAAGGAAAAGTCTTCTACCATCAACTACCAATAAGACTTAAACATTTATAGAAACACATCGATACACTAAAGCTAAATTGGTTTTTAATAGAGTAATTCATAAGTACTGGATCACAACAGTTTGCCCTAGGGCCTAGGCCAAACATTATACACCGCTTCAGGTGGTTCTGCCACAAACCTTCAGCTCTAAGTAATCAGGTATTGGTCAGGCTGGTACCATGAACCCATCAAATGTAGAACTTGGATGACCACAGACCAAAATACAAGATCCAAAAATGTATTGCAAAATACAAAGCATGTCTACACAAACAAAACACAGGATAGAGAGTTGTTGCATTTCACGCCAACTAGCGTGTTATGATTAAGCATCTGTTGGCGTGACCCACATCAGCACTTGCTCTCTATCCTGTATTTTGTTTGTTTGGAGATGCTTTGTAGTCTGCAATAAATGTTTGGATGTGTAAGTCAGTGTGTGTATGTATGTTAGTTACACATTCCATGAGATAGGCATGTAGAGAAGCTCTTAGCATGTCTTTCAGAGTTGTTTCTGACACATGACCTACATACACTGACCTGTCCTGATCTACATACACTGACCTGCCCTACATACACTGACCTACCCTATATACACTGACCTGCCCTACATATACTGACCTGCATACACTGACCTGTCCTGCATACACTGACCTGACCTGCATACACTGACCTGCCCTACATACACTGACCTGTCCTGCATACACTGACCTTTCCTACATACATTGACCTGTCCTGCATACACTGACCTGTCCTGCCTACACTGACCTGACCTGCATACACTGACCTGACCTGCTTACACTGACCTGTCCTGCATACACTGACCTGACCTGCATACACTGACCTGACCTGCATACATTGACCTGTCCTGCATACACTGACCTGACCTGCATACACTGACCTGACCTGCATACACTGACCTGTCCTGCATACACTGACCTGACCTGCATACACTGACCTGTCCTGCATACACTGACTTGACATGCATACACTGACCTGACCTGCATACACTGACCTGACCTACATGCACCGACCTGTCCTGCATACACTGAGCTGTCCTGCATACACTGACCTGTCCTACATACACTGACCTGTCCTACATACACTGACCTGTCCTGCATACACTGACCTACATACACTGACCTGTCCTGCATACACTGACCTGTCCTGCATACACTGACCTGTCCTACATACACTGGCCTGTCCTACATACACTGACCTGTCCAACATACACTGACCTGTCCTACATACACTGACCTGTCCTGCATACACTGACCTGACCTGCATACACTGACCTGACCTGCATACACTGACCTGCCCTACATACACTGACCTGTCCTGCATACACTGACCTTTCCTACATACATTGACCTGTCCTGCATACACTGACCTGTCCTGCCTACACTGACCTGACCTGCATACACTGACCTGACCTGCTTACACTGACCTGTCCTGCATACACTGACCTGACCTGCATACACTGACCTGACCTGCATACATTGAGCTGTCCTGCATACACTGACCTGACCTGCATACACTGACCTGACCTGCATACACTGACCTGTCCTGCATACACTGACCTGACCTGCATACACTGACCTGTCCTGCATACACTGACTTGACATGCATACACTGACCTGACCTGCATACACTGACCTGACCTACATGCACCGACCTGTCCTGCATACACTGAGCTGTCCTGCATACACTGACCTGTCCTACATACACTGACCTGTCCTACATACACTGACCTGTCCTGCATACACTGACCTACATACACTGACCTGTCCTGCATACACTGACCTGTCCTGCATACACTGACCTGTCCTACATACACTGGCCTGTCCTACATACACTGACCTGTCCAACATACACTGACCTGTCCTACATACATACACAATCACTGACCTACCTCAGCCATGGTGTGCGGCGCTGGCACGCCCAATGTGCCCGTCATAGCGATGCAGCCAGGGAGGCTTAGGAGCCAAGGAGGAGAGCCGCCGAGCAGGGAGCGGGGATGTGGCGTGGCGTGGCGCGGTGGGCAGCCGTGGTGTGCCCGTCATACATATGCAGCCACTGCAGCCAGTCAGCCAGAGGAGGCTCAGGAGCTGTGGAGAGCCGCCGAACCGAGCGGGGATGTCGCATGACGCGCCTTGTGATTCCCGCATTCTAAGCTTGCGGCACCTATGATGGACGTCACACGTCCCACGGTCCCGGATTTGACCAGTGGGACGTCCATCATAGGCGCTGCAGGCTCCAGAAGGCGGGACCTGCTGTGTCACTCGGCGGCGCTTGGCAACAAAATAGTCCCTGCTCGGCGGCACTCGGGGCTAGTTATTAAATACTTCATGGCCGAGACTCTAGGCTTTTCAGTGACCCTTTAGGGGCTCCAGCCTCCCCAGCCCACCCCTAATAATGCCCCTGCCCTTGACTTAGAATCTTTGTACTTAATAAAGATTTACTATTTAAGCAGCAGTACCTGAGTGTGACACCTTCTTTTAAGGGGGTGTCATAGATGAGTTAAAGGGGTTGTAAAGGTTTATTTTTTATTATTTTTAAATAACAAACATGTTATAATGTTATACTTACCTCCACTATGCAGTTCGTTTTGCACAGAGTGCCCCGGATCCTCGTCTTCTGGGGTCCCTCGTTGGCTGTCTCGGCTCCTCCCCTCAATAGCTAACCCCCTCTGGGAAGCTCTCTCCCGAGGGGGTTACCTTGCGGGTGCGCTCCCGTGTCATACAGTCAGCGTCCAGACTGTATGATTTGGCTCCACCCCCCAGTGACAGCGTCATTGGATTTGATTGACAGCAGCAGGAGCCAATTGCTGCGCTGCTATAAATCTATCCAATCTATCCAATCAACGCCAAGACTCCGTGGAGAAGAGGATGCCGGGGGACGTGCAGAGCAGGTAAACTGGCTCAGGTAATTAAAATGGGGGGGGGGGGGGCTGTGTTTCACCCTAATGCATAGGATGCATTAAGGTGAAAAAACACAAACTTTTACAACCCCTTTAATATGCTCTTTGTATTTGCTATACCCTATCTGGTGAATCATGGGCCAGACTCAGGCCTCGTACACACGACCAAGTTTCTCTGCAAAAACCAGCAAGAAACTTGCTGGGAGATATTTTTTTGCCGAGGAAACCAGTCATGTGTACATTTTCGTCTAGGAAACTGTCGAGAAACTCGACGAGCCAAAAAGAGAGCATGTTCTCTATTTCCTTGACGGGAATGGAGAAACTTGCCTTGTCGAGTTTCTCGACAGCCTAACAAGAAACTCGACGAGCAAAACGATGTGTTTCGCCCGTCGAGTTCCTCGGTCGTGTGTACGAGGCCTGAGACCTGAGAGGCTGACCTTTGGTTGACCAGGGAGAATCGAACCCTTAGAGAATCTCTGGAAGCTGGGGCTGAGGGAGCACAAGCAGTTGTGGTTTACCTTGTAGGGTTCAAGATCCCATTGTCTGAAGGTGGCTGCTGGGTCTGAGGTATCATGGTAGGTTTCTGGTCCCATGGTACTGGAAGAATCTTGGCCAGTTGATGTAGGAGTAGTCTATAATAGGGGTACCACTTTGATTAACCACTTCAGCCCCGGAAGATTTGACTACCCAATGACCGGGCCATTTTTTGCAATACGGCACTGCGTTGCTTTAACTGACAATTGGGCGGTCGTGCGACGCTGTACCCAAACAAAATTGGCATCCTTTATTCCCCACAAATAGAGCTTTCTTTTGGTGGTATTTGATCACCACTGCGGTTTTTATTTTTTGCGGTATAAACAAAAGAAGAACGATTTTGAAAAAAACACACTATCTTTTACATTTTGCTATAATAAATACCCCACATTTTTTTTCAAGAAAACTATTTTTTTCCTCAGTATAGGCCGATATGTATTCTTCTACATATTTTTGGTAAAAAAAATGCAATAAGTGTGTATTGATTGGTTTGCGCAAAAGCTATAGCGTCTACAAAATAGGGGATAGAATTATAGCATTTTTATTATTATTATTTCTTATTAGTAATGGCGGCAATCTGCAATTTTTATTCGGACTGCGACATTATGGCGGACACATCGGACACTTTTGACTCTATTTTTGGACCATTGTCATTTATACAGCGATCAGTGCTATAAAAATGCACTGATTACTGTGTAAATGACACTGGCAGGGAAGGGGTTAAACACTAGGGGGCGATCAAGGGCTTAAGGGAGTGATTCTAACTGTGTGGGGGCTGGGCTACGAGTGACATGACAAGTATCACTGCTCCCGATGACAGGGAGCGGTAGATCACTGTCCTGTCACTAGGCAGAACAGGGAAATGCCTTATTTACATAGGCATCTCCCCGTTCTGCCTCTCCTTACCGCAATCGCTGACCACCAGCAAACATCAAACATCGAGTTTGCGGGACCCGCGGGCACACTACCGAGGCGTGCGGCAGGCGCACACTAGGTGTAAAATTCGAAGGGACATACAGGTACGCCCATTTGCCTGCCTGTGCCATTCTGCCGATGTACAGTATATTGGCGTGCGGTGGTCGGGAAGCGGTTAAACTACATGCAGATGAATATAAGATGAAGAGCAGCTAACTGACTCAAGAAATCACATGCATAGCTTGAGCTTCCTGATTCTAACATGTCAACCAACAAGTCCCAGCAACAGGATCTGTTTTAAGTACTGGATAATAGAGACAGTATTATGAAAGACATATTGACACTTAGTTAGGTCTAATAAAATGAAGTACATTTTATCAATTTTTGTCCTGAAGTGTAAGAATTGGACAACATAGTATACAGTAGTATCATACTGAGCAATAATCTATGGTAAGTACACCTACTGTAAGAAAATAGGCCAATAAATAGTACTTGCTTCTTTTAATGGTTCTGGTATGCCTATAGTTGACATCTTGACCTGATTATAGGCAGAAGCACGTCTACCTGAAGAACAAGCACACACTCACCAAAGGCATATTTACATGCATTTTCCCAGACTACTCCCAGCAATATTCTTCACATTCCATGTGCCTAACAATGAAATGTGACTCAACCAGTGTTTACCGCCATTCCTTCATAATTACTCACATTAATTATGTGTAATCAGCTGCTAATCTTGAAATATCATTGATTTAGGTTACATGGCACTGGCATTATAGAGTGAAAAGTAGTACCAAGTCTGGAAAAGTAGGATGATAAATTCTCCAATGTAGGAGATGATACATGCACTGGGGGGAGAGAAGGAAGCGCCTGCTCAGTGCAGAGATAATAATAATAGGTTAAAATGCACTTACACAATGCAAGTAAGTATCAAGCTCAGTAGGTGGAGAGTAGGAGGGGGGATACAGTCCCAATCAATCCATCAGTATGGCGTCATCCGTGGAGATGTATCTTCTGATTGCAGGCTCTATAAGCGTCCTGAAGCCACCAGGAAGTAAAACCAGCATGGAACGTGAGCAGAAGTGACGTCACCGTATGGATGGGAACAGTCAAAGAAACAGTACAGGCGATGTGCTCCTTCTACAGGCCTCCTTGTAAAGATCCTAAACAACATGCAAGAAATCAAAGATCACCGGGATCAGCGTCACTTCCTCACACCTGATTTAAACCTCTAATTGGCATACTACTATGTCGCAATCGCATGCATTGCACGGCAATCATGGGTTTAAACAATAAGGAATAGGGTGGGACTTTAAATGAGGCATGCACCCCAGGAGAGTGACAATAACAGTGGGATTTGGACAGGTACGTGATCCAGCAGAGCCGAGCAAATAACATGAAAGCATTGCACGGATACAAAAAACAGTCAGTTATTTAATAGTATAAAAATTATATATACAGTAGATACAATAGTAGCATGGTAGATCTGTTACAATAATCAAAGAAAATTGCATACATTTCAACAGTTCATGGTAACAATGGTAGGAATAAATAAATATAATAGGTTCATGCTGGAAACGATATCAAAAGAGGCCAAATCACTGGAAAGTATCTCCATGATAAATGAATATTGATACGTTGGTACACTCCACTGGTATAAAGAGGAAATTAATTGGTAAAAGATATCATATATAAACCAGAGGGGCTTCTAATGGCTCCTAACAGTAAAAGTTAATGCATAGTATAAACATTAAATGAGATCAAATTCGTTGGAATAACTCCACAGTAATAGTGACCACGATCGATCATATAGTCGATGTGTATGATAATAATTAGTACATTGGCAACGGGCATGGGGGGGGGGCATCTGGTGGCTCCTCCATAGTAATAACACCCATAGTTGAGAAGTATATAAAATACAATCGATCTGTAGAACGTTGGTAAAGGTGTAATGGCAACGAATGAGAGGGGGGGCGTCTATTGGCTCAACGCGTTTCGTGGCTAGTGCCACTCCTCAGGAGCAGAGTATGAGGTAGATGTCTGTAAATATCAAAAACCATGATTTAAAATAAGGGTATATATAATAGATCCAGTTATGGAGAGAAGGGGAAAAAGGGATCATAGTAGTAACTAATCCCCAAAGTACTAACTAATCATGGGTTTAAATCAGGTGGTGAGGAGGCTGCACTTGTGAATGAGTCCTTAGTTGCATTCCACAATGGCGCCCCTTAAAGAGTCACTAAAGGAAAACATTTTTTTTTAGCTGAAATGACTGTTTACAGGGTATAGAGACATAATAGTTAACTGATTCCTTTTAAAAATGATTAAAAATAGATAAAAAACAATCATATAATGTGCCTGCAGTTTAGTTTTGTTTTTGCTGTTGTTTCCTGGTTCTCTGATGTACAGAGCCAGAGAGCCAATAGAGGGCAGTGATGCTTTGTAAAACGAAACTGGATTGCTGCTGAGGAGTTTTAGACACACAGTAATCACACCTCCTTGATTAGTCACCACAGAGAGAAATCTCCCAGTACTGTGGTGATCAGGAAACAGACAACCAGGAAGTGTCCAGAACAGAGAGGAATTACAGCAACATCTGCGGGGTCCAAGAAGTTAAAGCAGGTGGTGAGAAAGCAACACAATGCTGCCTGCAGCACAGTGCATTTGTGACTTTCCTGGGTTAATGGCACTTTGCCATAGATTTCTATTATATCCTGCAGGTGTGGTGCACTTTCTGAAAGCACACCAAAGCTCCCACATTCAGAAAGTGGACCAAACCCACAGGATACAGTACAATAGAAGTCTATGGCTAAGCGCAGCAAACTAGGGTTACCACATTTCCAAACTACAATTCAGGGACACCCCCCATCCCAAAAATCAGCTTATGCTGTAACGAATCACAGCACAGTGATTGGACACAAGAGGAGGGATTTATCATTTCTCCAATCACAAGCAGGGGGCAGGGATTGTGCTCCTCCAGGCATTCCCGGCCAGGACAAGTACTGTCAGTGAGTAAAGCGGTGATGTGGCTGCCTTTTTTGGGGAAATCAGATTGGCCCGGGGGGTGGCTGTGTCAGTTTCATTCCGGGACACTGTATTGTCCTGGAATGAAGGTGCCCGGGACAGACCTGCAAAATACGGGGCTGTCCCGGGCAATCCGGGACACGTGGTCACCCTACAGCAAACCCACTGAAAAGCTGCAGGTACACTGCACTGAACCCGCGGTGTGGGTAAAAAGTAGTACATCTGTGTGAAAGCAGCCCTATACTAATATGCCCAGTGTATTGCTTCACACTGAAGCAAAGATCTCTCTTTCCTGCTGCTGGCACCACAAGTGGAGTGCAGTTGGTATCACTCCGCATGGGACAGGAGCCAGCACTACAGAGGAGGCATTGGCTTATGTGGCTCTTGCTCCCTACTACAGCTCCAACTACAAGTAGTCCCTCTGCATTGCACTCTGTTTGATGCTCTGGAATGGCGGGTCAGGAAGCCAAGACCGTGATCTACCAGGCCGAGATTTACTGGTAGATCACGATCTACAGGTTGCTGACCCCCATAATAAAGAGATACAGATATATATTACAATGTTTATACATTTCTTAAGAAGATTATGTAAATCTGATCACATATATCTTTTAAATCCAACTGAAGTCATGCATGTTTATCTCTTTATAGTCCTATTCCATCACATATTATGATTTGTGACTAAACTTTGTTAACTATTTCCTTAAAACACCTTCATCCCTAAGTGAAAATGCTGTTTCCTACTTTCTGACTCTGTGCTAGCAGAGCTAAGTATCACACCCGTCATCACTAGTGTCCTTACACAGACTTGTATTGCAGAGAAGGAGAGGGGGGAATGGTCAGTACTGTTACTCAAAGCTGAATAATGAGACCACTGGGTCTAACTCTGGTTTCAATTAGACATGTGCAATTCGTTTAGTTCTGAATTAGTTTTTAACAGATTTTGACAAATTAGTTAATTGCGAAATTTCTGAATTTTTCAGTTTTCACATTTTTGCATTTTCGGATTTCCGAATCTTCGAATTTCCGAATTTTCAAATCTCCGAAAAAGGCTCAAAAAACGAATGAAACTAAAACAAATGAATTTTTCGGCAGTACACATGTCTAGTGCCAGTGAGTGAGTAAATAGATAGTAAGCTGTGTCCAAAAAAATCTTGTGCAAATGTGTCAATATATTAAAGTGCCCATGATACTTAATATAAGTGAAAAAACACATATAATGTAGGTCCTTATAAATAAGATAAAAAGTCCATCAAATTCAAAAACCATATGTGACCGGTGCTATAGTGACTTTCTTCATATAATCATCAACAAAATTGCTCCGTGCTTCCACATATTCAATGCTTGTGCCCCCATCAGGGTATGCCCTCACCCGCTGCTGAGCCTACACTCAGGCGGGTCAGTCAGTCTTTTTTGGTTGCTATACCTTCACCAACCATCTGCAGTGGATCCACATCTCAATAGGAGACTCAAATGAGGAGAGAAACCAGTGGGCACAACAATGCATAACTCTGTATTTTTATTGATTAATACCAGATAAAAGCATATATGCACTTACAAAAACAGGGTGTCCTGACTGGCATCAGGGATTGTCTGCCGATTCACCAAAAGAAAGACGCTGTTATGTGTTCACCAGAGGCAGCGTGTGTTTCCAAGTGGCAGATCTGGCATCACCGAAATTCCTGCCCCTACACGTTTCGTCATACAGACGTCATCAGGGAGCATGGTGTCAATGGACTTCACACATATACAGTATTCAGACACCCTGCTGTAAAAGGAGAGCGAAGGTAAAACTTTGAAAATGGAAATTATCAATGCAATGTCTATTTGACTGATTATTTCTGTTACTTCAAATGTGCTTAAAAACACTATAATTTGACTAGATCTTCTACTAAATGCACACTTTAGAAATGTCACATAGGATTCTATTGAGAACTATAAATCACCTTTTGATAAATCTTGACACGGGATCTGTTCAGCTATAGAGATTACATTCCATGTTAAACGGTTATGTCTTTGAGCTTTCAGAGGTCTTAATGTTGATGGTATGGAAGTAGAAAGATTCAGGTGAATTTGTAGCACACTGAAGGACCCTCATGATCAAAGTGTTTATATTTAGGTGAATTCTCCAGACGAGTCTTTCTCCTTCTATAATATCTAGAGGAGATATCAGGACACAAAATTGCTGGATGACATGAAATGCGACGCTACCTGAAATATTATTCATCACAGATGTTAAACACAAGATCAGACACATGCAAACTGTTTTTATGTTTCCAGTAAAAAAAAAAATGAGTTAAGTTATAAAAGCTGAACTCAAGGTAAATATAAAACACCATTGAATGTAAAAAAAAAAAAAAACATTAAGCAATCTGTTGCTAAAATAAATGTGCAAAATAAAGAATCCCCTAAAAAAAAAAAAAACATACACTATATTACCAAAAGTATTGGGACGCCTGCCTCTACGCGCACAAGAACTTTAATGGCATCCCAGTCTTAGTCCGTAGGGTTCAATATTTAGTTGGCCCACCCTTTGCCGCTATAACAGCTTCAACTCCTCTGGGAAGGCGGTCCACAAGGTTTAGGAGTGTCTATGGGAATGTTTGACCATTCTTCCAGAAGCACATTTGTGAGGTCAGGCATTGATGTGGACAAGAAGGCCTGGATCGCAGTCTCCACTGTAATTCATCCCAAAGGTGTTCTGTTGAGTTGAGGTCAGGACTCTGTGCAGGGCAGTCAAGTTCCACCACCCCAAACTCGCTCATCCATGTCTTTATGTTTTGATGTGGAATCATACAACAAAATGTGTACCCATTTCACAAAAGAAAAAAATATATCTAGGCCTGAAAAAGACATCTAGGTAAGTTCGAACTGGACAATGAGTTTCATTCTAATTTGTTGTATACCTTTGTTCTTTTATCAAGAACCATTTATTTTTTTATAACAAATGGCAGACAATAACATAGGACCTCTTTCTTCATGGCAGGTCTATATATTAAGTTGGCAAATAATCACATACCATGAGCGGAGCAGGTAAAATCCAGGAGTTAACTGCAATTATAAAGTCTTGGATGTCTTGCCAGAGCTTCCTTGTGGGAATTTCTTAAAGCTGGGAATTTTTATTATTATTTTCCATGTACATAGTGCTTTTATATTGTACATGACATGCAGGCTCGTAACAGATTAATCATTGTACTGAAGTTTGTTTGGTGTGAATAATTAAAGACGGAACCATCCTGTCATTATGTTATTTGGTATCAAAGACTTCACAGCAATCAAAAGTGATAGAACTGTAGGAATGGGGGTAGGTAAAAAGACAGACAAAAAGACAATAGCCAATTTTGTCCCAAAGCATAAAAAAATAAATAAACTTGTTTGTTCATAAAAGTTTATCTGCCATATCTTTTTTACTGATCCAAGATGCATTTATACTTTTTAATTACGGTAGATAACCTGTAGGACATCTTTAGTGTGCTGGGAAACATGTTAAAGTGTATATACTGTATAGTCAGGGCTGGTGCAAGTATTTTTGACATGCTAGGCGAAACTTAATTTTACCTCCCCTGGCTCCACCCCCTATGTCCTGCCCGTGTATACCCCAGCTTTTTAATGAAGCGCTCATCAAATGCAGCCCACCAGTGCTTATCAATGCAGCCTCACCACCGCCTATCAATGCAGCCTCACTAGCTCCCATCAAATGCAGCCTCACCAGTGCCCATTAAATGCAGCCTCACCAGTGACCATCAAATGCAGCCTCACCAATGCCCATTAAATGCAGCCTCACCAGCACCCATCAAATGAAGCCTTACCAGTGCCCATCAAATGCAGCCTCACCAGCGCCCATCAATGCAGCCTCACCAGCGCCCATCAAATGCAGTCTTTACCAGTGCCCATCAAATGAGGCCCCACCAGTGCCCATTAAATGCAGCCTCACCAGCGCCCATCAAATGCAGCCCCACCAGCGCCCATCAAATGCAGCCTACCAGCGCCCATCAATGCAGCCTACCAGTGCCCATCAAATGAGGCCTCACCAGTGCCCATCAAATGCAGCCTCACCAGCGCCCATCAAATGCAGCCCCACCAGCGCCCATCAAATGCAGCCTACCATCGCCCATCAATGCAGCCTACCATCGCCCATCAATGCAGCCTACCAGTGCCCATCAATGCAGCCTACCAGTGCCCATCGTTGAATGTTTGCTTCCATTCATTTGGGAGTCGGGACACAGACACAGTCCTCCCAGGTCGTGGTGCCTCTGACACTATGTGCGAACGGAGCGGCTGCTGCCTGCTGATGCTGAGACTTAGATACTTTCTGCAGAGAGAAGAGAGTAGGAACACCAGTGGCCGGGCACCCTAGAAGGATTTTCTCTCCTTCTTGCTATGACCTTAGAACAGGAAACAAAGGCAAATCTCCAAAAATCCAACAGAGTCCAAAAACCCAGAGGTTTTGGCTTTATATACACATTCATTTTAATGCTGTTTGTAGAAAAAGAAGTAGACAATACATTATTGTCTTTTCAAGATAAGACAATGCAAACATCATGATTTTATGAACATGTAATGAATACATACAGAACCAACCAGTCACAGTAGAACAATTAAAGCGGAGTTCCACCCTAAAAATTAACTTTCTATTAACAGCTTGCCTTTAATGTAAACATTTTATTTTTTTTTGTTTTTTTTACTCACTTCTATCTGGCTGTTACTGGGCACATTTCGTAATCTGCCTAGTTCCTGGTCCTAGGTGGTTCAACTTCCTGTCCTAAGCCCCCATTGCCTCCTGGGAAATGATGACACTCATTTCCCAGGAGTCTCTGGGCATTACTGTGCCTAAAAATCGCCCAGCATGCACCTCTCCCTGAAAACCAGAAAGAAAAAGGAACTGGGCTTCACATGCCCACACATATGATGGATATGGCCACAACATGAGCTGGAGGATATAAGGCAAGTGTTTGCAATGATTTCTGGAATGATTGGGGAGCTATTAATATGTTTTAGGGACTATTTAATGTGATTAATTTTAGCTTGCAAAAAAAATAAAAAATTATGCCCGGAACCTTGCTTTAAAATGTGATATCTGAGTTATTACTATGGACTGTTCAACAATGCACTATTCATTCCACTCATCACAGTTCTTTTTCATAAATTGTATAAGATGTTTAAACAATGAAGTCCTCAACTGCATTTAGAAGAAGCTTCCTAAAATTCTCTTTAGCCAGTGATGGTTCTGCCTCAAGCTATTATGGGGATGGAGCAGCCATTGAGACCAGTGTCCCCTAGTACCATAAGAGGCAACGCCATCACATTCTTTAGGACTGCATGTGTACAGTGTGTACTATGTTGCAGCTGCTGAGCTCATCAGGAGAGATGACCATATGTAAAAAATAAAAATAAAAGCCAAAGTAAGCCAAAATCTGAATATGTAGACCCATAAAAGTACAGTGCATTGTACTAGAACAACCACATTATCAGAGGCTTAGATATGTAATCAGATCAGATCCATTACCAGAACTATGACACCATCATTCTGTAAGAAGCCATAGTTCTAAAATTGCTGGAACTCACGCTTGGCTGCCTAAATTAAGACTGCTGCACAAAAAGTGCGCTGTCATCCACAGTTTCCATAAAGAATGTGAAAAGTGTCTAGTTTACTTCTCACCGGATGAGGTATTCACATATACCTCACCCAAAACGATGCAAATTAACTGTGCAAAAACTCATATGATAGATTACAAAATAAATGACAAAAATTACATGAGATGCACCTTTCACATAAAGTGCAACGGCCAAGAAATTAATAATCATGCATTATAATTTAACTGTAAATGTGCAATAAATTACACTGTGACTCCATATTGCATGTGCAAAAAATTCATGAATATGCGTATAAGTGAAAATGAAAGTTAAAGTGGTAGTAAACCGCTATAAAAAATGTAAGACAACAGCATAATGTGCTAGTATGCATCGCATACTAGCAAATTATGAATTACTTACCTTAGAATGAACCCCCCGTAGCGGCGCTCGGTCACCGCTGAGGGGCCTGACATGTTCCCTCTGTGTTTCTTCTGAGTTTGCGGGCTCTGGCGAAGTTATCACTCTCCCTTATGCGCACGGGAGCCCTCCGTTCCAGGAAGGGGCTCTTAAGTTCCGACATGATACACCGGGACCTTCAGAGTGCATGCGCCATTGACGTAAGCGGCTGCATGCAGGGTGAATATCTCCTAAACAGTGCAGGTTTAGGAGATATTAATTTGACCTACAGGTAAGCCTTATTATAGGCTTACCTGTAGGTAAAAATCCCCAAGCGGGTAATACAACCGCTTAAGAACTAATGAATAAAAGTGACAGACCTAATATATCCATTCAGGTTCAGAGAAAGAAAGTGCTCATGTGCCAACTATGGCCAATACTCTGTTTACTCACCACTTCAATTCCAACTCTGTGATCGTGCAAACAAACAGGCTACTTATCAGAAAATTAGATCCTACAAAGGAGATCAAAAACGCTTCAAGATATTCCCTCAAGGAGAGCCACAGCTTGCTCCTAAGTGATGCCTGGAAGTCCAGATAAGTTCAGCCTTCCGACTCCAGCAAATATGTGTATGTCAAGAGTAAGGAGGAGAACTCATAGTGCATTACTGTATAAAAGTTTATTTAAGACACAAAGTATTTCACTTATAGATAGAGTAGTTCATCAAAGCAAACACAAATATCCATGAACACAGCTGTCACTCTGTTCGATTGACCCGTACGTGCTAATGTCACACCACTAGCTCCGCCCAACACGTTTTCCCTTAAAAGACATTATTTGGGATTGGAGACTGCATAGTCATGTGACCAGAAATGTAAAATAATGTGAAATAAGGATTTGAGGCAATGGTACAGGCTGACAAATTTGTGACACATTTGTGCACCAGTACAAGTACCTAAAATACCCACTGCTCCAGAATTAACTGCCCAAACCATTATACCTTTGCCTGTAGCCAACATGTCCACCCCAGTGCCTCATATACAGTGCATCCGGAAAGTATGTTACAGCCTTATTTCATTATTTTCCTCAAAATTCTACAAATAATACCCCAGAATGACAACATGAAAAAAGTCTGTTTGTAATCTTTAAAAATGTATTAAAAATGTATTAAAAAAACGAAAAAAAAAAAATCACATGTACATAAGTATTCACAGCCTTGGCTCAATACTTTGTTGAAGCACCTTTATCATACCGACCTGATTGGTGGAGTGCTGCACAGATGGTTGTTCTTCTTGAAGGTTCTCCGCTCTCCACAGAGAAACACAAGAGCTCTGTCAAAGTGGCCATTGGGTTCTTGGTCACCTCCCTGACTAAGGCCATTCTCCCCGGACTGCTTGATTTAGCCGATCGGCCCTCTATAGGAAGAGGCCTGGTGGTTCCAAACTTCTTCCATTTATGGATGATGGAGGCCACTGTGCTCATTGGGACCTTCAATGCTGCAGAAAATGTTCTGTACCCTTCCCCAGATCTGTGCCTCGATACACTTCTGTCGGAGGTCTACAGACAATTCTTGGACTTCGTAACTTGGTTTGTGCTCTGACATGTACTGTTAATTATGGGACCGGGTGTGCCTTTCCAAATCATGTTCAATCAACTGAATTTACCACAAGTGGACTCCAAACAAGTTGTAGAAACATCTCAAGGATGATCAGTGGAAACAGGATGCACCTGAGCTCAATTTTGAGTGTCACAGCAAAGGCTGTGAATACTTACATGCATGTGATTTTTTTCATTTTTTATTTTTAATAAGTTTGGAAAGATTTCAAACTTATTTCATGTAGTCATTATGGGTATTGTTTGTAGAATTTTGAGGAAAATAATGAAAGCTGTAACATAACAAAATGTGGAAAAGCAGTGAAGCGCTGTGAATACTTTCCAGATGCACTGTATATGAGGTACTGGGGTGGACATGTTGGCTACAGGCGAAGGTATGAGGGTTCGGGCAGTTAGGTGAAGCGCTGTGAATACTTTCAGGATGCATTATACCCAAAACTCCTCACCGGTGATGGTGTTGGAAAGAAAATTTTAATATGAATAGGCAGTCAATAAGAGCACCGCCAAAGGATTCTAATTGTTAACTCAGAGACAACATTTTCTAAGCACTGATTGAAGGCGTTCTTCATTATAAATTGAATCAAGTTTAGGATTTCTTTACCAAATGAGTTGGAGATTAATACTAACGGTATAAGTATATTTGAATGTGAATTGGATTATTCTTTGATCATCTGCATTATCAGTAGCGTTAACCAGTAGTGTAATTGTGTTGTGGAATTAATATGACTACTAATGGTTAGGTCAAGAAGGAAATGTGTTCCTCATTGTGAGGATAAATACTTAGCTGCCCAATGGCGACTAAAGCTGGCCATACACTGGTAGATCATTTTAGAACGTTTACTCCATTTTCTTTTTGTTAGTTTTGTTTTTAAACACAGTAACAATGCCGATTTTTTTCCAAATGACCTCATTTCTAACAATGGGAAAGTCCATTCATTCCAAAATCAAATGTTGAAAACAAACCAAATTTGGAGTACTTTCAAACAGTATTTCTAAAGCTATTTAAATGTCTTGAGAATGTTCATACTAATGTTCAAACAAACATTAATTTGAAAATCTACTAGTGTACGGCCAACATAAGGCAGAACTCTAGCTTCGGAGCCAGCAGAGCATGAATAACTCATCGAAGCAGAAATAAAACTGGCACAAATGTTCTGTAAGTTCTAGCCTTTTTGGCAAATGCCATAAGGCCTCGTACACATGATAAGTTAACCATAGGACAACGGTCTGTTGGACCGTTTTCATCGGTCAAAACCAATCGTGTGTGGGCCCCATAGGTTATTTAACCATCGGTTTAAAAAAAAGCCAACTTGCTTTAAAATTAACCGGTGGATTCCTAAACGATAGGTAGGCACGACCATCGGTTAAAAATCCATGCATGCTCATAATCAAGTCGATGCATGCTTGGAAGCATTGAACTTCATTTTTTTCAGCACGTCGTTGTGTTTTACGTCACCGCGTTCTGACACGATCGGTTATTTAACCAATGGTGTGTGGGCGCGACAGACCATCAGTCAGCTTCATCGGTTAACCGATGACAACGGTCCTTCAGACCGTTCTCATCGTTACTCTCAAGCCTCGTACACACGACCGAGTTTCTCGGCAAAAAACAGCAAGAAACTTGCTGGTTTTTTTTTTGCCGAGGAAACCGGTCGCGTGTACACTTTTCGAAGAGGAAACTGTCGAGGATCTCGTCAAGCCAAAAAGACGGGAATGGGGAAATTTGGCTCGCTGAGATCCTCGACAGCCTAACAAGGAACTTGACGAGCAAAACGATGTGTTTCGCCCGTCGAGTTTCTCGGTCGTGTGTACGAGGCTACAGACTCCAAGTTCTGGCCTGCTAACTCATTTAAGAGCACCAATGCTTCTAGATATGGCAGACCTTCTGGCAAATGAAAAAAGGAATGCCTGTCTAACCTATCCTCAGCTTCTCCTCTGATGCAATGATGCAGAGACGGTCGTGTGCACATAACTTTTATAAACCTCTATGGAAGTCTAAAATAGCCTCAAGGAACAGTATAGGAAAGAGACCGCTAGTGAAGTACTGGGAAGTACCCCTATGTAACGGAGCTTCATTACTACACATTCTCCATTGTAGTCAAGAATTATCCGTGCTTTGGGATTTCTCAATAGTTCAAAACTTTCTAATCTTTCCTTTCATTCTACCCGCACTATGTGTTCGACCTCCCACCACTACCTTTATTTTGTCTAAGATCTTTAGATATGTTCTACTACTTAGCATTATTTATTTTTGTCAGCTTTAAAGCGGATCTGAAGCCAAAAACAAAAAATATATATTGCAGCTTACAAGTCCTTAAATGTAGTGGCTGCCATTAGTAGTTTACAGAAGAAAGGTGACAATGTTTAAACCTTTTAAGTCAGCATAAAGGAAGACATTACTATCCTGGCAAGATCAACAAGCATTCTCTGGACTTGCTAAAAATGCTCCTAGCCTGGAAAAAATAAATGAAGGCAGCCACCACATCTAAGGGCTGATAAGCTGCATTATATGTGTTGATTTTAAGTTTAGGTATGCTTCAAGTGATAAGGTGTAAACTTCAAATAATTCAAACTCAATTTAATTTAGGCAGCTTCTGGGTCTGAGGACAGCTTCAGATTAATGGAAAAGGAAGAAATCTCTGATTTACTAAAGGACTGGCACATGTTCACTTTAAGGTGAATTTCAACTTTGCTAAGTGAATTTTCCCTGTTCTTAGTGAATGAGGTGAAATAAAATAACATTCATTGAAATTAATCCAAAATTGTGTACAAGGAAAATAATTTAAAGAAAAATGCACGTGATCCCTTGTAAAGTACAGATTTGTTTTTGCCAATGCATTCTGAATTATGCTTACATAGGAAGGATGGATGTGATGTCGGTAATTAAAATTTTTAGTGATTGGTTGAACTGGATGGACTTTTGTCTTTTTTCAACCAGACTAACTATGTAACTATATTTGTAAACCTGTGAAAATGTCATTGTCATGCCAGTTGTGCCCTCCTCAACCCAACCTAATCTCCCCCATCATTTGTAATCTCTCCTACCAGGCAGAACCATGCTATATAGCAGCTCTGTATAAATGTTAGCATTAGCTAGATAACAGACAAATACAATTTTAGTAAATAGCTACTTGCCCAAAGGTCAGATTTATTGTTTGATTGGAATTGTTTAAAAGGTTACTTATATTTGTAATTAAATAGGGTGGAATGTTGACTGGCAATAGCTGCCAGAGATTTTGTTGGTGCTGTTTCATTCATCAGATCCACAATTCTAAGGCCCCGTACACACGAGAGGATCGATCCGCTGAAATTGATCCGCGGATCGGTTTCAGCGGATAGATCCGCTGGTGTGTACGATCCAGCGGATATTTATCCGCGGATATATTTCGGGCCGACCGATTTCCAGCGGATAAAAATTTCTTAGCATGCTAAGAAATCTATCCGCTGGAATCGGCTCCAGCGGATCGATCCGGTGGTCTGTACAGACTCACCGGATCGATCCGTCCGTACCCATCCCTCGCATGCGTCGTAATGATTCGACGCATGCGTGGATTTCCTTATATGACAGCGTCGCGCACGTCGCCGCGTCATCATCGCGGCGACGGCGCGACACGTCATCGCGATGGGAATTCGGCGCGGATTTCGATCCGATGGTATGTACACTCCATCGGATCAAAATCCTCAGAGGATTTATACGCGGAAATGGTCCGGAGGACCGTATCCGCGGATAAATCCTCTCGTGTGTACCCGGCATAAAAGCCTTCTGGTGGGTGATGTAACTGAATTTCCAGAATCAGTGGTAATAGCTACATCATAATTTGGGCAGGTGTACAGCCATTGATATTTCTCAATTTTAAATGGCACTTTGAAAGGAAAGTACAGAAAATGTAACATATTTTTTTTTAAGAAATGAATGAATGAATGAATGACTTCATATATCATCCTAGGCCAGTGTTTTAGGTTTGAACCAAGTAAATCTTTATGTATGACTTACCATGACTTGTTCTGCACTGTTTCTCTGTGTGGTGGCTGTAACGGACCTATGCATGCTGCCGGGACATCGATAATCTTCATGCAGGGAGGACTACAAGGAACTGCATGGCTTGTCACAATTGGATGTATCACATTGTATTCTGAGCTCAAAGGGTTAATTATAGAAGGGTCTCTTTCACTGCTGAATGCTAATGTTCCCTTTGCATAGCTAATGAGAACTCTCTTTTGTGTAGGTAACAGCCTCCTGTGAGGTGTATGCTGATGGGGATTATGTGTGAGTGATAATTGTTTTAAAGGTTAATTGAATTCTATTGTCTGATCAAGTTAAGTTTAGGAGCCAAAACGGCTAGCGACTGATTGGCTCAAGGGAATGTCATTATTTCAAAGTATGTGTATTGAAGCCCCCCCTGGGTGGGGGGGGGAGTGTCATTTGTTTCTGTACAGTTTGTAACCAGATATAAGGAAGAAAAATGTGGTATTAAAGGTCAGTCCTGCTTGACTCTGCAAACGTAGCCCGTCTCGTTTCTTGAAAGGGCGTTCGATGGGATATACCGGCGGTACCTGCATATCGCAGCTTGCCAGGGAAAAGGACGTCTCCAACGGCTGAGACCCTCTCACTACATGGGTAGCCGTTACAGTGGCCATCTTGGTAGTGGCAGAGCAATGCTTCCTTGTGTCAAAGCCTCTAGCAGGGAGAAAACCAAGCAGCACAGTAGTGACATTAAAATCTTACAACAAATCTCCAAAGACACATGAGACTAAGATTTCACACTACCGATACACAACTATAAGACTGTATACACAAGAGAGACTAGGCACACTTATAAATGGGGCAGAGCGCTGCTATTAGGGATGAGCCGAAAACCCCCCGTTCGGTTCGCACCAGAACCTTAGAATGGACCGAACGTTTGCGCGAACATTTAGAACCCCATTGAAGTCTATGGGATCTGAACATTTGAATTAAAAAGTGCTAATTTTAAAGGCTAATATGCAAGTTATTGTCGTAAAACGGGTTTGAGAACCCGGGTCTTGCCCCAGGGAACATGTATCAATGGAAAAAAAGGTTTTAAAAACGGTCATTTTTTCTGGAGCAGTGATTTTAATGATGCTTAAACTGAGAAAAAAAAATTCCTTTAAATATCGTACCTGATGGGTGTTAATATAAGAAAAAAGTCATTTAAAACTGCTTGCGACTTTAATGTAATGTCTGCAATATGGATGAAAATCATTGAGAAAAATAGCATGAGTTTCCCCTCCCCCCTCCCCCTCCCCCAGGTCATTACCAGCCCCTTTGCCCTATATACTTTTAACAGCAGTATACAGGCGGTGCAAACAAGACAGGGACTGTAGGTTTGTTGTTAAGTATAATCTGTTTGTAATTTTGAACTGGTACTTTTTTAACCACTTGCTTACTGTGCACATATACCCCCTTCCTGCCCAGGCGAAATTTCAGCTTCCGGCACTGCGTCGCTTTAACTGACAATTGCGCGGTCGTGCGACGTGGCTCCCAAACAAAATTGACGTCCTTTTTTTCCCACAAAAAGAGCTTTCTTTTGGTGGTATTTGATCGCTTTTATTTTTTGGGCTATAAACAAAAAAAGAGCATCAATTTTGAAAAAAAAAACACAATATTTTTAACCTTTTGCTATAATAAATATCCCATTTAAAAAAAAAAAAAAAAAATCTCAGTTTAGGCCGATACGTATTCTTCTACATATTTTTGGTTAAAAAAAATCGCAATAACCGTATAGTGACTGGTTTGCACAGTTTATTGGGACTGCGACATTATAGCGGACACATCGGACACTTTTGACACATTTTTGGGACCATTCACATTTATACAGTGAACAGTGCTATAAATATGCATTGATTACTGTATAAATGTGACTGGCAGGGAAGGGGTTAACCACTAGGGGGCGGGGAAGGGGTTAAATGTGTAGCCTAGTGAGTGATTCTAACTGTAGGGGGAGGGGGGTGACTGGGGAGGTGACCGATCTGTGTCCCTATGTACAAGGGACACAGCATCGGTCTCCTCTCCCTGAAACAACGTGGATCTCTGTGTTTACACACAGAGATCCACGGTCCTGCTCAGTTACTGGGCAATCGCGGGTGCCCGGCGCATCGTGTTCCCAGTAATGCGATGGGTGCGCGCGCACGCCGGCGGCGGCGCACGATCCCCCTAGCGGCTTTAAAAGACGAGGAGCGTCATATGATGTCCTGTCAGAATAACTGAGCTACCTTGCCGCCGTTTTTGGAAAACATAGAGAGGGGTTATCACCCCTGCAACATTTGTTTTGCTGTCTGTGCGCATCTGTTCAGAAGATTGCACCTCACTTTCTGTCCCAATGACAAATGATTTTTAAAAAATTTGTTTTTTTTGGTGCCCCTCGGCCTCCCGACTGTGTTTTAAAGGTTCAACTTCACATCACATCAGAGTATGTGCCTTGCTGCAGAACAGCCTATTAATTTGAGAATGAACTGCCTGCCACCCCTCAATAGCACCAAAGTGCATGGGCCTTTTTTTTATTTTATTTTTTATTGCCTCTGCATCAAAATGCATGTAGAGCTGACTGCGCAGGCGCCATATAGCGCCGACTCGCAGCTCGGCTATTTACGGAAAACTGGTGACGCGCCTTGTGCGACATGGGAACTTTTTCACAACACGTCTGTAACGGTCACCACCATTTACGATTTTCCTTCCATCAAACACAACAGCTTATCTGACACTCCACAATCTAGCAGACATCAGACATCCCATTTCCCCAGAAATAAGTGATTCACCTGCAGAATACACATTTCTATGTCAGATGTTTTACCTTTAGACTGCTAACTCATCTATCCTCAATAGCATCTCACAATGGACAATAGAATGCAATCACAGCTTTCATCACTACAGTAGCAGACTTAGCATATCAACAGCCTAGGTTAAACAGAGTTATGAGTCAATATTGACCGGTTGTGGGTTAGCATGAAATCACTTGAATATCTCAAGATATCCTGCAATATGAATTATCAGTTAGCAGTCACATCTCATGCACTTTCTAATTAATATTTATCAGTCACCCTATGCCCAAAAGGGACACAGGGTGACCTAGACCCAAGAGTTATCAGTGACGCTGGCCCAGGAGTACCCCTCATCTTTCAAAGGTCTCTGGGTGTCACGGGTCATTCCGTTACATCTCTCCCCTTTCGGTGGGAGACTGACACAGGAGGGAACCCCAAACGAGTTGACTCCGAAGTTAGTCAGTAGTTCCAGTCCTCCAATGCTGGTATCCATACCGTACCCCAAATAAATTGCTCCAAACAGAGCATTACTCACCCAGCCAACCTTTGCCTCTCTCAGAGAACCTGCCTGCCGCTGGGGAGAGGCCTGCACTGGCCCTTCTCCCTGGAGTCCTTTCAGCCGCTGGAGAGAAGATAGGGTGACTGGGCTCAGTCCATCATGCTGTTGGGGGTCTGGGCCAACTGCCCCCCATCCCTGGGGTATACCAGTGGAGACTGAAGTCCCATCCACTACCCCAGGAACTCCCTCTTCCGTTATTTGAGAGCAGAGGCTTGTGGCATCCCCGGTCTGTTGCCAGCTCTTCTGCTGGGTTGCTTTGAGTGGAGACCACAGTCCCATCCACTCCCACAGGAACTCCCTCTCCTGCTAGTTGAGAGCAGAGGCTTGTGGCACTCTGCTCTGTTGCCAGCTCTTCTGCTGGGTTGCTGTGAGTGGAGACCACAGTCCCATCCACTCCCACAGGAACTCCCTCTCCTGCTAGTTGAGAGCAGAGGCTTATGGCACTCTGCTCTGTTGCCAGCTCTTCTGCGGGGTTGCTGTGGGGGGACGCCACAGTCCCATCCCCTGATATCAGCTCAAGTTGCAGTGGTGTGCAGCGGTCAGCAGCATCCTGCCCTGCTGCCAGTGATTCCGCTGGGAGTAAAAGCTTTACCACCTCAGCTTGTTGCTGGAGAGAGGGGTCAACTGCCCCTGCTCCCTGGAACTCCGCTTTCATGGCGACTGGCATCTGTACCTCTCCTCTCTCTTCAGTTGGTGCTGCTGTGACTTCTGCTGCTGCAGCACCTCTTTGATGTAGCCAAGTTGCATCCACATCTGCTATAACCCGGTCTATGATCTCCGGTGGAGGATTAGGTCCATACTGTGCCAGTCCACGTTTAACAGCCCGGTCAAAAAAAATTTCCTCGGGTGTCCTGTCTGTTATGCTGGGCCTTTCTGTTATGCTGGGCCTTTCAGCTCTATCCATTTGGACAAGTTCTGCAATAATGTCCCTTCTCTTACGGTTGCTGGCCGATCTGCCCCGGCTCTCCAGTAAGTTCTTGAGGGAAGAGAGCTTCAGCCGTTAATACAGCATCTCCATTGTCCTGTGTCCTTGTAGCCGTCCTTCTGATGATGGAATCATCCCACTGCTGTGCCACCACTCTAACGGTCACCACCGTTTACGATTTCCCTTCCATCAAACACGACAGCTTATCTGACACTCCACAATCTAGCAGACATCAGACATCCCATTTCCCCAAAAATAACGAGACAAGCTCCGTTCTCTGAGTCAAAATGTATGAACACTTTTAATGGTAACTCTCAGTCTTATATGCAGTACAACATATTACAGTAATCAAAGGAACAAAGAACTCTCCACCCACACATCACTTCAATACACACTCTCTTAGACAATGACAACCCGTTGAGCTAATTATTCCCCAGACATTCCGTCTCCGACAATAAATGATTCACCTGCAGAATACACATTTCTATGTCAGACGTTTTACCTTTAGACTGCTAACTCACAACACATATCTATCCTCAATAGCATCTCACAATGGACAATAGAATGAGTCACTATTGACCGGTTGTGGATCAGCATGAAATCACTTGAATATCTCAAGATATCCTGCAATATGAATTATCAGTCACATCTCATGTACTTTCTAATTAATATTTATCAGTCACCCTATGCCCAAAAGGGACACAGGGTGACCTAGACCCAAGAGTTATTAGTGATGCTGGCCCAGGAGTACCCCTCATCTTTCAAAGGTCCCTGGGTGTCACGGGTCATTCTGTTACAACGTCAATCATCTAACCCAGGGATAGGAACGCCCAGTCCCGTGGGAATCAGAACCCGGAAGCCGGGGAGAAAATCACACTATATCAGTATGTACGGCGAAAAAAAAAAAGACCTGGATACTGTAAATGTCGTTCGTATGCTGGATGTAATGTTAGAATTTTTTTTTAAGGTGAACCCCCGCTTTAATAAGAAAAAATTAAAGTACCTTTGTCCTATTATATAGAAAAAGGGGATATTGTGGAGGCAAAATGGACTTTTGTGGTACGGTATAAATTACAAAGTCAATTTACAAAAATATACATTTATTTTACAAAATCATACATAATACAATCAGCCTTAAATAGATAGATTCTAGACATTGGATGCTGCTATATGTAGAACATTCATTTATCTGACATACAAGGGACTTATAGAGATAGAGATGGTCATTCCGCATTGAATGTACAGATGGATGTACGGATAATATTCCATTGTATACTCAACATGTTTCAGGGTTACCCCCTTTTTCAGAAGTATAAGTCAGAAAAAGATCTAAAAAAAAACCATATATATTTTGATGTTATTATTGAATATCTGATTCATATGCTTTTTTGTAGATATTTTTCTGATTTATACTCCTGAAGAAGGGGGTAACCCCGAAACATGTTGAGTGTACAACAGGAAGATTAGTATCCGTACATCCAGTGCGGAATGACCATCTCTATCTAAAGTCCCTTGTATGTCAGATACATGGATGTTCTACATATAGCAGCATCCAATGTCTTGGATCTATTGGGTAGATTCACACACAATGGCCTAAAATTAGGACGGCCTAGCCTACTTTTTTTAGGCTACACCGCCGAAAATTATTTAGGTTAGAAGTGATTCTCAAACCACTTACCTTCATATTTTCGTCGGCGTAGCCTAAAACGAGCGGGCGTAAGCGCGCCTAATTCAAATGACTGGGAGGGGGGCGTGTATTATTGAAATGAGGCTTGACCTCACGTTTTTTGACGTTTTTTACACTGTGCATGAGCCGGGCGACTACTTTTTCCAGTGCGCATTGAGGCTAAGTAGGCCGTACGGGTCTATTGATTTTGACGCGTACGTAAACGACGTAAATCCCGATTCGCGGACGACTTGCGCAAACGACGTAAAAAATTCGAACCTCGCGGCGGGAACGTCGGCCATACTTAACATTGTTATTCCACCTCATAGGTGGAATAACTTTAGGCGGCCTATCGCGTACAGAAACTACGTAACTCGACGGTGTAGGCCCGGCGTACGCTCGTAAATCGCCGGGAATCGGCGTATCCCCTCATTTACATAATCTAGGCCGGCCGCAATGGCAGCGCCATCTAGCGGGCAATATAAACATTGCAGCCTAAGATGGAATGGCGCAAGCCAGCCTATCTTAGGTATGTTTAAGTGTATCTCTGTTTGAGAATACACTTAAACATAGGCCGGCTTAGATTCAGAGTTAGGTCGGCTTATCTGTAGATAAGCCGGCCTAACTCTTTGTGAATCTACCTATTAGTATTTAAGACTGATTTTATTATGTATGATTTTGTAAAATAAATGTATATTTTTGTAAATTGACTTTGTAATTCATACCGTACCACAAAAGTCTATATTGCCTCCACAATATCCCATTTTTCATCTGGTGACATTAGATAAGACAAGGGCATTGCAAGGACAGATTAGGAATAAATGAGGTGTCTCAACCAATGGGTAGGGATTTTCTTCAGTCCCCTGGCCTGCTGGGAGAGCCTATTTATTTGGGTGGAGTCAGGTGATCAGGGTTCTGTGCCACCTTAAGGCCTATCCCAGGGACATCTTGCTGCTAGGCTGTGTGAGGGCCTATCCAGAAGCAAGAAGAGGCATAGGATTGGGACTGCAGGCTTGTAGTCCAACCCGAAGGAACGGTTCTGCCGGCCGGAGAACCTGTCATGGTCAGAGGTAGAAGGGGAAGCTGTCACCACTAAGGGACCATCTACCTTGTTCTCAGAGACCACTGTGAGTAGCTGAAGCAAGTATCAGAGCAGTATTTTCAACCGCCGAGGACGGTGAAGAAGTGGGAAAACTTCAGCAAGTGCCAAGCCAGGAACCCAGCCAGTGCAGGTGACGCCTGCACAGCATTATTGTGTGCCAAGCCAAGGACCAAGCAGGCCAGTGGGGTGACACTTGAGGAGTATCTGTGAGTGCCAAGCTAGGGACCCAGCAGGGACGCGGGCATGACGCTTGAGGAAGATACTGAGTGAGAAGATTGGAAGAGCTCAGGGGATCCAGTGGCAAGTGGATCAGTAGGTCTAGAGAAAGACTGGGAGCTCAGTGGAGTGAAGTTCTACAATAGGAGATTGTAGAAGAAGTGAAAGAGTTCATTGCAACCGTTGTTAGAAACTGTTACAATATTGTTGCCATAGGAGACAGCATTCCTACTCATGCAGACACGGTGTCTAGCTGGATACCTTTCCCTGCATGACTGTCCACCTATAGAAGTCTAGAAGTCTGCCAATTAACATTGCATCTACTTAAGGGTGTCCTGGCCCCAACTCTCTCTCCCACAGTTCTGTTTAACCTCCCTGGCGGTATGATTCTTTCAGAAAAAAGATGCTGAAAGCGGTACCATTATTTGCAAGGAAATTTGGCGTTTTATACTGTAGGCCTGTAATTCTTAGGAATAACTCACTTAAATCTGACCAAACCAGAGTCTAATAGGCATCCCGGGTATAACATTTTTTTAAAAACAAAATTATAAATTATAATATAATAAATAATTATAACAAATAATAATATAATTCTAATAAAAATTATTCAATAATGTAATCAACTCAAAATCACTGAAATTTGCTCAGTTGCAGAATTGTCGCTGTCATTATTTTTTTTTTTTATGACGAATTTCCCCACAAATCGCTATCGCTCAATTCTGCAAGTGATTATAATTTATTATCGCTGTTTTCTAGCTGATCTAAAACCATTTTTGACATAAAGGGACACTTTTGGTTGCTATGGACAATATACAGTTTGCAGGGAGAAAGAACAGTTTTTATTATATAAAAGTACATGTAGGGCTCTGGGCAGACCACTAGGGACAAGGGGGGTGTGTATTTTTTACATACAGTACTGTAATCTATAAGATTACAGTATACTGTATGTATAGTGTTTGTTTACCTTTTTGAATTTGGCGCCGATCTCCGCCCCGTGCGTCGTAACGTCGCAGGGAACGGAGATCGGCGGCACAGGAGGACACTGTGTGAATCGAGCGAGGTCCCGCTCGCTCACACAGCGCGGTGGCATCGCTGGATCCAGGAACAAGGTAAGCCAGCGCGCGCTGCAGGCTCTGCATAGCTACCCCAAGCGTGACTCAGGGTTACTTTTGGCACAAAAAATCCACCCGAGTCACGCTCGGGAATACCGCCAGGAGGGTTAAGAGACAATAAATTTCTGTGCATTCATGAAGTGTCTGGCGCCCATCAATCTACCTTGCATTACACCCACCATGCCTTGTAACCCACTCTACACAGAAGGCTGTCAGCTGTCCCTATCTCTGGAGGTCACCATTAGGCCTAGAGAGGCCTAGGACTTGGCTACATTAGTATGTCTAGATAAAGAGAAAATACCTTTTCTTGCTGTGTGGGTACAACAATGTGCAGGGGAAGTTCTATAGAACCTACCAGAATTTGGAGAAATGACGGAACGTGCATAAAGGTGTTTCCTCTGATGGCTGAATTTTACATAAGAATTGCACAGTGAAAAATCTTAAATATATAAATTGTTCAGACTATTTTGTAGTAATATATCTATATACTGCAATGACTAAATTATTGTTTTTTAGAATATGTGTTCAGACCCTCAGTTTTAGCAGGTAAAACAAAGGGGCTACATTTATGTATATCCTGGTCGTGTAAGATGAAAAGGACACTTTAAAAGGTTGCCTGACATTGTGTTTTCTGTATGGAGGCCACAGGTTAAAAGCTCATGAATGAGGTCTTCAGTTAACACCTGCTTCTTCCAATTACTGTATCCCTTGGTGCAGCAACTGAGCAACGTACAGCACCCGAGGCATCGAATACTTCCAGTACACAGTGCACATTAAAACTCTGACAGTGTCTGATCTGGATTACAAAAAACACCTTAACATGCTCTTCCTTCATTTTTAATGTTTTTCATGACTGAACACGATCTATTGAATTTCTTTGGTTTGTAAGAATTAAAGGTCTTAAAACAGATACCTTAGATCAGCTTTTTTCAACCAGGGTTCCTCCAGAGGTTGCTAGGGGTTTGTTGAGCAATGAGTGATTTCTGCCTCTTACAAACGTAACCACTGAAAGCAATAATCTTTAGAGATATCCATAAGGTGGGATTCTTTTCAATGACCACGAGTGTAGCATTCTTCCCACTGACCATCACACTAGTGTATCATGAGCTATAGCAAGGTTCCCTAAGACATGAAAGTCCTTTCAAGTATTTCTGGGTTTTAAAGGTTTAAAATGACTGTCTTAGATAGTTCAAAATGGTACTAAAACTGAACTCTGGGAAAAGTAAAATCATCAATAAGTTTAAGGTTGGGTTCACAACTAAGAAGCATGTGGCTTGTAGCAGGGGTCTGAGGCATCCTTGTTCTCCATTTCAGGGACGAATCAGGGCCAAATTGTTTCCTGAATTCAGACCTGAAACGGAGCCAAAGATGCACAGGACCCTCTGTGCAATCTGCTCAGCAACCGCAACGGAGATGTGTGAACTGGCTCCATAGACAATCCACATACAATCTCCTGTAATGCGAATTGGATGCAGGGGGAAATTTGCATCCAATTCGTTCTAGTGTGAACCCAGCCTAAAGGCGATGTGTCCTTTTTTACTCTCAACAACCTTAACTGCTGCCACCGCCTCCGTCATGATAATAATAAAAAATATATATATATCTTTACTTTCCTTTTAGTCTTTTCTTTTCTCCTTATTCTATCCTGTATTTTCCTATTTATTTTTATATAATAAAATGGTAGCGAAACACTCACTTTTACAATGTTCAATTATATAATGTCCTATTATAAGTTACTGCATCTCGTAGTAATTAATACTATTTCTTTATTACATATCACTATAAAAGTTAAACGTTTAACAACTTTTCTATTTTTTGTTTCTCTTGATTATATAATTGTTCAAATTGATTGTAACGCCTTGAGTGAGTGAGTGAGAGACTTGTAAAGCGCAACACATGCGAACTGAATCGCCTCTGGGCACTGTATCCATTTCATGGGTAAGGAACCCCTTGACCTCAGAAGAGATGGGTTTTAATCTTTCTCCTGAAGGCCAAGTGGTCCGACTCCAGTCGGATGGTGGTTGGTAGTGCATTCCACAGGCGAGGTCCCTGGACTGCAAATCTTCGATCTCCTTTGGACTTGTATCTGGCTTTGGGTATCTGGAGGAGGTTTTGATTGGTGGATCGCAGAATGCGATTGGGGTTATGGGCTTTTATTTTTTCGCATTGATATTGGGGGGCGTTGCCTTGAATACACTTATGTATTAGGCAGAGTGCCTTGAAAGTGATTCTGTCTTTTACCGGCAACCAATGAAGGGATCTCAGTGAAGGTGAGATTGATTCCCATGTTTTTTTTCCAGTCACTAGTCGAGCGGCCGTATTTTGAACGACTTGCAGACGAGTGATTTGGTATTTGGGGAGTCCTAGATAGAGGGCATTTGCGTAGTCAAGTCTGGAATTGATGATTGTTCCCACCACGACTGCAATGTCCTCTTTCGGGGTAAAGGGCGTGAGTCGGCGCAGCAGATGGTGCGATCCACTGACTACTGATCCTATTTGTGCATCCATTGTCATGTAGGTATCAAAAATGACTCCGAGACTTTTGACTTTGGTGCTAGGGGTGATAGTTTTACCTAGAATGGGCGGGGGAGTCCATGTTGAAGCGGTTGATTTTTCCGGTTAGCGTTAGCCTTAGTTCTTTAAATAACATATAGCTTACTTAAAGCGGAGGTTCACCCTAAAAAAAAAATTCTAACATTACATTGTACTCACTTCCAACATTGACAGTATGCTGATTTTTTTTTTTTGCTGTACATACCGTCGTATAGCTATTCCCCCCCCCCCGGCTTTCGGGTAGTAGCTCTCGCGGGAGTGGGTGTTCCTATGCAGAGGCTAAGTGATTGACGTGATGACAAAAACTTCCCCCCGGCGCATAAGGCGCGCCACGAGTTTCCGAAAGAAGCCGAACTGCGAGTCGGCTCTATACGGCGCTATACGGCGCCTGCGCACCGTCGTTCGGCTTCTTTCGGAAACTGGTGACGTGCCTTATGCGCCGGGGGAAGTTTTTGTCATCACGTCAATCACTTAGCCTCTGCATAGGAACGCCCACTCCCGCGGGAGCCACTACCCGCAAGCCGGGGGGGGGGGGGGATAGCTATACGACGGTATGTACAGCAAAAAAAAATCAGCATACTGTCAATGTTGGAAGTAGGGTTGTCCCGATACCACTTTTTTAGGACCGAGTACGAGTACCGATACTTTTTTTCAAGTAGTCGCCGATACCGAATACCGATACTTTTTTTTAAATGTGTCCCCAAATGCAGCGATGTCCCCCCACATATGCAGCCATTGTCTCCCCCCATGCAGCCATTGTCTCCCCCCATGCAGCCATTGTCACCCTCCATGCAGCCATTGTCACCCCCCATGCAGCCATTGTCACCCCCCATGCAGCCATTGTCACCCCCCATGCAGCAATGTATCCCCCCATCCAGCCATTGTCACCCCCCATCCAGCAATGTATTCCCCCATGCAGCCATTGTCACCCCCCATGCAGCCATTGTCACCCCCCATCCAGCCATTGTCACCCCCCATCCAGCCATTGTCTACCCCCATCCAGCGTCTCCCACCATGCAGCCATTGTCACCCCCCATCCAGCCATTGTCACCCCCCATCCAGCCATTGTCACCCCCCATGCAGCCATTGTCTCCCCCCATCCAGCGTCTCCCCCCATGCAGCCATTGTCACCCCCCCATGCAGCCATTGTCACCCCCCATCCAGCCATGTCTCCCCCCATGCAGCCATTGTCTCCCCCCATCCAGCGTCTCCCCCCATGCAGCCATTGTCTCCCCCCATCCAGCGTCTCCCCCCATGCAGCCATTGTCTCCCCCCCCATCCAGCGTCTCCCCCCATCCAGCGTCTCCCCCCCATGTATCCAGCGTCTCCCCCCATCCAGCGTCTCCCCCCATCCAGCGTCTCCCCCCATGCAGCCATTGTCTCCCCCCCATCCAGCGTCTCCCCCCATCCAGCGTCTCCCCCCCATGTATCCAGCGTCTCCCCCCATCCAGCGTCTCCCCCCATGCAGCCATTGTCTCCCCCCATCCAGCGTCTCCCCCCATGTATCCAGCGTCTCCCCCCATGTATCCAGCGTCTCCCCCCCATGTATCCAGCGTCTCCCCCCCATGTATCCAGCGTCTCCCCCCCATGTATCCAGCGTCTCCCCCCATCCAGCGTCTCCCCCCCATGTATCCAGCGTCTCCCCCCCATGTATCCAGCGTCTCCCCCCATCCAGCGTCTCCCCCCCCATGCAGCCATGTCCCACTTACCTGCATCCCCGCTGCCGCCGACTGTGTCATACGCCGGAACATTACAACTTTGAATCGCTGTAATGATTGGCGCTGCGTATAGACACTCCCCCTCGCTCGGGATTGGACAGTTCACCCGAGCGAGGGGGAGTGTCTATGCGCGGCGCCAATCATTACAGCTATTCAAAGCTGTAATGTTCCCAGCGTATGACACAGTCGGCGGCAGCGGGGATGCGGCGAATGGCGGCGTCACGGCGACGGTGGGGGAGGTGGGGGGGAAAGTATTCTATTTGGGTATCGGGGGTATTTGCGGGAGTACGAGTACTCCCGCAAATACTCGGAATCGGTCCCGATACCGATACTAGTATCGGTATCGGGACAACCCTAGTTGGAAGTGAGCACAATGTAATGTTAGAAAAATGTTTTTAGGGTGAACCTCCGCTTTAAGTCCTCAAATGCTTGTAAATACAAGTAATACTAATGTTTGATATGTAAATTCAACTCATGCTAGCTTCGAATGTAATCAATATTTTGTTAATTGTACCAATGTTTATATTTACAAAATCAATAAACAAATTTGACAAGAAAAAAAACAAAAAACGATTTGTCTGCCCAGAAGGTATTAAACAATGGCTAGATTGATGTAATGTTGATTTCATAGGTTTCCAAATAAATATCTGTACCACCAACAGTTATATACATAAGAGGCAGAATAGCAAGTCTTCATTACCATCACTTCATGTCAATACAATGGATATTTTTTTAAGGTTAGTCTACTGAAATAAAGTCAATAGATAGGACTGTTTGAAGGACATGTTGGATAAGGCATCAAAGGCATGCTTAGAGGCAGACATCTGTCATACAGGCATCTGGGTGAATCCTGACAATATGGTCAGGATTCTTTCAGAGCCTGAAGCAGCTCTGTGACTTCAGTCAAATGGGAGCTTTAGCCTGCTGTCGGCTAATTCTGGGTCACAGGAGTGCAAAAGTAAGTGCACTCCTGTGACCCATAAAAGGGTAAACTTCTAAAATATCCTTTCTGCTCAATATAGACATTTCCAAACTTTCAGTCAATGTCCACTCTCTCAATTTAAATGACCTACACTGGTGGTTTTCAACTCATAAGCTAAAGGGGGCCTCATATGCGGCTCCTGACATCACCAAAGGGCAGCACATTCTATTAAATATATGTAATACTTGAGATGACTGTCTGAAACTGCAGACCTTAATAGAGGAAAAGAGGGTAAGAGAGTGTGGACATGCTACATTTTTGGCTGGGTTATATGCTACAGAAGACAATACAAGACTGAGAACGTTACGTGAGGCTAGTAGAGAGCAATACTATTACCCTAATCAAAGCTCCCAGTACAAACTGCTAAGGTATGAGGGCTGTATAACATACACCAAAGGACCACATGTGCCCCTCAGGCCGCAGGTTGGGCACTAGAGGCCTACACAGGAAGTGAAATGTGTTGTCATTGTTTGATGCATGTTCTACAGATATATGCTTTCTCACTTAGCTGTGTGCTTCTAGCTTTACTGATTGCTGTGGAAAAATATGTGTTCCTGTGTATGCTGCAAAGGATCCTGACAAGCTTAAAAGAGAAGTATGGGTTGTTGTCTTTTTTTTTTAAATCAAGCTTACCTAGGTGGATGCAGCATCAGTCCAACCCTGCATCTGTTCCCCCGCTGGCTCTAAGAATGAGAACTGAGTAGTTCTCAGTGCTTTGTGAGCATAGAGCTGGTGACTGTCAGTCACCGGCTATCTGATCTGTCCAACGCCCCCTCTTTTCACACTCACTATAAAGCTGGGCTGTGGAGTGGGCCGGGGCGGGAGCAGCTGTCTCGGGCTCTCAGCGGTACGCTGAGAGGCTGAGCCAGGTGACGGTCCAGGCATTAGGGTGACCACATTTCCAAACTACCATTCAGGGACACCCTCCCTTCCCAAAAATCAGCTTGTGCTGTAACAAATCACATCACAGGGATTGGACAAAAGAGACGGGATTTATGACTTCTCCAATCACAAGCAGGGGGCTGGGATTGTGCTCCTCCTGGCATTCCCGGCCAGGACAAGTACCGTCAGTGAGTAAAGCAGTGATGTGGCGGCCTTTATTGGGGGCATCAGATTGGCCCGTGGGGGTGGCTGTGTCAGTTTCATTCCGGGACATTGTATTGTCCTGGAATAAAGGTGCCTGAGACAGACCTGCAAAATCCGGGACTGTCCCGTGCAATCCGGGACACGTGGTCACCCTACCAGGCATCTAGGTGAATCCCAACCATATGGTCGCAATCTTTCCGCAGCCTTGACCGGCTCAGTGACGTCAACCAACAACGGGCTTCAGCCCACTGTTTGCTAAAAACAAATCACAGGAGTGCAGAATAAACTGCACTCCTGTGATCCACACAAGAAATACAGCCAAATTATCTTTGGCTGTACTTCTGCTTGTCAGTTCAAGCCCTGGACAGTGTAGCTTACAGCAGCATTAGGATTGAAGCAGTGCATCCAGGAAAGTAAAGTATTCCTATAACGCCATAATTAGAAAAAAAATTAAATACAGGCTCATATATGAAAATAAAATGTTAAAAAAAATCTAAATGATTAGATATATAGTTGTCCATCTAAGAAGCATGTATGAGCTCTACGCTTTATTTTCTGGGATCAAGGATGAGTTTCATTTTTATTAATTTTAATAAAATGAGACCCATTCTATGACATCTCCAATGTGTTTCTATAATGGGGTGAACTGACCTGTTTTCCAATGGCTGATAAGTAGTAGAATATCCTGCAGCACTACCAGGAACATATTTGAACCTTGTGAGGTGCTGCCTGGAATACTAATGTTTGTTTACACCCAGCCGATCCGTATTGTTCTGATGCAGACAGAAGGGGTTCCAGTATTTTCTTACCTCGCTGACTGTAATATTATTCACAGAGAGGTGGTCGGTGTACTTAGCCTGCGAGGTTGGATAAGTTCACATCCGATAATTGGATCCTGCAAATAACACTTTCATGGCTGAATGACTAGTGATAAACAGAAATTCCACTTCTTATTCCTTTACTTCAATTTAAGATAAAGAAGTAATAGAAATAAAATGAAGTGATGGCATTGCAGGTTATTGTATTGTGTACTCTATATTGTATTATAGGTAGTAATACACAAAGGGCTGACAGCCCTTGGTTTGTAGAGATATATGTCCTGTATGAATAATCCTCAAATGTTTGCCCATGCAAGAAAAGTAACAAGTTCACTTTCATGCAGACCTCCACAGACATATATACTTACCTTCATTTACTCCCCTCCTGCCAGCATTGAAAGGAAGTCCTATGTAAGCCAGAGTGGCTGTAGTCATAGCTTACACAGGAGGACTATGGGGTTCCCTGTAACATCACAGAAGTCTGATGCAAGCCTGTTGCTTTGCCCTGAATGGAAAAATCAAATATTTGTCAATTGCTTTCCAACTGAATATGTTAATGAAAAGCTGGTGATGGAAGCTGCAATTGTCTGCCTCCCTAGTCTGTGGTCAAAAAGCATATTTCTATGATGAGATTGGCATTTGGAGGTGGTATACCAGATACCAAATTGCATAGATATTGGAGAGAATGAAACAGGTGAGTGCTATTTTGAGTTTTCTTCAGTGGTGGCCAGGGGCGGACTGACAACTCATGGGGCCCCCAGGCAATAGGAGATCATGGGGACCATCTGTGTCCCTGCCACACTGCCCACATTACATACTTTCGTCCCTACCCCCTTTAGCTGCTGTTTAGAACAGTCCCTGCAGCAAAATGACATTTTTAAAGGAAAAAAAGTAATTTAAAACTGTTTGCGGCTGTAATGAGGGTTCCCCTTAATATTCATACCAGACCCAAAAGGACTGGTAATGGACCGGGGGGGGGGGGGGGGAACCCATGTAATTTTTTCAATGAATTTTATCTGTATTGCCGGGACCCGAAAATTCATTACAGCCGCGATCATTTTTAAATGACTTTTTTTCCTTTAGAAATGTCATTTTGTGCAGGGACTGTTCTAAACACGGGAAAATGTGCCACTTTACAGGCATACTATACACACCCCCCAGGTACGAAATTTAAAGGAATATTTCACTGTTTTGTTTCACTTTAAGCATTATTAAAATCACTGCTCCTGAAAAAACTGACAATTTTAAAACTTTTTTTGCATTGATACATGTCCCCTGGGGCAGGACCCGGGTCCCCAAACACCTTTTATGACAATACCTTGCATATAAGCCTTTAAAATTTGTATTTTATTTTATTTTTCATGTTCGTGTGCCATAGACTTTACAACCCTCAAAGTGTAGGTGTTTACAAGAAAGGCAAGGTGTCAGTGAGTGCAGTTTCCTATACATTGAAAAGGTGTTTGGGAATTGGAGGAAGTTTACATGCAAACGCCTCTGACCGACCCAAAGCCACATCAGAACAAGGCTCCTTTCACACTTATGTGACTTAGGATCCGACTTGTGAGACCCAAAGTCACTGGACATGTGAAATGACATGTACTGTACCTCTATGAGAGCCGTTCCAATTGACAATACTGAAGTCGCTACGACTTCAAAAAAGGTTCCTCCACTACTTTGATCAGATCTTGACATGACTTCGATGCCAGTGAGTGTAAAAGTATTATCAAAGTCACTTCAAAGTCGTATCAAAGTCGAACTCCAAAGTTGCACTAAAAATTGCACAACTTTGGAGATGGCTAATGTGAAAGGAGCCTGTAAAGATGTTTCTGAGAGTCAGCCCAAGTGTGTTTGGCATTTATATCTGCAATCGGTGGCTATTAATGTAAAAAGAAATTTAGATTAAATGTTTTTGAGCAAAATAATTCCATTATTTCGTTTTTTATCTTCAACTGTTTATTTGTTCTGTGCTTTAATGTCAGGGTACAATACGACATTAAACTGCACACACTCAATACAAATTGGGAATATATACAGTGCCTTGTAAAAGTATTCATACCCCTTGAAATTTTCCAATGTTTTGTCATGTTACAACCAAAAATGTAAATGTATTTTATTAGGATTGTATGTGATAGACCAACACAAAGTGGTACATAATTGTAAAGTGAAAGAAAAATGATAAATGGTTTTCAACTATTTTTTTCAAATAAATATGTGAAATATGTGGCGTGCATTTGTATTCAGTCCCTTTTACTCTGATACCCCTAAGGCCCCATACTCACGAGCAAACATGTCTGCTGAAACTGGCCCGCAGGCCAGTTTCAGCAGACATGTTTGGTCGTGTGTGGGCGCGAGCGGGCCGAATTCCAGCAAACATTTGCCCGCCGGGCCTTTTCCCAGCAGACAAATATTCCTGGACTTGTTTTAAAACAGTCCGCTGGAATTCTGCCCGCTCGGACATGTACGGTCGTCAGTACAGACCTACCGTACATGTCCAGGCGCCCGCCGTCCCTCGCATGCGTCGAATGACTTCGACGCATGCGTGGAAGCATTTTAAAGGCGGGCCGCCCACGTCGCCGCGTCATTGTCGCGGCAACACCGCGTCATCGACGCGGCGACACCGCGGACACGCCCCGCGTATTGTTTACGCGCGGACTTCTGTACGATGGTGTGTACAACCATCGTACAGAAGCCCTCTGGCAGACATGTATGGTGAAAACGGTCCGACGGACCGCTTTCACCATACATGTTTGGTCGTGAGTACCCGGCCTAACTAAAATCTAGTGGAACCAATTGCCTTCAGAAGTCACATAATTAGTAAATAGAGTCCACCTGTGTGTAATTTCATTTCAGTATAAATACAACTGTTCTGTGAAACCCCCAGAGGTTTGTTATAGAACCTTAGTGAAGAAACAGCATCATGAAGGCTAAAGAACACACCAGACAAGTCAGGGATAAAGTTGTGGAGAAATTTAAAGCAGGGTTAGGTTATAAAAAAATATTCCAAGCTTTGGACATCTGACGGAGCACTGTTCAATCCATCATTCGAATTTGAAAGAGTATGGCAGAACTGCAAACCTACCAAGACATGGTGGTCCACCTAAACTGACGGGCTGGCCAAGGAGAGTATTAATCAGAGAAACAGCCAAGAGGCCCATGGTAACTCTGGAGGAGCTGCAGAGATCCACAGCTCAGGTGTGAGAATCTGTCCACAGGACAACTATTAGTAATACACTCCACAAAGCTGGCCTTTATGGAAGAGTGGTAAGAAGAAAGCCATTGTTGAAAGAAAGCCATAAGAAGTCCCATTTGTAGTTTGAGAGAAGCCATTGGGGGGGGGGGGGGTGGGGGGGACACAGCAAACATGTGGAGGAAAACTAACACTGCATATCACCCTGAACACATCATCCCCACCATGATGGTGGTGGTAGCATAATGTTGTGGGGATGCTTTTCTTCAGCAGGGACAGGGAAGCTGGTCAGAGTTGATGGGAGATGGATGGAGTCAAATACAGGGCAATCTTAGAAGAAAACCTGAGACTGGGGCAGAGGTTCACCATCCAGCAGGACAATGACCCTAAACATACAGCCAGAGATACAATGGAATGGTTTGGATCAAAGCAAATTCATGTGTTAGAATGACCCAGTCAAAGTCCAGACCTAAACCCAATTGAGAATCTGTGGCAAGACTTGAAAATTGCTGTTCACAGACGCTCTCCATCTAATCTGACAGAGCTTAAGCTATTTTGCAAAGAAGAATGAGCAAATTTTTCACTCTCTAGATGTGCAAAGCTGGTAGACATCCCCAAAAAGACTTGTAGCTGTAATTGCAGTGAAAGGAGGTTCTACAAAGTATTGACTCGGAGGGGGGGCTGAATACAAATGTGCATCACACTTTTCACATATTTATTTGTAAAAAAAAAATGAAAACCATTTATTATTTTTCTTTCACTTCACAATTATGTGCCACTTTGTGTTGGTTTGTCACATAAAATCCCAACACAATACATTTACGTTTTTGGTAAAACATGACAAAATGTGGAAAATTTCAAGGGGTATGAATACTTTTTCAAGGCAATGTATGTTTATATATAAATATGTGTAGCGCTACCCCCTCAGGAGCCGCTGGTTGTTGTTGGGAACGGCATATTAAGTTACCTTTCATTGTTGTCTAGGGGTGTAGTTGATGAGTAGAGTAGTGAGCGAATGTCCAGTCAATGAATAAAGGTTTTCAAATGCTTTATTTCCAGGCCCAACATGGCCAACATCAACATGAGGTAGAGCAAAGAGGTTGATGAAGCGAGAGAGAGAACCTTGCAGTATCAGGCCTGGATATGAGAAAGAGCAATCCTGCTCTCCGTAGTACAATAGTAGTAGATACAGTTCGTCGCGGTGAACGGATTGAGCGAATCCTCCCAGTAGGTTAAGTCAGGGTCACCGGGTGACAGTTGAAGTGTACCTGTCAATGTCCCAGTCACCAGATCCACGATGGTTCATTCAAGCCCTTTTGGACAACCTGCCTCCAGGTTCTCCTCAAGCCGACCCCCCATCGAACGGCACACAGCCTGGGATCTCCTCAGTAGAGTTGGGAACCCAGTAAGTCACTGGGGCCCCTTTCAGGAACATGGAGCTCCGCGTAGCATGCGACCCCGGCCTGGAAGGCCATCGCCGGTGTCCGTTGGATGCGCACACCCTGAAGGTGGGTGCCGCATCTGGAACCCGCGAAGAACCACACAAAATGGCGTCCGCCACAGATATACTCTCCCCCAGCATGCCCCGCGAGGGAAAACTCCTCTAATTGGCTGCTGGGGAAAAGCGGCTCTGCCAGAACCCCTCTAGCGCCAACTGTCGCCCAGGGATGGGATTGCATCCCTGGAGCACAGACTGACCTACAGGACAGTTCCGGAATAACAGCAGCCCAAATTTAGAAAATTGGGAATGGGAGCAAAATAACTCTCCCATTCCCCACTAACTTTAGCGTAGTGCCCATACTGAAAGTAAGGGGGCGCTACATATGCATTCATGTGGGCAAACTATAAAAGAATAAGAACTTTCCAAAGCTAAAAATAAATAATACATCAGTATTACATTTTTTTTCCTATGGTGAAATCAGGTCTACTGAAGAAGAAATTAAGGAATCCTTGTGGTAAATCAGTCAGTGCTATATAAAGAATTAATGTTATCTCAAGCGAGAATCCCCTCATAGCAAACAATAATCCTATGTGCCATATGTCTATTTTTCCCCAGTAAGTGGTAGCGCCCTTTCTTGCACAGCTATATTTATTCTTTTCTCCTTGGTGTAGCTGTCAGTCTAGTCACAGCACTTCTATCTCTGTGGTTGTGTAAGTGACGTCATTACGGGGTGACATTTCCAGCAATTCATACTTTGTGATGCCTCGTTACATGTGAAAGCACGGTTCATGTACCAGGCAGAGCAGAAATAGACAGCGTAAACTATTCAGAAATACGACATCCGCTGAAAATATAACTACATTATACCCATTGTGTGACTTAATTTTTTTTTTTCGACAAGAGAGTATTTTTTAAAAACATAATTAATTTATGGTTTTGCTATTCTGTATAAGGTCATGACGTAATGTTTGTACTGATGTAAAAATAAATGGGCAAAGATAATGTCTGATTACCATGCTATTAATAGCAATGTGGGAATAGTAATACTAATAAATAATATTTAATTTAAATAATAATGAAATAATTCATAAAATAATTCATGTTGAAAACAAAGGCTTGACCAGCAGAGTGATATCCTCTTCAAAGAGCAGAGCTTTGCCTCCACAGGCCCATACACCAGGGGAGGGCTGGGTCGGGGGGGCAGGGTGGAAATTGCCTCCCAGGCCATTCTAACTTATGTTCAAAATGGCCAGCAGTCGCTGCCCTCTACCATTTTATTTTTTATTCTGCACTAGGAAGTCGGGCCAGGGGCGCGGCCACAGTGGCTGACCACTAGCTGTTGCATTCCGGGAGTTGTAGTCCACGCTCAAGCTCCCGGTGGATGGAAAACAGAGAAGCGCAGAGGAAACTACAACTTCTTGGAAGCAGGCAGAGGCAGTGTGTGCAAGGGAGTCGGGATGCAGGGCTGCAGGGCTGAGCGCTGGCTGCAACTTGACCCCAGGACCAGGAGCATTACCCCCCAGGAGGCCGTCGCATGCAAGGACCTGCTGAGCTGAGATCACTGAGGTGAGAGACCCTGACATGCCTAGCTGACCCCCCCAACCCCCCCATACACCCCATGTAGCCTGCCTCAGTGATCAGGCTGCATTGATGGGCACTGGAGTTGGCTGCACTGATGGGCCATTCAATGGGCCACTTGACTGGACTTGCCCCCCAGGCCTAAGGCTGCCAGCCCTCCCCGTTTCTTTATTATATTATAATTGTTCATTTTTTAAATGCCACCTTATACATTTGCTGGTTTAAAAAAAAATGGCCGATATTCTGTCTATGTGTATGTTGATCTATCTGACAGAAACCAGCAGCCAACCGACTCTTGATCAGCGCTCTCAGCCAATGGAAGACATTGACTGAATGATTGGAAATGAATGGCATTGCTGCAGTGCTCAACAAAGCCCCATGATTATCAAATGTTATGATGGTGAAAATAGTAATAATATGGTGATAATAATAATTTCTCCTTGGGATTAATAAAATATTTTGAATCTGAATATGTCATCTTTGTTAGAAAAAAAGGGCTAGTATTACAATTAAAGTTAGCATTGTTTATAAAGAGTGTCAAGTGTTGGAAAACAAACCCATGTGATTTCCTAAGCAAATTTTGGTTAAAAAGCTGAAATTTAGGTGTAGCAAATTCTATACTGTATAGCAGGGATCTCCAAACTGTGGCCCGGGGGCCAGATGTGGCCCTTTGCTAGTCTTTATCCGGCCCTTGGGGCACAATTCTTCCCACCGATATAAGGCACTATTTGTCCCACTGATACCAACAATGAGGCACTATATCTTCCACCGATCCCAATGATGGGATACTATACCTCCTACTAATAGGGGGAATACACCTCCTCCTATTGGCTACCAACCCTAAGGCCATATTTATTCTCACTGATGCTGGGCCCGTGACATGTTCTGCCCCTGCTGGCCACAATCCGGCCCTCCTAAAGTCTGAAGGACAATAAAGTGGCTCTTTGTTTGAAAAGTTTGGAGACCCCTGCTGTATAGTTACAATGGACCAGGTTGGACCTAAACACGTATGTGCCATACCTGTGGGAGCTCCAGTGATCTCCACTAACTTCTGGGTAATGTGTAAACATAAGAGGGCACTGATTCAGCATAGGTGTCATTCAGAAATTCGCTTGGCACAGGCACCACTTTCAATGAATTCAAAACATTCTCTGATTGGACGAGGTGCAGAGGTGAGGTGGTGATGTCATAAATTCCACCTTGTTTAATCAGCTCTTCCCTCACAGCTATTACATTTTGTATCAATTGACCCTCCCTTTTTAGATTGTAAGCTCTAATGAGCAGGGTCCTCTGATTCCTCTTGTACCAAAGAGTAAGTGGCCAGTAACCTGCATTCAGTAAGCAACAGGTCAGCCACTTGGCATAGGATGCTGAAACTAGTGGCAACCACTGTAGTAGCAGTGCCTACTACAGAGATTTCCAGCTTCCATGGGCATTGGCAAGGAATGGAATATGTACAGTATACTTACACTTGTCCAAGCTGAGCTAATGTAACTATGTAAAAAATTGCCATACCTAAACTTCAGCTTTAGGCAAAACAGAAGGGAGAACGAGGTAACAAGCCTCGGGACCTTAAAGGTGTTCAAAAAAAGAATATGTAATAACCAATAACAATTTAGATAAAATGTTATATTTTATTACAACAATAAAAACACGATAGAAATATTCCATTGTTCTATTCAGGGCATATATACACACTACCACTCAACATGTTTCGCTTTATATAGCTTCTTCAGGAGATTCAGGTGTGTTGTATTGAATGCTATAGATAACAAGGAAGACAAGAATGAAGTTCATGTTGTTTTTGATAGAATAATGCCGCGTACACACGATCATTTTTCGGCATGAAAGAAAACGTAGTTTTTCAGCATGTCCAAAAAACAAAGTTTTTCCAACTTGATCATTAAAAACGATGTTGCCCACACACCATCGTTTTTAAAAAATGATGAACAAACAAAGCGCGGTGACGTACAACACGTACAACGGCACTCTAAAGGGGAAGTTCTATTCGCCTTAGGGCTGCTTTAGCTGATTCCTTGTTAGTAAAAGACGGTTCGCACTTTTTTGTCTGTTACAGCGTGATGGATGTGCTTAATCCATGATGAATGGTAGTTTTACCAGAACGAGCGCTTCCGTATCATAACTTGCTTCTGAGCATGCGCGGGTTTAAAACGTCGTTTTAGCCTACACACGATCATTTTTTACTTCTCGAAAAACAAAATTTTTTAAAACAACGTTAAAAAATGCAGCATTTTTTTTTTTTTTTCGTTTTTCAAATGACGTTTTTATCAGGTATCCATAAAAAAATTGGAATATAATCAATATGCATATTTATAGCAAATAAATCAAGAATATTTACATATATCAATAATTTTGAATATGAAAATGGGATAAAGATGAACCTACCCAAACGGATTGAACCCAGACTTAAAGCTTTAAGCAGTTTACTCCAGTCGATAAAATTACGTTAAAGACAAAATCATTATTTTGTTGCAAAATTGATCTCTGCTCAACTCTAATATTGATTGGTGGACAATACAATAGCAGCTGTGCATATAAAGCAGACCGCAAAGTGCCCCCAAAAGGGCACATGGCTTTAATTATTCCATATTAAATAGGATGGTTTATGACAATGGGGTGGAGCATTATCACTCCTTTACATATGCCTATACCTAGGACAGCATATATTCCAAGACGGCTAATACCAGCTTTGAATCTTAAAACAGACATTTAAAAATTGGCAGAGATCAGAAGACGAAGGCCTTTGTAGTTGAAATGATCTTGACATGTACTAATACCGCTCAGTTCATGCAAAGTACATTGTCTTCCTTTTCTTCGCAGCGCAGGCATCCTCTGCACAGTGACCGCCGGGTGATCTTGTAATCAACAGCAGCTGTGAAAGGAGGAAAAGGTGTACTCATCCTGTTCCCTGCTCTGCGGAATGTGGGATACAAGTTCAAACTGCACATTAACTCAGGGTGGAAGCTGCTGCCTCTGCTCCTTTGTTGCTGATTTTAATTACGCACAAGAGACTTGACAAGGCTAGTCCGACTTTTCTCATTTTCGTTTCATTTGGCACTAAAGCCCCCTGGTAAGAGGAGGGATTCTCAGCATAGCCACTTTTAATACATCTATAATCCTAATATATCTAATGCAGTTTTACAATTATGTGAGTGTATGTATACTGTATTTATATATATATATATATATATATATATAATATATACACAAACTATATTATCAAAAGTATTGGGACACCTGCCTTTACACGCACATGATCTTTAATGGCATCCCAGTCTTAGTCCGTAGGGTTCAATATTGAGTTGGCTCACCCTTTGCAGCTCTAACAGCTCCAACTCTTCTGGGAAGGCCGTCCACAAGGTTTAGAAGTGTCTATGGGAATGTTTGACCATTCTTCCAGAAGCGCATTTGTGAGGTCAGGCATTGAGGTTGGATGAGATGGCCTGGCTCGCAGTGGTGTTCTGTCGGGTTGAGGTCAGAACTCTGTGCAGGCTAGTCAAGTTCCTCCACCCCAAAATTACTCATCCATTTCTTTATGGATCTTGCTTTGTGCACTGATGCAGTTATGTTGGAACAGGAAGGGCATCCCCAAACTGTTCCCACAAGACTGTGAGCATGAAATTGTCCAAAATCTCTTGGAATACTGACATCTTAAGAGTTCCCTTTACTGGAACTAAGGGGTCAAACCCAACTCCTGAAAAACAACCCCACACCATAATCCCCCCTCCACCAAATGGTTTGGACCAGTGCACAAAGCTAGGTCCTTAAAGACATGTATAAGCGAGTTTTGGGTGGAGGAACTACACATATATATATATATCTTGTTCATTTACCCCCTATATTGTAATAACTTCATAGTTCAAAGGGAATAATAAGAAGAATGATATGGTATGATCACCAGCCCAGTGGTTTGCCAATTTCTGAAAATTGCTTATGTTGCAGAATAAATGACAGCTGTTTGTGGTATTAATAAAAAGGACATGACTGGTTATATCACACTTGTTTATCAGAAGTTCTATGGCGGCAAATAAATTATATATTAATCAAAAAACAAAAAAGTGGATTTTTTTTTGGAAGAAATTGTATCTGAGAAGAAATTCAAGGTTAAAGTGTTACCAAACCCAGGAGCCTGCATTCATTATATCTGGTCACAGTACACAGAATCTGTAAATGCAATTATTTTAGTAAATATAAACTGCTAAATACCTTTTCTCATCAGCAGTATATAGCAGTCTTATGACCTTTATGTGTGTCTGGTTACAGCTTGTAGGAGGAGTTTTCATTCTCTTCTGACTGTCCTATGAGGCTGCAGGACCCCTGATCCTTTGTCTGGACAGTGCTGGTTGGCCCAGTGCAGATCACATGCACTCTCCCAAGAAAAAACTTTGGCAATACAAAACAAACTGAGCATGTACAGCTTGCCCCCAAGGCGCTACTCTATCAGGAGTTGGATTGAAGACTGTGGAAGAATGGGAGGATCAGAGAAGACAGGATCAAACAGCCTTTTTTACACAATGTGGAGGATTAACTCCTTGAGTTCCACAGTGAGTATAACAAGCATGCTTTACTGCACATACAGACTGATTTTACTGTTTAGTAACACTTTAAAGTGATTACAAACCCATATATATATAAAAAAAAAAAAAATAACAAACATGTCATACTTACCTGATCTGTGCAAGAATTTTACAAAGAGCAGCCCAGATCCTCCTTTTTTGGGTCCCCTGTCAGTGCTTCTGGCTCCTCCCCCCTGCCAAGTGCCCACCATAGAAAGTTGCTTGCTATGGGGGGCACTCATTCAGACTCGCTTTTTAACTGAGCTCTGTATGTCCATTGACACCCAGAGGGTGGCTCGGTCCCACCCCCTGCGCTCTTCTCACTAGCTGTGATTGACAGCAGCGGGAGCCAATGGCAAGTGCACAGTGATTGATCAAGATCGAACTCAGGTAAGTGTAAGACCGGGGGGCTGGGGGGAGCTGCACCCGGAAGTTTTTTTTACCTTAATGAAGAGAATACATTAGAGTAAAAACCTTCAGCCCTCAGAACTATTTTAAAGCTGAACTCCAGGAATTTTTTCTGATTTTTTACAGTTACTTTGGTCCAGGATTGCAGCTACAGGAATTTGCAAACCAGTAAAAGCTGCCGGAAATTTAAATTTTCTCCTTCCTTTTTCTTTATTTATAAGAAATATTTTGTGTGCGTTTGAATTTTCATTGACCTAGTTAACAGAACTGTGATCTTCTACTGTAACAAGTTTTAAGAACAAATAGTCACCCAGGAACTACTGAATCTGAAAGTTTATCCACCTTTCCTTTGCCGCAAAGGCCACCGGGATGCATTTTTAACACACAGGATTACTCTTCTTTTCCTCGACTGGTCAGCAAACAAAAATATTTGTTTTGGTTGGACTTCTTGAATGGTTAGTAAATAAATTTGGAGCACCGTATAAATTTAAAACCCAACTGAACGGTCAGTTTAAACCTGCTAAATACATTCCAGGAGTATCAAAATGGAGGGTCTGCAAAGTCTTACAGTTGGGGTTTCTTTATACTAAGTAGTCAGGGTTGCCAACCGCCAGTAAATTTACAGTAAATTGACAGTTTGTAAAAATCTGTGATTTTTTTTTTTGCAACTGCCAGTAAATATCAGGGGCTGATAATTTTATGCTGTGTTGACTTTTTAAGTTTAAATAAAACAAATTACTTTGTTAGAGGTATTGTCAGTGTTTCCATATCATGTTTATGTTGTTCAAATATTCACTGTGTTAGTTTTCAATAGGAGTACTGTAATTTCTCAGGTCGCCAGTAAAATATGTGCCCTGCCAGTAAACTTTCCATGTCTTGTCAATAAAAAATGCTGCAGGAGGTTGGAAACCCTGTAAGTAGTATGGAAACGTTGTACATCAGGGGACCCAGGGAGGTTGTATAATCTTGGAGAATGTAATAGGATTACCAGGCAAAGACTTGGTATTCCATAGGTTGTCACTAGAGAGGCCCCATGTTCGAGTCGAACGTAAGTTTGACTCAAACATTGGGTGTTCGTAGAACAAATAAACATATGGTGCGTTTGCGGGAGGTTAGCCCGCCGACGAGTGCCCCATATTGCACTGTGAGATCGCAGTGCATTGATGGCTGCTGATTGGCCAAAGCGTGCACTTGACCTGTATGTTTTGGCCAATTACAGTGTGATGTACAGTGAGAGGCATGATTAACCAAAGGCAAGGTGCCTTTGGCCACTCATGGCTCAGGGGCTAAATCCCCGGCCCACACCATATAAGGCTGCTTCCAATGCTGACCTTGTATAGTGTGTGTAGCGCTGCCCTCTTGAGGGTCTGAAGATGAATCAATACCCCCCTGGTTGCCCTGACCCTGTAAAGCCCTGTACACATGATCAGTCCATCCGATTAGAACGGTCCGAAGGACCGTTCTCATCGGTTAACCGATGAAGCTGACTGATGGTCTGATGTGCCTACACACCATAGGTTAAATAACCGATCGTGTCAGAACGCAGTGACGTAAAACACAACGACGTGCTGAAAAAAACGAAGTTTAATGCTTCCAAGCATGCTTCGACTTGATTCTGAGCATGCATGGATTTTTAACCGATGCTTTTGCATACTAACCGTCGGTTTTGACCTATCGGTTAGGCGTCCATCGGTTCAATTTTAAAGCAAGTTCTACATTTTTTGACCGAAGGATAACTGACTGATGGGGCCCATACACGGTCGGTTTGGTCCGATAAAAGGGGCCTTCAGTCCGTTTTCATCGGTTTTGACCGACCGTGTGTACGCGGCCTAAGTCCTCTGTCACCTTTGACACTCTGGGTTCATACATTTTTTTCTATTCCCCTCAAATGACAGCAAGAAGAAGAAAATACACCAGAATTGTTTAAATCAGCGAATTTACTTAATGAGATAAAAGTAAACAAAATCGGAGAGTCAACTTAAGTTTACACGTTAAAATGGTGTTTCCTACAGAAATGCTATTAATTACTAAATAACCATCACCTATAAGATTCAAACATTCACCAGTAAACACTATTATCTCTGTGCTCAATTGAGTGCATATAACGCCCATGTGAACAGGCTACAGGAGAGCAGAGGAATGGCTCTTATGAGTGTCAGACCCCTCTCTCTACTGCTCCTTCACACATAAATGCAGAACAGTAAAAACAAGTACAACCTTTAGCAAAGAGAACTATATTGCAATTCAGCCTGCTCTTTCAGAGGGTTGTTGGTGAATTATAGCTCTTTGAGCTTCAGTAAAACAAATCCCTGAAGTGGGGAGGGAGGTGAATGTAGTCCTGTGTTGCTGTGTGGAAATCCAGTTAATCTTCACCTAGCTCTTTGATGTGTAGTTGCATGCAAGGAGACTTTGGATGATAAAGCAAGGTAACTGGATTCAATCAGTGGTGAATAAACATCAATTAATCTTCTTGTGTAAATTAACTGTAACTGAGTTTACAGTGATCACTGACTTATAGATGTTACTTCCTATGGAACTACAAGCAACAGCAGAACAATGGAGAGCAAAGATGTCTGTATATAGTGTCTATGGTGTTTTAGTTTAGATCCTTGAAACTAAAGATGGTAGGGGTGCAGGAGACAATGATGTCTATATACAGTGTGAAAAAGACTGGGCCTTTGCCTTCTCACCACTCTGGAACAGGAAATGATGATGAAGATAATAGATATGATGATGATGAGCATGATGGTTATGATGATGGTGGTACTGGTAGTGATGATCTCTCAGGAACGTGGCTCAAGGGATGACATCCGGCCTCCACCGCACCACACTATGGTTCACCCGAATCTGAAACCTCTGCAGGATGGATAGGATAAGGGCGACCTCCAGGCTACCGCCGGACAGCTTAAGGGAGCTGTCTGCAGGTGTCCTTCCATATCCTCTGCATAATTCTGCCAGAGCAGGCTGCCACTCAACTGCAGCTTACACTCCCTGCATGCAGATCCATGCTGGTCCCAAGTGAGCACGCTAGGCCTCAATCAATCCCTCGTATAGTCACTCCCAGGAGTCTGTTCTTCCCCATCAGCCAGCTGGTAGTTGTAGTTCCACATCAATCAGCTAGAGGGTAAATCCCATCCGTACGGACTACATGTCCCAAGATGCTTTGTTCTGTCTTGTCTCTGATTAAGAAGGTAACAAGTCAGCATCACACTCAACACTAGAGGGAAACAGCTCCCCCTGAACAAAGCCACATAGTGTCCCTTGATTGCAGGAATAGGTAACAATCCAGCTGAAGCGAATGAAGTGAATTGAGCATGCATTCAGTGTAGTGTATATAATGCAGTGCAGAGTATATAGTGCAGTGCAGAGCATAAAGTGCAGTGCAGTGCAGAGTATATAACAGCGCAGGGCAGAGTATATAGTGCAGTGCAGAGTATATAATACTGTGTAGGGTCCCCCCAAAATCCATTCCAAACCCTTACCTGAGCTTGCAGCCTGGTAGGCCAAGAAAGGGGGTGGATGAGTGAGTGCCCCCCCCCCCCCTTCTGAACCATACCAGGCCGCTTGCCATTTTATTTCATTCAACCCGCTGGTTAAACAAAACAACTGCACATGTATACCCAGCTTTCCTTTAAATCAGTGGTCTTCAACTGCAGACCGGGGGGCCAGAGCCGGGCCCTTTGCTTGCTTTTATCTAGCCCTTGGGGCACAATTTCATCCACTGATACCAACAATGGAGCATAATTCTTCTCCTCCCACTGACTCCAATAAAGGGGCACAATTCCACCCTATGACACCGATAGGGCACAATTCCTACCAATGAAACCAATGTATTTTTCCACTGACATCGGTACCTTTTCTACTCCCATTGGCCATGGTCCGGTACCCAAAAGTTTTAAGAACAGTAACTTGGCCCTTTGATTAGAAAGTTTGGAGACCCCTGCTTTAAATAATAGCCCCTTCCCCACACAGTTCCTGCACAGTGTTCACATCATCTAATGCCATTGGTTAGCATTTGGGCTGGGGTCCCCATTCACAATACAGTCAGGATACTATCTGCATGGAGTTTGCATGTTCTCCCTGTGCTTGTGTGGGCTTCCTCCCACTTGCCAAAGACATGCTGGTAGGTTAGTTTTCCCTTGTCCAAATTGCCCCTAGTATTTGAGATAGGGACATTAGATCGTAAGCTCTTTGAGGACAAGGACTGATGTGAATGTACAGTATGTAAAACGATGCATAAACTTTCGGAACTATATAATTACCGGTAATAAAAATGGCTAAGGGTGGCTCAAGGAGAATAATGTCCAGCCTAAAGAATAAAGCACTAACTTGCCTGCAGCTTGTGGACCTGTTGAATAAAACTTTTATGGGCATGGGGAGCTGACAATAGCCTGCGAGTTGATGCCATGGAGGGGTAATATTGCTGGGTAGACAAAATATGTATTTTCTCTCTGTAAAGGAGTCTTTGGCTGCTTGATGATGATTGAAGGTTTTTAATTGTACAGTTATCCTTTAAATATATCCAGTTCTGATTTATTCCTGCAGCTGTTCTACATTTATCTACAAATGTCATTTCTCATAAATCATCTTGTAATTTTTTATGTAGTAGCCCCATAAACACGCGATTTCCAGAAGGAATAAATCCAGATAAGTTGCTGCTGGCTCTTGTTCATTTAGATGTTTTTTCTTCCTCTACACACATAAATATATATAAATATAAATATATATGTATATATATATGCCCTTGGTTATCAGGATTTGGATGAAAAATAATTATTGCCCATTTCAGCTTCTTTTTCCCATGAAAAATATGCTTCTCTAAACTAATGGACTGCATTAGCTCTTCTTGAGAAGCTTTGCAAGGATTTGAATTGTAAAATCCATTACTAGAGGCCGGGTTGCATTTTAATGAGCTGTACACTCATGCTGCTATTTCTGTGGATAATTATATGCAAAATGTGTGGCTCATTTTTTGCAGTCAACCTATATAACTTGAGTGTCACTGGCTCTCTGGAGATTAAGCATCCAAAAAAGACGAGGAAATCGCAAATGATTGGAATGTGCGATAGGTATTTTCCGACTTCTGGAAGCTGCAAGTAATGTGCACCGATCCACAATACCGAAAGGAGGTGGGAGAGAAGCTTTAGTCTGCAAATCCTGATAATACACCACATAATCATCTATGGGTTTTATAGAAGTATTTAGATGTAAAATATTTTTCTGTAATATAATCTCATATTTTTGGAAAAAATTGGATTGAGATCATCAAGTAATTAGCAGCGAACAAAGATCCTGCCATCTTTCCTATGAGCTGATTTGTAGAAAAAAAAGTACAGTGCTTTGAAAAAATATTTTCCCCTTTCCGTTTTTTTTTTTTTTTTTGCATATTTGTCTCTTTTAAATGATCCAGATCATCAAACAATTTCTAATATTACACAAAGATAAATCCAAAATACCCTTTTTAAATGATGCTTTACTTTATTAAGGTAAAAAAAGATGCCCAAACCTGCTTGGCCCTATGTGAAAAAGTATTTGCCCCCTTCCCTTTGCTAATTCATGAGATCATTAATCTGTGATTAACCACATTTTGTGGAAAGCTGAGCTAAATTTCACTAGCCACACCCAGGCCTGATTACTGTCAGACCTGTTGAATCAAGACATAACTTAAATAGAAGCTTTCTGACATAGTGAAGCACGCTAAAAGATCTCAAAAAGCAACACATCATACCATGATCTAGAGAAATTAAAGAATAGATTAGGAACAAAGCAATTGACATGCATCAGTCTGGAAAGGGTTACAAAGACATTTCTAAGGCTTTGAGACTCCAGTGAACAACGGTGAAAGCCATTATCCCCAAATTAAGAAAACTTGGAACAATGGTGAACCTTCCGGAAGTAGCCAGCCTGCCAATATTATTTCTCCAAAGGCCACAGCAATCATATTAAGGTAAGTATGTATGTCTGGAGAGGGAGGCTGGGATTGGTCACATCAACTTATATGGCAAACAGGATAGGTGAACTTTTTTCTGAAAGTGCACTTAACCTTTAAAGTGGAATACAAGCCTAACTATAACTATTCCTAAAAAATGCCCCCCCCCCCCCCTTTACCTATCCAGCCTATCAAGCCTATCCTTAGATCTGTCTACTTACCTATTTTCAGTCCGCTCCAGTCCAGTCATATGGTCCTGTGTATGGAAGCACTAAACAACGGCTGTAAATTACGGGAGTGGGACATCACCCTTAGGCTCCTATGTCTCAGTCATCATCAGTGCTCCCTCCTCTCCTCTGCAGCAGTCACTCACTGACAAAGGGGAGCTAGAGCTGTGGGATTATATTACTGAACTGGAGCGATTAAAACAGGTAAGTAAACAGATCTTTTTTATACAGGTTAATTTAGGATAGGTAGGGGGAGGGAAATTTTTTAGGAATAGTTATAGTTTTGCAATTCTTCCACTTTAAGGAAATAAATACAAATAAATGAATTGTCCTTCCCTTTTGTGTTTTTTTTCTAAAAAAGCAAAAAACGTTTGTGTACTGATGCTTAAGACCCCTTTCACACTGACAGCGCCCATTTTAGCCGCGACTTAGTGCTGTTGTAGTAGCGCTTTTGTGGTGCTTTTCAGCCACTAGCGGGCGCTTTTTACCCCCAAAAAAGGGTTAAAAAGTCCAGTTTTGCGGCGCACTCAAAGTGCTTTTAAGGCGATTTGAAAGCGCTGCCTATTCATTCTAAGGCCTCATACACACGACCGAACATGTCCGCTGAAACTGGTCCGTCGGACCAGTTTCAGCGGACATGTTCGGTCGTGTGTACCGGACAATTTTCCGGCAGACCGGACAGGTTTCCAGCGGACAACTGTTTCTTAGCATGCTAAGAAACATGTCCGCTGGAAGCCTGTCCGCCGGACATGTCCGATGGTCAGTACGACTCATCGGACATGTCCGTTGGCCCGAGAACCCGCGCATCGCGTCGAAGTGATTCGACGCATGCGTGGAAGCATTGAACTTCAGAGTTCGCGCACGTCGCCGCGTCATCGTCGTCGTCACCGCATCGTCACCATGTCGTCACCGCGTATTCTGTCCGCAAGGAATTTGGTCTGATGGTGTGTACAGCCATCAGACCAAATGATCCCAGCGGACATGTCCGATGAAAACGGTCCGCGGACCGTTTTCATCGGACATGTTGGGTCGTCTGTATGAGGCCTTATGGGCAGAGCGTTTTGAGAGCACTAAATACAGTGCTCCCAACCCACCACCAAAGATACTGCTTCCAGGGTTTTTCGGAATGTGCTGCAAGCGCACCACCCCAGTGTGAAAAGACAAACTGGAATGAATGGGAGGCGGTTTTCAGGTGCTAAAGCGCCTGAAAACTGCCCCAGTGTAAAAGGGGTCCAAATGAATTTTTTGCTTTTTACTGATTATTGTCTTTCTTAATTTAACTTGTCGGCCAAATGTTGTGGTCGTTCTTGTTAATTGCATTCTTAAAATAAATTGTAATATTTTTGTTTTATTCTTTCTGTGAAAAAAAAGTTCAAAACCAAAATACATAAAGCAAAATAGGGAAAAAACAAAAAACACTTTGCAAAGCATGGGAATATATTCTTAAAAAGTAAAAGTTTTTCCAGAAACTATGATAAGATCAGAGGCTACTTTTGCCAAAATTTGGGTTGAGGTAAACTCGTTACTTTTATGGCTAAATACATATCATGGAAATGATTCTGCGCATCCCTGATAACATGCAATTTTACGTGGCTTGGCATTTTGCCAAAAACCCAGCCTGACTATGTCTAAACCCAGCAATAGAAATGTGATATATTGTGGACTTTGAATGTTCCTTCATAGTAATCCCACCAGTAACACGCTTCCCGTTCTAGGGTGACAATGCTAATTCCTTGCACTGTATCTAAGAAGGAGCAGAGATGTCACTCTGGGGCAAGACTACAGAACATCTCCCTTTCTCCTCTTCTCCATTACATAGGGGAAGATGTTTTATTGTTCACAGGTGAGCCACCACGTCAAAGGTACGAGGTATTACATTATTGTTCTTTGGTTTAGATATCTGTTAAAACACATTTTCACATAACGGTGATGCCTGAAATCTCTTTTTTCTATTCCTTTAATGACTGATTGTCTTTCACCATTTACTAGTACAGCTTTAAAAACTAATTTGTGAAGTTCTGCTTTTATATGCAAGAACTTACTTTTTACAGCTGAAAAAGCTGGGAGATAATGAGCTTTCAGGAGTGTTAATGTCTTCAGGCGAACGCTCTTTAATGTAAGTAAATGATCGTTAATAAATTATAGCAAGCAGGCGTTTATTATAAAAACTAGATTAGAAACTCTCTCTAAGCAAGTATATCACAGAAAAATTGCTGATTGCTATTTATTTGGCAAGTAAATTAAATAATACAAGCTGTATGCCCCAGAACACATTCATACGTAGGCTCGTCACTACTTTAAAGAAAACCTCTAATGCCGCGTACACACGGTCGTTTTTTGTGATGAAAAAAAAACGACATTTTTAAAAATGTCATTTAAAATGACCGTGTGTGGGGAAAACGTTGTTTTATGTCTTCTGAAAAACGACAAAAAAAAATTCGAACATGCTTCAATTTTTTATGTCGTTTTTCAAAACGTTGTTTTTTGTGTCATAAAAAAATGATCGTGTGTGGGCTAAAACGACGTTTAAAACAACGTTTTTAAACCCGCGCATGCTCAAAAGCAATTTATGACGTGAGCTTTAATGGAATAGAGTGCCGTCGTACGTGTTGTACGTAACCGCGTTTTGCTAGAGCATTTTGAAAAAACGATGGTGTGTAGGCAACATCGTTTTTTAAAATGAAGTTTGAAAAACGTCGTTTTTTTTCATGATAAATAACGACGTTTTTTTACAAGACAAAAAACGACCGTGTGTACGCGGCATTATAGGGGCAGTGGCGGCTGGTGCTCAAATTTTTTTGGGGGGGGGGAGCAAACAAACTTAAAAAAAACAACCATCAATTGCAGCCACTGTGCCCATCAAACACAGCCACTGTACCATCAAACGCAGCCACTGTGCCCAACAAATGCAGCCACTGTGCCCAACAAACGCAGCCACTGTGCCCAACAAACGCAGCCACTGTGCCATCAAATGCAACCATTGTGCCATCAATTGCCGCCACTGTGCCCATCAAATGCAGCCACTGTACCCATCAATTGCTGCCAGTTTGCCCATCAATTGCCGCTACTGTGCCCATCAATTGCTGCCAATGTGCCCATCAATTGCTACTACTGTGCCCATCAATTGCTGCCAGTGTGCTCATCAATTGCCGCTACTGTGCCCATCAATTTCTGCCAGCGTGCCCATCAATTGCCGCTACTGTGCTCATCAAACGATGTGTGCATCCCCCGCCCGCCCGGCACTTACCTGTCTTGGTGGGGCAGCAGGTCATGGCTGCAGTGTTCTCCACGCTCCTTGATGTCTTCTCCCGTCCTCTCTTCCCATCCTCTGCTATCATTGGATTCCTGATAGGCATCCAATCAGAGCGCCTGTTGTTTCAGCCAATCAGGTGACAGGTAACAGACCCGAGGACCTGATTGGCTGAGAGGCGGTTCAGTGTTAGGAAAGCGAATATTCATTTCTAATATGGGTCGGTTACTGAAAAATTAGGCAACACTCCTTGCAACTGGGTGTTCTCACATGGGTACCGGACGAGCGTCGTCAGATTACATACAGCGAGAATCTCCTGTTTACTGAGGCCTTTATAATAGGAAGTTCCGTCTCCTGGGCCAGCATTGGACCAGTGTTCTATCTATCATGGAAGCCGGTCCAGGAGGCGGGGCTTTGTAATAAAGAGGCTGCCAAGTAAACAGGAGATTCTCGCTGTATGTAATCTGATGGCGCTCATCCTGCCACCCTCCCTGTCCCCTCTGAGGCAGCAGTAATCTGAGGTGAGGCTGCAGATGGGCATTAATCAGGCTGCATTGATGGCAATGATGAGGCTGCAGATGGGCATTGATAAGGCTGCATTGAAAGCAATATTGAGGCTTCAGATGGGCTTTGAACAGGCTGCATTGATGGCAATGGTGAGGGTGCAGATGGGCATTGATAAGGATGCATTAATGGGCAACTGTGAGGTTGAAGATGGGCATTGATCAGGGTGCAGATGGGCAATGGTGAGGCTGCAGAAGGGCATTGATCAGGCTGCATTGATTGGCAATTGTAAAGCTGCAGATAGGCACTGATTTCCTTGGTGGGCACTAGTGAGGCTGCATATAGGCACTAGTGAGGCTGCATATGGGCCCTAATAAGGCTGCATTGATGGGCACTGACCCTTATTTTGCTTCAAAGTTCTTTATTTAAAATTTATGTTTATTTCCTGGAACTTCCCTCTTAAAATGAAGGTGCGTGTTATAGGCCTGTGTGTGTTATATGCCTGTGCATTTTATACCCTGATAAATATGGTCATTTATATGCTGCCAAAAGCAGGCCATACATTTTGCAATTTTCTTTCCTTCCACCACGGGTAGGAAAGAAAATTGCTTGATTTCCCCATCAACACATTCAGTGTTGCTGGTTGAATCCTTCTTGCAGCACTATTGTGTTCTGCTGGTGGGTGGGAACAGGGAACCTTCCCTGCCAGCAGAACACAATGATTAATGTTCACAGCTTATAGCCGGAGGCGCTACTTGTTTGGGAAAAACCCGACATTGGCTGGATTTAGGAAGAGGTGTTTTCAAACAAGGTTTAGGAGTAAGGTAAGTTATGCACAATGCATTATTGTTCTCTGTACTTTAAAACCAATCATACCAGCCATATGCAGGTGAGCTGACTAAAACATTCTAGTGCAGAGATTATGAATACATAGATATAGACCATAGAATTGTGCAATTCACCACCATTATCAACCAGTGGCTGTGCATCCATAAAGGGCACAGGAGCGCCGCCCCCCCCCCCCTCTCCTGTCACTCTCTCACCATAGTATATTCATACATTGTATGAATCTATCTATGGTCGCCGCTGCCGGCACATTGGCAGCATTTGGCACAGTGGCAGCATTTGATGGGCACACTTGCTGCAATTGATGCCACAGTGGCAGCATTTCATGGCACAGTGGCAGCGTTTGATGGCACAGTGGCTTCAATTGATGGCACAGTGGCAGCGTTTGATGGCACAGTGGCAGCATTTGATGTTTTTTTTTTTTTTTTTTTTTTTTAGTACCAGCCGTCACTGTTATTAACCCATGGTTGACATAGTTTGTGGGCATGAAAATATATTAAAATAGCTTCAACTTTGGAGTAATATTGCAATTGACACTACACAAGTGTTAGAAACGATCCTGTGTAGCAATATGTTAAATATATTGAGTGTTGTGCATGCTGCCAGTGTTGGCTTCCTGCCTTCTCCTGATTTCCTCACCAGCTCTCAGCACTCCTCAGACTGAGTCTTTGTTGTTCCTGATCGTCTGTTTGAACGAACATCCTGGGCTTTGACAGCTCACGCTATATTTGCATGTTTCTGGATTTATATTTGGCACGGCATTGGGGCTGAAGACAGTTGAGTCTGCACTTGTACAATCTGCCAGGAGCTACAGGACAACATTCTCTTGATGAAGAATGTATGCGTTAATGAGTAGATTATCATCAACCTGTAAGGGATGTACAGCAATTTCATCACAATTCAACTCAAATGTACTCTAAACATGCCCCATGCCCTGAATTCAATGGGTTAGTCCAGGGCCGATCCGCCCTATACGCACTCTATGCAATATGCGTAGGGCCCCGCAAATGACTCCGGGGCCCCCGATTTTCCTAATTTCAGCATCCACCGCTGCTGCCGCTAGAGGTCCGCAGCCGGGCAGAGACAATGTCTCCGCCGGCCGCCATTTTTTTGAAGACCGCCGTTGCTGCTGCTAGAGGTTCGCGGCCGGGCAGAGACAATTTCTCCGCCGGCCACCATTTTCTTGAAGACCGGAGAGAGTCTCTGCTGCTGGGGATCATACCCGATGTAAGGGGGGGACTCCCCTGGTGGGAACGCCTGATGTAAGGGGGGGACACCGCTGGTGGGAATGCCTGATGTAAGGGGGGGACTCCGCTGGTGGGAACGCCTGATGTAAGGGGAGGACACCGCTGGTGGGGACGCCTGATGTAAGGGGGGGACTCCGCTGGTGGGGACACCTGATGTAAGGGGGGGACTCCGCTGGTGGGGACGCCTGATGTAAGGGGGGTCTCTGCTGGTGGGGACGCCTGGTGTAAGGAGGGGCTCTTCTGGGAACGCCTGGTGTAAGGGGGGAATCCGATGGGAATGCCTGATGTAAGGAGGGGCTCCGCTGGGGACGCCTGATGTAAAGAGGGGCTCCGCTGGGGACGCCTGATGTAAGGAGGGGCTCTGCTGGGAATGCCTGATGTAAGGAGGGGCTCCGCTGGGGACGCCTGATGTAAGGGGGGGGGACTCCGCTGGTAGGGACACCTGATGTAAGGGGGGGACTCCGCTGGTGGAGACGCCTGGTGGAAGGAGGGGCTCTGCTGGGAACGCCTGGTGTAAGCGGGGACTCCACTGGGATTGCCTGGTGTAAGGAGGGACTCCAATGGGAACACCTGATGTAAGAAGGGGCTCCGCTGGGGACACCTGATGTAAGGAGGGGCTCTGTTGTGGTGCATGGCTTTAGAATTCTAAGTACCGGATAGACAGAAATACAAATCCTGTGAGAGATAACACAGCTTCCATACTCATATATGTATTTCAATCAAATGTTATCATTTAAGTTGCAGTTCAGTGAGCAAAATAAGTATTCTATCACCCAGCAAAACACGACTTAGTACTTGGTGGAGAAACCCTTGTTGGTAAGCACAGGGGTAAGACGTTTCTTGTAGTTGATTACCAGGTTTGCACACATCTCAGGAGAGATTTTGGTCTACTCTTTACAGATCTTCTCTAAATCTCTAAGGTTTCTTTGCTGTCGCTTGGCAGCTTAAAGTTTCAGCTCCCTCCATATATTCTATAGGATTAAGGTCTGGAGACTGGCGAGGTCACTCTATGACCTTAAAGCGGGAGTTCCGCGGGAAAACTGTTTTTTTTAAATACTTTCTTGTAATGCTGGTGGTACAAAGAAAATAGTACTCACCAGTCTCATCATCGCAGCCACTAGCAGGACGATATCCCTCAAAAATAGATTTTATAAAATTTTGTGATGGACATTGCCATCTTTACTCCGGGCACTCTGAAGCCCTCCTGTACGATCTTCCGGGATGCGCGCTCTAAGTATGCCGCGCCGTCAACACTGCATACTTACAATAGGCGAATTGTATCCGCCCCCGGTCACATGACCGTCACATGACCCGGTGCAGTCATGTGACGTTTGAAATCTCTTGAGATTTCTCCTCTGGCTGCTGTAAAGAATAGTGTCTCGTCATTGTCCAGAGACACACGTGATAGCTCCCAAAATTCATTGCGGTGCAAAGCGACACGCCCAGTCCCGCAACCCTAGAACCAGGAAGTGCCTGGACGAGCAGCCATAAAGAAGGTATGGAGATTTTTAGAACTTTTCTGAATAGCTAAATCGTTATGTACATCGGGGGGACTAATGAATCAGACAAAGTGACAAAATCAGGTGAACCTCCACTTTAATGTGCTTTTTCTTGAGCCACTCCTTTGTTGCCTTGGCAGTATGTGTTGGGTCATTGTAATGCTGGAAGACCCATCCATAACCTATCTTCAGTGTTCTGGCTGAGGGAAGAAGGTTCAAATCCCAGATATTACAATACATGACCCTCAATGTGGCAAAGTCGGCCTGTACCTTTAGCAGAGAAACAGCCCCAAAGCATAATGAGGCGAGATAATGCCAAAGAGATCAATTTTGGTCTCATCTGACCACAGCACTTTCTCCGAAATCCTTCTCTGAATTGTTTAGATGTTCATTTGCAAACTTCAGATGGGCCTGTACATGTGCCTTTTTGAGGAGAGGGACCTTGCGGGCACTGCAGGATTTCAATCCATGGCAATTATATTGTGTTATCAATGGTTTATTTGGTGACTGTGATCCCTACTGCCTTGAGATCATTCACAAGCTGCTCCTGTGTAGTTCTGTGCTGATCCCTCACTTTTCTCATGATCATCCATACCCCATGAGGCAAAATCTTTCATGGCGCTCCAGACCGAGGGCGATTGATGGTTATTTTGTATTTCTTCCATTTGCGAATAATCACTCCAACAGTTGTATCCTTCTCACCAAGCTTTTTGATGATGGTCTTGTAGTCCATCCCAGCCTTGTGCAGGTCTATCATCTTGACCCTGATGTCTTTTGACAACTCAAAAACAGCACTGACCCATTATGGCATGGATTCCATTAGACCTCTGAAGGTATACTGTGGCATCTGGCATCAAGCCATCAGTAGCAGATTCTTTAAATCCTGTAAGTTGTGAGGTGGGGTCTCCATGTTTTAGACTTATTTTTCCACCACAGATGCTCCTTTGGATTGAGATCTGAAGAATTTGCAGGCCATGTCAACATCTCAAACTCGTTGTATTGCTTAAACCATTCTTGAACCACTTTTGCAGTGTGGCAGGGCTCATTATCAGGCTGGAAGAGGCCACTGCCATCTGAGAATACTGTTTCCATGAAGGGGTGTACATGGTCACCAACATTGTATACAGTATGTAGGTGGTACATGTCAAAGTGGAATCCACATAAATGGCAGGACCAAGCCTTCCCAGAAGAACATTACCCAAAGCCTCACACTGCCTATGCCAGCTTGTTTTTTTCTCGTATTGCATCCTGCTAACATCTCTCCCACGGTAAACGATGCACACACACCCAGTCATCCACAAGATTTAAAATAAAATGTGATTCATCAGACCAGGTCACCTACTTTTATTGCTCTGTGGTTCAGTTCTGATGCTCACATACTCATTGCAGGAGCTATATGGGTCTGCAATGGCACTCTGACCCGTCTGCAGCTACCCAACCCCATATGCAACAAACTATGATGCCCATTTTTACTGCTTTCAAGACATCAACTTCAAGGGATAAAATGTTTACTTGCCACTGAATATATCCCACAAATTTTCAGATGCCATTGTAATGAGATAATCAGTAGTCAGTGCCATATAGTTATGGCTGATTGGTGTATCAATCTATCTATCTATCTATCTATCTATCTATCTATCTATCTATCTATCTATCTATCTATCTATCTATCTATCTCTCTATATATCTATGTATAGTATCTATATAGATACATGTATCCATATAGATACTGTATACTGTATATACAATATATCGTCAAAAGTACTGGGATACCTGCCTTTACATGCACATGAACTTTAATAGCATTCCAGTCTTAGTCCGTAGGGTTCAATATTGAGTTGGCCCACCCTTTGCAGCTAAAACACCTTCAACTCTTCTGGGAAAGGCTGTCCACAAGGTTTAGGAGTGTGTCTATGGGAATAGTTGACCATTCTTCCAGGAGCGCATTTGTGAGGTTAGGCACTAATGTTGGAAGAGAAGGCCTGGATGGCAGTCCCCATTCTAATTCCTCCCAAAGCTGTTCTGTCGGATGAAGGTCAGGACTCTGTGCAGGCCATCAAGTTCTTCCACCCCAAACTAGGTCACCCATATGGACCTTGCTTTGTGCACTGGTGCACAGTCATGTTGGAATAGGAAGGGCTTTCCCCAAACTGTTCCCACAAATTTGGGAGCATGAAATTGTCCAAAATGTCTCTGAGGAACTTGACTGGCCTGCACAGAATCCTAACCTCAACTCGATAGAACACCTTTGGGACTAATTTAGTGCGGAGACTGTGAATCAGGCCTTCTCGTCCAACATCAATGCCTGACCTCACAAATGCTCTTCTGGAAGAATGGTCAAACATTCCCATAGACACTCTCCTAAATCTTGTGGACAACCTTCCTAGAGAAGTTATAGCTGCAAAGGCTGAGCTAACTCAATATTGAACCCTACGGACTAAGACTAAGATGCCATTAAAGTTCATGTACATGTAAAGACAAGTGTCCCAATACTTTTGGTAATATAGGGCCAGATTCAGGTACCAGCGCTGCTTGATTCACAAAGCACTTGCCTGTAAACTTGCGGCGGTGTAACGTGTAACGTAAATGCTTTCGGCGCAAGCCCGCCTAATTCAAATGGGGCGTGTACCATTTAAATTAGGCGCATTCCCGCACCGATCGTCCTGCACATGCTCCGTTAGGAAATTTCCCGCCGTGCTTTGCGCGAAATTACGGCGCCCCGACGTGTTTTTTGAACGGCGACGTGCGTTACGTCCTTTCGTATTCCCGGACGTCTTACGCAAAAAAAAAAAATTGAAATTCGATGCGGGAATGACGCCCATACTTTAACATGGCTGGTCTAAATCTAAGCCATGAAATAGCAGGCGTAAGTTTGCGACGGGAAAAACCGACTAGCGACGACGTAAGAGAATGCGACAAACGCGCGTACCTTCGTTGATCGCCGTAAAAAGCGAATTAGCATACCCAACGCGGAAAACGATGCGAACTCCACCCAGCGGTCGCCGAAGTATTGCATCCTAAGATCCGAAGGCGTACGAAGCCGTACGCCTGTCGGATCTTTGCCAAAAGCCGTCATATCTTTGTTTGTGAATTACAAATAAAGATACGACGCTGCAAATTTGAAAGTACGCCGGAGTATCAGCAGATACTCCGGTGTACTTTTTCTGTGAATCTGGCCCATAGTGTGTATATAGATATATATTGATCAGCTTTAAGATAAATATACAAATTATTACCTTATTTTTGTTATGATTTAAAGCATATGAACTTATGGCCATGCACCAGTCTTATACCTATGGAAAATCTCTCCTCTGTGTGAATGAACTCTATCCATCAAGATTTCAGGAAATGCTGCACTTTTATTTATTTTTTCAAACAAGTTTTGTTTTTTTTCAACAGACTACATTTTCTTCTATCTAATTTACAGAAATGGACATTTTTCTCTTTCACTTTCTCGGGTTTACTCTTCACCTGTCACAACTGATTAAGTGATATTTCCGGATGCACAGAAACTGATATAATGTATTCAGGTGTATGAAAAATGACAGCTTTCCATAATCCCATAAGCAATAACTGTATCTCTGTATATCTGTAAATAACCAGAGGGGAAGGAAAGTGGAAAACAACCAGTATGCATCATACATAACACTAGAGATTATATTATACAGAATATTACAGGATGGGAACTTCTGCTCTGCGGTGCATGTGACATTCAGAATAATTGGCGTGAATACCTATCATATAGCAACATGCCCTGTAAAGCACTAGAAGAAATGGCATTTGAAATAGTTATATGCTTACTAATCATGTCAGGATCTTTCTTTGCTAAAATAATAGGAGAGTGATCTAACCCACCTTCCTTGTCCTCAGCTGCATAATTAAAATGTTATTAAACACAAAAACAAAGATGTAATATGTTGCCGCTTATCAATCCTTAAATTTGGCGGCTGTATTCATTTTATTTTTTAGGCTTAATTACCTTATTTTTCACCTAGTGATTTGGACAGTAACACTTCCTGTCTTTGGGTGTCTCCAGGAATAATGGAGTCACCCCTGGCCACAAGTATTGTCAGTCAATAGAGAGGGTAGTGCCATACCTCCCAACTGTCCCGGATTCGTCGGGATTGTCCCGGGACTTGATGCAAGTCCCGGCGTCACGTGAATGAAGGCTTTGTCCCAGGGTGGAGCCAAATGCTGGCAGAAGTGGCTTGCCCGCCCTGTGGCTTGTGCGTGGTGTCTTGTGTCCCATACGCTGTAAGCATGGCTGTGTAAATGTGAGAGACGCTGGTTGCCTCACACATACACAGTGCAGAGTGGCTTGCGGTTGAGCCCGCCTCCTCCTCGGCTACCCTATGCTGCCTTCCTATACACAGGAGAGGGATGTGGGGAGGAGTCATGGCCGGGGGGCAGAAAAGCAATTGCTCCCTGCCCAATCTAATGAATGAAAATGGCCACAAACATGCCCCCCAAGCACCTGTACAATTCCGAAACAGGACCGGCCAGCTCCCTCACTCTCTTTCCTCTCATCTCCTTGGACTCATAGGCGGAGACAGCTTAGCTCATAAGTGTGCCCACACATCTGCCTGCAGTGCTTGCTATGAGGGCAGACACAGAAGAGGAGGATCAGTGAGCATCAGCTGGGGACCCCAGAAGAGACAGTTTAGGGCCACTCTGTGCAATACCATTGCACAGAGCAGGTAAGTATAACATGTGTAACGCACCCTCTAAGGAGCGGCAGATGAACTTGGATCCCCCATTCAAGCACAGCAAGGCACACCAAATTTTCACAGGCACTCCAGAGAACAGTCCGTGACTTTGTTTTTGTAATTTATTAGGGGTTAATTACTTGGATAGGGATGGAAAGCAAACAACCCACCTGGCTGCAGCTGCCCCTTTCACAAGCCCCCCAGGCTAATGTCTCCACACCAGTCCCCCAGACTGACTCTTTACCAGCTCACTGGCTGACTCTCTCACCAGCCCACCTGGCTGACTCTCAGGAGATCTCCTGGGGAAGGATGAAGGATCCCTATTTTAGGTGCAACCAATTTCAGCAACTGGTATGCTTCATATATACACTGTCTACTATCCTTACCCTCGTCTCTGTTATATTTTTTCTTGCCCCTTTTTTATATGTTACCCTTGTTGGTAGTAATTTTATCATCATTGCACTGTTATCTGTTTATCAGATTCTGGAGACTTTTTGATACATTCAAATTTTCTACACTTTCTTTTTGATACCTCTATATGCTCTTGTGGAATGCTCTGCAGATACCCTGGATGGCTGTATCCACTATGGTGCTATAGGTGACGTAATCATGCATTTTATTATTAAATCTTGAAAACCATTGAAAATGTTGTACTATCATACTAATGTATTATGTATCGTTTCAGACTATGAAATATATCTTTACATTGTTAAATCTCTTCTGCTCGTCCTGAGGAAGCCCAACGGCGAAACGCGTAGACGATGTACAGAGGATATTGTCCATATTTATTTATAAATCTATATGGTTTCTTATTATCTCAATTGTTGTTTGTTTAATCAAATTTTGTAATAAATTTATACTTTTTATATACTTCCGCCTTGCCTTGAAAGTCCGACCATCAATTGCTTTTTCGAGCAACTGTTTCCTTTTTTTGCTTACCATTCAAACGGTAAATATTCCATCAGATAGAGGCATTTGCCACAAAAGCTACATTCTTGTATCCATGTTAAACAGCATGGATTGAGGAATCTCCTGCTGCTAGCTATTGCATTCTGACAGCCAGCATCTGCAACTATCAGAATACCGCAACAGCAGTTGCATCTGATTGGCTGCAGTCACTGTTCAACCCACTTTTTTTATGACTCCTTTGATTTTTAAATCAAAGTTCGTTAAGCCAGTGGCGTTAACAGGACCACCCATAGCTCTCACTTTAGCTGATTCACAGGAATTGTGTCAAAATTTGAGCCATGTATGGCCAGCTCTCGAGAATTTGACAGTCAGCTGCACAAAATGAATGACAGATGAAAATTACGGCCAATCAGAAGACAATCTGTGCCTACTGAATGTGAATGTGAAATTCCCATGTTTGGCTGGAGTATACTATTAAATTTACAGGAAAACCCATTTTTTTCTTAGCATTGGTGTCACAGACCTTACATTTATCAAAACACTGATAAAATATATTCATTAAATAACCTGTCCAAATCCAGCCTAATCTTATGAAGACAATCCTTCACACTTTGAAATGTTTAACTGAATGGATGATATTACAGTGTAGCTCATTTTCAGAGTGCCTGTCTAATCTATATTCATACTAAGATGTTGAAAGGTGCAAGAGAGCCATCTGCCAAGCAGCAAAGATGACGGTGTGCTAAACATCTGCCTGATCTTAGGATGTGAAAAATCCACATCATTTTGTAAGGAGAGTCTACATCATTGATCAATTTGTCACTGCTGAGGATAAAGCAAATTGCCCGTAGGTAAATTATTATATCTATCAATGAATGGAGTTTTATTTTCTATAAATAAACATTATTTATACTCAGAGTGATACCATGTGCCTAAAAGGGGAGTGTCAGGAGCATCCTGGTTTGGTTTTGGCATTCTCATTGTCTGTCTGTCCACTTGCAAGGTGATTGATGTGGCCAGACGCTGGGTGGAGGCCAAACCTGATTTAAGCCAGCCAAACCTTCAGTCTCATGTTTGTAATAGAGTGTGATAAAGTGTGCATGACTTGATCAAGCCGTGCGGCAGGGAAAAAAAGCTTTTATCGGCTGGGTAACATTAAAAAAAAAAGGCACAAGTGGGATGGGGGCACCAGATGTAATAAATTATTATAACGCAGTTATTCTCACACAAGTTATAGATTGGATAGGAAACACTAAACAAAAGAGATGGGTAAGCATGGAATACCAAATGAGTAAGGCACCACTGGGGAGTATTGTATGGATACCAGAACAATATAGAGAATTAAGTAGGGACTCACATAGTATCACACGGCACGCAATCAAAATCTGGGATAAAGTTCACAACAATGAAAAATGGGATTCTAACTCTCCTTTAATCCCACTAACAGATTCAAAATATTTCACACCAGGTATAGAGAAGCTATTTGGATCATAAAAGAAAATGCACAGTTGAAAGATGTTATGATGCAAGATAAATTAAGTACTCTCCAGGAACTAAAAAATAGAAGGGAAGTGGTCGAGATAAATGAGTGGCGGTACATTCAGCTAAAACATTTCTTTGAGGCACTCCCCCAGCCTAGTAGATCTGCAGAAAATCTACGCCCACTTAGAGAAAATTAGTGAAGAAAAAGAAGGGAAAGGAGTGATCTCTAAGATATATAAAAGCTTGATGGAAGTGAGATATCTGGAGACACCGCCATACATTAGAAAATGGGAGGAAGAACTGGGGTCACAGTTGAATGAATCTGAATTAAAACAAATATTGAAGAGAGTACATACCACGTCAGTAAACAGTAAAACAACAGAATTAAACTATAAATGTCTGACTCGCTGGTATATAACTCCAGATAAGGCACACAAATACAAAAAAGAAACATCAGAACTTTACTGGCGTGGATGTAAAGAAATTGGAAACATGGCTCATATATGGTGGTTATGTCCAAAAATAAAAAGGTATTGGAGAATGATCAGACAATTAATAACTGAAATAACTAATATAGAGATTACAGATGACCCATGGGGATGTTTACACCACAGGAATAGAACAACAACTAAGCAATATCAGAAAACACTGCTCCCCCATTCGCTAAACGCTTAATAGCCAGTCATTGGCAAGATAGGCAAAGTTCCTCTATTAAAGAATGGTGTAATAAATTAAATCTTATCCAAAACCTAGAATATCTGAGGCTCAGTGAAACAGATGGTCTGGAAGAATACGAGGAGAGCTGGACACAGTGGACACAATTTAAACAGTCAATGAAATTTGCAGAAATAATGGGAGCATAGGAATGTATAGGAAATGATAGAATACAAGAAAATAAGACAATAAGAAAATAATAAAATAGAAAACAAGATCGACTTGAAATGAGATAGAAAAGGACCTGGTGGATCTGGGGTGGGGGGAGGAGGGGTCTAAGGGTTTCTATATATAAAAGTAATAAAATAAAGTAAATAATTGTAAATGACAAATGTTTGCTAAAGTAAACAAAATATACTGTATATTCCTATCAGGAAAAAAAAAATGGGGGGAAAACCACGAATGATGCGAAACCTAAACAGAGACGTTATAAGCAATTTTAATGTGAGCGGGTCTCATGTTGGCTGGTGGAGTCTGATGTGGTTGGGGAAAAAAAAAAGCTCTCTGTCTGCCCTGCTCTGCTAGACTGGATTTCGCTGTGTAGGACCTCGGACTGGATAACGACTATTCTCTGACCTCTACCTGCCTTGTACTGGACTGTTTTTGAACTTGTCTGCCTGTCTGCTAAAAGAAAGTACCCGTTTGCTTTGCTCAGTTTGTGCCTGCCCTGGAGTGGTAGCCAGGCACTATAGCAGTGTGTATAAGTCCTGGGGGCAACCGAGTGCCGGTAGGTTTGCTTATGAGGAAGGGGGTTGCTATAGGTGAAGAACACAGTAGCCAGCCATCTGTGTTTGGGACAAGCATGATAGGGAGATTCCCCTTGCTTTCTGTGTGCTAAGTGGGGGGAAAAAAATAAGAAATCTCCCCAATAGGAACACAGACAGCAATAAAATACGGGCAAGTGATTCAACCCAACAAAGTGTGTATACTACTCTTTGCGTCCCTGTCAGAGAGATTGTTCTTACCTTCTGTCCAAGGTAACAATAAAAACTAAAAAAAAGTATGACTTCTTCCATACTTTATCACGTCTTTTTTTTTCAAAATGTGTTGGCTTCACTTCAAAGAAGAATTTTCAATGTCTTAAGAAGAACTGCATTGTATACATCTGGGAAATTCAAACTGGTCATATGATAAAACCCATAAGGAGAAGTTGTGTTTTGTCTCTCTGTATCCAGAGATGGAGGTAACTGAAGTTAAAACTGGACTTCCTGTTTGGTCATTTAATTATTATTATATTATTATACAGAATTTATATAGTGCCAACAGTTTGCACAGTGCTTTACAAAATGAAGGTGGGCCGTACAGTTACAATACAATTTGGTACAAGAGGAATCCGAGGGCCCTGCTTGTTACAGCTTACAATCTAAGAGGGAGGGTCAAGTGATACAAAACATAATGGGGTAGATCCACAAAGGAAGTACGCCGGCGTATCTACTGATACGCCGGCATACTTTCAAATTTCCCGCATCGTATCTTTGTTTTGAATCCTCAAAACAAGATACGACGGCATCTGGGTTAGATCCGACAGGCGTACGTCTTCGTACGCCTTCGGATCTTAGATGCAATTCTTTGGCGTCCGCTGGGTGGTGTTCCCGTCATATTCCGCGTCGAGTATGCAAATTAGCTATTTCCGACGATCCACGAACGTACGAGCGGCCGTCGCATTCTTTTACGTAGTTTCCGTTCGGCTTTTTTCGGCGTATAGTTAAAGCTGCTATTTGGTGTGGTACGCAATGTTAAGTATGGCCGTCGTTCCCGCGTCGAATTTGAAAATATTTTTTTTTTGTTTGCGCAAGTCATCCGTGAATGGGGCTGGACGTAATTTACGTCCACGTCAAAACAATGATATCCTTGCGACGTCATTTAGAGCAATGCACGGTGGGAAATTTAGGGACGGCGCATGCGCAGTCCGTTCGGCGCGGGGAAGCGCTTCATTTAAATGAAACATGCCCGATTCGAATTACGCGTTGTTACGCCGCGAGAGATACACTACGCCGCCGTAACTTACCGCGCAAATTCTTTCTGGATTCAAAGCTTTTAAAAGTAAGTTACAGCGGCGTAGCGTATCTCACATACGCTGCGCCCATGCAATTGTATGTGAATCTACCCCAATGACTGTGGGGATGAGCTGATGGACAAAGTAAAAACCTTATATGTATTATTTAGAAGATAAATGTTTTCAAGGATCGTCTGAAGATGGATACATTAGGCAACAATGGGTCCGGCTGGGGTAAGGAGTTCCAGAGGGTGGGAGAGGCTCTGGAGTAGTCCTGGAGGCGAGCATGGGAGGAGGTGACAAGGGAGCTAGAGAGCAGGAGGTCTTGGGAGTACCGAAGTGAGCAGTTTGGTTGGTATTTTGAGACCAGGTTAGTCATGATGTCATGATGAAACCTCACTGACCAATAGGGAAGCTCAGTAGGCAGGAAGAGGCAGGGCCAAACTTGACTTTTACATAAACTTTGAAACTGACATAGAAATGAATTTGACCGTATCTCACTTGCACACGTTTGGCTATTAACGTTTCTATGCTAACAAAATACTTTTAATAAGGAATTGCTTGGGGGATGTAAATGATCCTAAAAGATGGACTCTGGGAAGCTATAAAAACCATCAGTACAGTTATGTATGAATTAATGGCCTGTGTTAACGGGCTTTGCGCTTATGCCAATCGCGACAGTTTAATGTCAGTTGGAGATGTTTTTGAGATCATTTAGGATTCATTGGCAGGTTTATTTGGCCTGCAGTTGACCTCCTTCTGAATAGCATGTGGTCTGCTTCAAGTGGGTTTGCATTCCCAAAGACTTGTATGGGAATGCGAAACCCACATGAAGTGAACAAAAGCCCATCAACATAGGTCTTTGTTAAATGTAAGTGGGAGAGAAAGAAGACACATTTTCCTCTAACACGTGTCATGCGATATGTCAAAACTCTCCTTTTTCCCAGACGTTGTTCCCAATATACAGACTCGGGTTTCCTTCATTATACAATGTTTATTCTTCAGGACAGCAAACAAACAGTCAATGCTTACATTGTTACAGCTGGTAAAACATCATTGCAGGATGGAAATTCAGAAACTTGGACAGACGGAGGAAATAGATGTTATGATGGTACGTCTGTCTGTTGGGAAAGGTTCTTTACAGCAGGTTGGGTTCAAACCTCCATCTTCTCTGTAGGGTCGTGAGGCTTCCTACCTAACTATGCACACCACATGGATACTTATACAGGTTTAAAAGCTAAGCTAAGCATAATTCATATATAGATTAGCTCCATGGATGGTTGGTGATAAACGTTAACACCCACTTGTGTATTTTTAAGTAACATCTCCACCCACTGTCTTGACGTAAGTCTCCTAAAATACATGAAGCCTACGACAGATGTAGTGTCGTCCTGTAACTGACCTTGTCCTCAAACTACCATGTTTAATTCGAGATTTTCCTAGCTTGTGACGGAAAATATTGATTATATGAAGACAGGAGGCGAGTATCTTATGCATTAATCCTTCTTTATTAATGCTCACAGCAGAAGTGTAAAACATCTAACGTATGTAATAAAAAGAAAAAACTGGTAGAACCACACCTCCCAGCAGTCCCATGGCCTAAACCACTCCCATACTAGTCTCTATAAATGGACTGCTCTCATCTAGGATCTTCCTCTTTCTTTGTGTGAGTGCGAGGTGTCGTTTCTATTCTCTGATTATCGACTCTTCGACCAGCCGGCCCACTATCCGTAACCGAAGACTTCCAAAGAAGAGTAGGCTGTAGGTCCCGACTGTGCTGGGCCACGGTGTCGCGTCGACTTGCTGATTGAACCGAACAGGGGAACATCACCCTAACCATAGTTTAAACGAAAATTCCAGGTAATAGCTATGTCAATAACCTGAAACAAAACACAAAACGTGAAAGGGTTGGGAAGGGAGGGAAGATACTCGCCTCCTGTCTTCATATAATCAATATTTTCCGTCACAAGCTAGGAAAATCTCGAATTATACATCAGACAGGAGGCTCATATCTTATGCAAGTTCAAAGCTAACACAGCATAAATATATGTATATACCAAAAGGAAAAACAAGACAGTACATAGCAATCAGCATCATAAAACAGACATGGCAACATGATCTTCTGGTCTGAAATAAAAAAGACGGAAGACTGATTCAGAAGACCAGTCGGCCGCCATTAACAGATCAGAGAGTGAGCCTCCGGTCGCCATCACCTTGGTAGCCATGGCCCCTCTGGAGGAGTGTGCTCCAAACAGGGTGATGTCTATACCAGCCAGAGCCATGGTGGATCTAACCCAACGTGCCAGGGTGGCAGTTGTGACTGGGTGATGGGGTCTGACGTAAGAAACTAATAATTGAGAGGAGCCTGGACTACGTAGGTCCGCAGTGTGCGCTTCGTATGCCTGTAGACATTTGACCACACAGAGTCGTGGATGTGAAGGGAAGAAGGGATAGAAGACCGAATGCAGACCGGTCTTCGTCCTGCGGAATATCGTGAACTTGACACCCTGAGGTGAAAATTGGCGTCTTGAAATGTCCAAGGCTCTAACGTCGGAAACGCGTTTTATAGAAACCAGGCAAAGCAGGATAGTAAGCTTGAAGGACAGCATCTTAAGAGACAGCGAATCGTTGTCTCCCCAGCCCGAGAGCATGGTAAGGACCCTAGAAACGTCCCAGGTGGACTGGTACTTAGGCCGCGGGGGTCGTTTGAATCTGATACCCCGCAGAAGTTTGCAAATCAGGGGGTGTTTGCCTACAGGCATGGAATCCACTGGGTAGTGGTAGGCCGATATGGCTGACCTGTAGACATTGATGGAACTATAAGCCTTGCCAGAGGAGAAAGAGTCTGCCAAGTAGTTCGCAATGACGTTTACAGGGGCACGCAAGGCATCAGCTTGCCGTTGGTCGCACCAACGTACCCAGAATTGCCAGGCTGATCGGTATGCCGACCGAGTCCCGGGGGCCCAGGCCATGGCGAGGAGGTCTCTAGCCGAGCTTGAAAGGCCGTCACCCGGGTCCGGCACCCGGAGACCAGCCACGCCAGGAGCGTCAGAGTGCCTTCCTCCACCAGGGGATGAATGCCCTTGGTCGGGTGTGACAGGATACGAGGGAATCGGGGAAGGAGTCTGGGATGGTCGATGATCGAGTCCAACAGCAGGGGAAACCAGGGTTGAGCTGGCCACCACGGCGTGATCAGAACCACCGTAGCTCCCTGATTGGTAATTTGTAGAAGGACCCTGGGGATCATCGAGAATGGGGGAAACGCATAGTGCGTACCCCCTGTCCAAGAGTGGCGGAAAGCGTCCACAGCCGAGGACCCTGGGTCCGGTCTCCAGCTGAAGAAGAGGGGCAGTTGGTGGTTGAGGCGAGAGGCGAAAAGGTCTATGCCCAAGGGGCCCCAAAGTAATTCTATTTGGGTGAAAACCGAACGGTCTAAACCCCAGTCGCTGGAATCTACCAGATATCGAGAGTTCCAGTCTGCTACTGTGTTGGAGACCCCCGGAATGTACTCTGCTATAAGAGAGATGTCTCGAGACAGACAGAAGTGCCAAATCTCTGCAGAGATGTCCGCTAGAATCTTGGATCTGGTACCTCCCAGGCGGTTGATGTATTGAACCGCCGCAATATTGTCCATGCGCAATAATACGCAACAATTGGTCCGTGTTGCCAAGAAACTCTGAATGGCGAAGAGAGCCGCTGAGAGTTCCAAAGCGTTGATATGCAACAGGGATTCCTCCCTGGACCAGATCCCTCCCGTGGACCTCATCCCCAAGCGGGCGCCCCAGCCCCGTCGGCTCGCGTCCGATTCTATGACTACGTCTGGTCGTGCGTTGAAAATCGTCCGGCCGTTCCAGTCGGTGGCATGTCGGAGCCACCAGCGTAGCTCGGCCTGAGCTTCTGGGGATAGGGACACTTCGTCCGCGTAGCGAAGGCCCTGACGCAGGTGTAGGATTTTTAACCTCTGGAGGGCTCGGTAATGTAAGGGAGCCGGAAAGATGGCTTGAATGGACGCAGCTAATAGGCCCACTATGCGTGCCAGGATGCGTAGGGATAAGAAACCTTTGCGCAAAACCGCCCTGATCTCTTTTCGGATTAGGGCCAGCTTCGCGCTGGGCAGTCGAAGGATGGCGAGGTGGGTGTCTATCGAGAAACCCAGAAATTCCATCTCCTGAGCAGGGACGAGAACCGATTTCTCTCGGTTGATAATGAAACCCAGGGTTTGTAACAGGTCGATGGTCCAATTCATATGGCGATAGGCCATATTCTTGGAGTGAGTTATTATGAGGAGGTCGTCCAGATAGATGATCAGACGCACTCCCCTGCTCCTCAATGCTGCCACGACCGGTTTCAGCAGCTTGGTGAAACACCATGGGGCTGAGGACAGGCCGAACGGTAGGCACGTAAATTGCCAGATGCGACCCCACCATCTGAAGCGGAGGAGATGTTGGGAGTCCGGGTGCATGGGAACTGTGAGGTAGGCGTCCTTTAGGTCCACCTTCACTAACCAGTCCCCCGGGGTGAGTAGGTCTCGGAGGCAGTGAATGCCTTCCATTTTGAAATGTCGATAGGCGACATGTTGGTTCAAGTCCCGGAGGTTTATGACCGGGCGATAACCCCCCCCCCTTCTTCTTGACTAGGAAGAGGTTGCTGAGGAAACCCGGTGATGGGGTGGTGACTTCGGTGACCGCATGTTTGGCTATCAATTCCCGAAGTTCGGTGTCTATGAGGGTCACATTTTCTTCTGAAAAATGGATAGGGGGTGGCAATATCCCCAGAGTCGGTGGGGAAACAAGGTCTATTTGGAAACCTGTTACTGTATTCAGAACCCAGGAGTCTGCCGTAATCGCAGACCAGGCGAGCGTAAAAAACATTAGGCGGCCTCCCACCGGTATGAGGGATAAGGGAATGGGTGTGGTACTCACCGGAATACGGGCGTGAACGAGGGTATCCTCTTTGGCCGCGTCCCCTCCAGGGTCTCCCACGGTTGCGCGGTGGTGGTATAGTGGGTGGGAGCCTGAGTATAGTGCGTTTGAGCGGAAGACCTCTGGAAGGGTCTGCCCGAGTTGTATCGGCCGGCAGAGCGGCCCCTGTATCTGCCGGCCCGGGGAAAAACTCTGGCGTTGTTGGGTTTTTTCAGGGACGTTTGTGCCTTATCCAGGCTGTTGAACATACCCACAAATTTGTTAATGTCCTTTATTAAGGACTCGCCAAAAAGCATGCCCCCTGCTGAGGGGCCTGGTTTGGACTCCGCCAGATGGGCTAGCTGTGGGTCGAGGCGCATGAGTATAGAGCGCCTGCGTTCAACTGAACAGGCGGTGTTGGCGTTGCCCGTAAGGCATATGGCTCTTTGGGCCCAACCGCGAAGTTGTGTTAAGTCAACCCCTTGGCCTGTTGTCGCGGATTGTTCCGCTAAGTTCAGAATTTTGGTCAAAGGCCCGAACAGGTCCAGGATGCGGTCTTGGATATTTGTAAAGGACCGGTCTATCCCTTTCTTAGGCATTTTACCTGTCTTCAGCAGGTATTTCATTAAAATGGGGTCTACTGTAGGTGTGACAACCGCCTTCATGGGGATATGCGGGCGGGGGCACTCCGCTCTAAGCTTATTGCGATTGGATTTATCCAAAGTTTTGCGTGCCCAGAGTTCTACATATTGGGACACGTGGGGCAGTGGGGACCAGTCCCCGGAGCGGGGATGGGAAATGGTGTCCGGGTTGAATAGGGGTTCCCCCATGGCGTCTAGTACGTCTTTGCCCTGGTCGTCAGGGTTGGCATCCGGGAGGATTGCCGAAGCCCCCGCATCCTCTTCCTCATAGTAATCAGATCCTGAGACATCCGATTTATCCGACTCGGCGGATGAATCGTCGTCTGACTCTAAAACGTATGAGTCTGGTTTGGCTCTCTTAGCTAAACCGTGCCTTTTTGTTGACTCTCTGAGGCTCAGAGGTTGAAAAGGATCTGTAGGATGTGTGGGGTGGCAGTCCGTGGAAGGATCTGCTCGCCGCATATTATTAGCTTCCCCTGCCGGGGAGTCATAAACCGTCACCACATTCTTCCTTTTATAAGAAGATTTTCCTTTCTTTGTGATCGGTTCTGTGCCGAGGGGTACGGGCACAGGGGGATGATTGGATTGGGATGGTCCGGAAGCGGCAGCTATTGTCAGTGCTGCTTGGACAGATTGGTTAATGATGTCTTGTAGTTGGGTTGTACTAAGGAGATGAGTTGGTTCTAGAACCAAGTCCTGCTCTAATGGGGAGGGGGAACCTTCTTCTGTCATGTTAGTGAGAGACAGTTGCGGTTGAGGAAAAATATATATATAGTGAGCGATGGCTCTGTAGTACCTAGGGATTATAATAGGTAGTTTGGAGAGAACTGTGGGCACAGGGCATTGGTGGGAATAAAATTCCCAGGACAAAATTGTGGCAGAAATTTGTGGCAGAAAACTATACCAGGCTCTCCCTCCGGTCACCAGCGCTGACTGGCATGCGACGGGAGGAGAGCCTGGGATCGATTGCGCTCTGGGGGGGAAGTCTCGCGAGACTACGGCTCCCAGGCGTCCATTGGCTGAAAAGATCGAGGGGACCCGCCTCCCGAGTCCAGCACGTGAAGTGATAGGACGGCGGGGGCGGCTCTGCGGGGATAGAGCGAGGCGGTGGATCCGCCTCCTTGGCGACGCGCGCTCGTTCTACAGAGGGGAGAGGAGAGGGAATATGCCCAAGATGGCGCGCCGCATGGGAGAAGGAAGGCAGGTAAAGAGAGAGAGGGTGCGTATGGCCGCTGGTGACCGCTGACGATCGCGGTCCCAGCGGAACTGGGGTAATGTAGTACAGCGGTGAGAGGAATAGCGATAAAAGAGGATGCAAAGAAATTTTGGTGAATGAAGCCTTGGGTGGCAAGGCAAGGTTATCTTTAAACCGTACTATAATAGATATGTATAATGACAAATAACATATTATCAATATCAATATCAATATATATCAATTCATTTGGTGATACTTAACTTGCTCCGCCGTGAGCAGAAAGAAAGAGGAAGATCCTAGATGAGAGCAGTCCATTTATAGAGACTAGTATGGGAGTGGTTTAGGCCATGGGACTGCTGGGAGGTGTGGTTCTACCAGTTTTTTCTTTTTATTACATACGTTAGATGTTTTACACTTCTGCTGTGAGCATTAATAAAGAAGGATTAATGCATAAGATATGAGCCTCCTGTCTGATGTATAATCAATGATTATCAGAAACTTTTATCACATAAAATATTAATAAATGTAAAATCTAAGGGCCAGATTCTCAAAGGGCTTACGACGGCGCAACGCCATTTGCACCGTCGTAAGTCCTAATCTGGCCCGGCGTATCTATGCGACTGATTCTTAGAATCAGTTACGCATAGATATCCATTAGATCTGACAGGCGTAAGGCTCTTACGCTGTCAGATCTTAGATGCATTTTTTTTCCCGTCGCTAGGTGTCGCGACGTAGTTTTCCCAGTCGTCTATGCAAATTAGCTATTTACGCGAGATTCCCGAATGTACGCGCGGTCGACGCAGTGAATTTACGACGTTTCCGTAGCTTTTGCTATATGAGGGGCAACCAATGTTAAGTATGGCCGTCGTTCCAGCGTCGAAATTTAAAAAAGTACGTCGTTTGCGTAAGTCGTCCGTGAATGGCGCTGGACGCCATTTACGTTAACGTAAATGGCGCCGGAGAATTGCGCCGGAGAATTTACGCTACGCCGCCGCAACTTTACAGGCAAGTGCTTTGTGAATCAAGCACTTGCCCGTAAAACTTGCGGCCGCGTAGCGTAAACGAGATACGTTACGCCCGCACAGTTTTGCTCCAATCTGCGAGAATCTGGCCCATACAGTTGTTAAAGCTGAATTCCAGGTATGGACTATGAAGTATAATTTCATTGGACAATGTTTTTATGTATGTGCCATACCTGGCTGATCCCTGGGAAGCTGGAAATCACTGTAGTAGGCAATACTAATGCCCTGCTGCATAGTAGTCACAGTGGATCACTCTAGACACAAGTGCCATTCAGAAAACACTTTGCATTTTCTTAATGAATGCAAAGTGTTCTCTGATTGGACAAGGTGGAGAGGTTGGGCGGTGACATCACAATCTCCACCCCATCCAATCAGAGCAAGCTTTGATGCAAGGTGTTCTCTGAATGGCAGCCCCTGGGACTACTATGCAGAAGGGCAGCTGCTCAGATCGAGGCCATCACTGTACTATCACAGGCTACTACAGCAATTTTCTGCTTCCACAGAGGCCAACAAGATATCACATATGCCAAAAGTAAAATCGCTGGATTACTTCCCTGGTCGAAGGAAAGAAAATAGCGTAATCTATGTTCAGCCTTAAAGGTTAAAGTGATACTAAAGGTTCAAAATTTAAAAATAACAAACATGTTATACTTACCTCGACCGTTTTGCACAGAGTAGCCCCCGAACGCCATCTTCTGGGGTCCCTCGACGGCTCTCTCGGCTCCTCCCTGGGAAGCTCTCTCCCTAAAGGGGTTACCTTGCGGGAGCGCTCCCGTGTCATACACTAGTCGCTGAGTGTATAACTCGGTCCCGCCCCCCAGCACCCATGTCATTGAATTTTATTGACAGCAGCGCGAGCCAATGGCTGCTCTGCTATCAATCTATCCAATGAAGAGCCAAGAAGCCCGGGCAAAGATCGAGCGAGTTCATGACTGGGGACTTTTCAGGGTTTTAGGTAAGAAAAATGAGGGGGCTGGGGGGGGGGGGGCGGTAATCGTCAGATGTTTTTACATCTTAATGCATAGGATACATTAAGGTGAAAAAACATGAACCTTTACAACCCCTTTAAGTTCAGGGCACTGGGCAGACCACTAGGGACAAGGGGGGTGTGTATTTTTTACATACAGTACTGTAATCTATAAGATTACAGTATACTGTATGTAAAGTGTTTGTTTACTTTTTTGAATTTGGCGCGTTCTCCGGCCCCGTGCGTCGTAACGTCGCAGGGAACGGAGATCGGCGGCACACGGGGACACTGTGAATCGAGCGAGGAGGACCCGCTCGCTCACACAGCGGGGTGGCATCGCTGGATCCAGGGACAAGGTGAGTAACTTGCCTGTGGATCCAGCGAAAGGTAAGCCGCGCCGCTGCACGTCCACCCCGAGCGTGACTCGGGGATACCGATCTTAGCATTGAAAACCAACCCTGAGTCACGCTCGGGGATACCGCCAGGGAGGTTAAAATTATCTGATAGTTAAAAAAACGATAGAAAAAAAGGATTGTCTGTGGGGAAATCCATCGGTTTAAAAATCAACGCATGCTCAGAATCAAGTCGAAGCATGCTCGGAAGCATTGAACTCAGCACGTTGTTGGGCCAGATTCACAGTCAGCTTACGCCGACGTATCTGTTGATACGCTGCGTAAGTTCTGTGATGCGCCGTTGTATCTATGCGCCGTATTCAGGGAACAAGATACGCCTGAATTTTGCCAAGATATGACCGACGTAAGTCTCCTACGCCGTCGTATCTTGGGTGCATATTTACGCTGGCCGCTAGGGGCGCTTCCGTTGATTTACGCGTTGAATATGTAAATGAGTTAGATACGCCGATTCAGGAACGTACTTGCGCCCGTCGCAGTAAGCTACGCCATTTACGTAAGGCGTACGTCCGGCATAAAGTTACCCCTGCTATATGAGGCGCAGCCAATGCTGAGGTATGGACGACGGAACAGCCATCGGATTTTACGTCGTTTACGTAAGTCGTACGTGAATGGGGCTGGGCGTAGGTTACGTTCACGTCGTTGCCATTGAGCCGTCGTATCTCAGGGCGTAAATTCAACGTGATTCTGAGCATGGGAGCGCATGCGCTGTTCGTTCGGCGCTTCATTTACATGGGGTCACGATTCATTTCAATACAACACGCCCACTACCAGCCTACTTTGAATTAGGCGGGCTATGCCAGCCCATTTACGCTACGCCGCCGTAACTTAGGGAGCAAGTGCTTTGTGAATACTGTACTTGCCTCTCTATGTTACGCCGGCGTAGCGCATATGAGATGTGCTACGCCCGCACAGAGATACGCCGATCTCTGTGAATCTGGCCTGTTGTGTTTTACGTCACCGCGTTCTGACACGATCGGTTTTTTAACTGATGGTGTGTAGGCAAGACTGATGAAAGTCAGCTTCATCGGATATCTGATGAAAAAATCCATTAGACCGTTTTCATCGGATGAACCGATCGTGTGTACAGGGCATTACTGTCCCAATGACAAAGTCCACTAAGACAAACAGAGAGATTCAATCTTCTCAACAATAAAAACCTGACAACCCTTCCAGACTCTTTCTAACACCAAAAAAGTTTGGTTCAAAGATGCATTTTAGGTCCTCATTCTTCATCAAAGCTTCTTAGATCAAAAAGCTCTTTATCTTCCCTTCACAGAGTTTCTTATCAATGTAAGTACAATAGAGTACACAGCTGCAGCTATTAATGGTATGTATCAAAGCACAAGGTCAAATGTCATCTTCTGCCAATGCAACTTACGTGTATCAACCTGCAACCAATCTATTCCTGGGCCTAATGTGCGCTGTATGCACAAACCCATTACAGAGGGATAATGATATATATTAGGCTGAGACGCACCCTTTCACCTTGTAAATCCAGTTATCAGCTGTAAAACTTCATAGCGACGTTACATGATTCAGCTGAGAAAACTTGAAAGCTGCTGCTGAATATTATGTCATCGTGTGAAGAGGTGCCGCTCAGACACAACATACCTGAAAGTATAGTGTCGGCAAATGGATAAGTAGGCTTAAGCCCCATACACACTATCAGTTTTCCTGATGGTTTTCTCTTCAGGTTTACCAAAACCATCTAATATGAGGTCAAACCTTAAGCGTTTCAATTTGAATGCAATCAGGCAGGTCCTTGTACTACATGGTTTTGGTAAACCTGAAGAGAAAACCAGCAGGAAAACTGATAGTGTGTATGGGGCTTCAGCCTTTGCCCTTTTTTTTTTTTCAAGATCTCTATTTGCTTCTTGAGACTGGGTGTTACTTAGGGTGACCACATTTCCAAACTGCCATTAAGGGACACCCCGCCCCCCCTCACCTTTCTCAAAAAAAGTTGAGGGGGGAACGGAGGGAAATGTAGTCTCGGGGTTGATGGGGAATTTGGCGGTGGGTTATTTTTCAGCTGAATGTACCACTTGCCATCAGATGCAATGCCGCTTGCCACTCATAGCCTGCCGCCAGATGCAGTACTGCTGTCACTTTCTCTGCATGAGCCACGTGCATTACAGGAAAGGAGTGGAGTCGCTATCTGGAGAGTGAAGATCACGCCAGTCCCTGCCGCTTGCCGATAGGTGTCGGAGAAGGAGGAGGTGCTGAGGTGGGTGGGGATAGCAGTGCTGCACTAGGCGAAGGGCTGGCTCCCGGCCTCACTGTCTGAGAGTAAATTGTCACTGGTTGCAAGACACCAGGCAGCGCTGGCCCTAGCAACCAATTCCGGAAATGTAGTTACTAGTTAGTAGGGGGTGACTGTATCCTCTATTTCATTCCGAGACACTGTATTGTCCCGGAATGAAGGTGCCCGGGACTAGGGACAGACATGTCAATTGCGGGACAGTCCCGGGCAATCCGGGTCACGTGGGCACCCTAGTGTTACTTCCTATTTGTTTCCCTGGAAAGGTAAAGCATAATGGACTACTATGCATCACATAGTAACCCATTATGTGACACTTACCTGCAGGAGAAGCCTGCGATGTCCCCGTCTTCCTCGCTAGTAGCGAGCGTCCATTCTTCATCCCTCTTGTAAAGGGTTTACAACCACTTTAACCCTCTTGTGTTGAATTGTATCGTACTGTTGACTTCAATATTGTAAAGTGCTGCACTATATAAATCCTGTATAAATTGTATAATAATACATAAGAAAAATAACTGGGTCGTTTTTCGGTGTTTGCTTGTTCTTTATTTGTCTGCAGTCCTCTCCACAGCTTATGCACACCAGCTATCAAATGTAGATCAAATGTAGATCTGGACAACCAATGCAGCTCATGGCATAGATCATGATTAAGGTACCACCGATGTAATCAGAACCCGCCTGAATATTGACCTTTATCTTGTCCTGCCTTTTACCCCACTTAAACTGAAATAAAACCATGATCACAATTTGGAGTAAAATTGTCCGAAACTGACATATGTTAACCAATAACCAAATAAAACAAATATTTCCTTAAAACTGGAACCAAAATAATAATACAATACATTAATGCTTTCAAGGGTTTAGTAACACTTTAAAGTGGATGTAAAGCCACTCTCATCCTTTCTAAACTACTGCCATAGTGGTGATCTATAGGGATATAGATGCCTCCTGCATGTATCCTTACCTGTCAAATGTCTCCCCTCTGTCTGTTATGAGACCCGAAAAACTGCAGATTCTGTGGGTGGGTCTGTTGTCTGGAGCTCTGTGGGTGGAGTCATGATGTCAGTAGACTCCTCGTCCTCCTCTACACTCCCCTTGTCAACATGCATTTTTTCTAACTAACATCCTGTCAAAATCCAGAAAAGTAACCACATGACTTCAGAAAAGGAGTGGGGGTGGGAATTGAAAAATAATGCCTGTCTCCAGGCTAGTGCATGAGATATGTAAATAACCTGTCACTCACAGCAAGGGGGCGGAACGAACCAAGGTTTTCCTCTGTAAGTCCGTTTTATTTCACTGAACAATAAAAGAGGATTGCTCAAAACTGGATTAACTCTGTGTAGCAAGACTGGGCACAGATGATAGGAAATCTTATACTGTACATTGTGACATAAAAATTTTTTTTGCGTTTACATCCACTTTAAGCCTCATGTGTATGTGAGCATATCGGACAAATTATTGTCCTTTTTTTTTGCATGCTAGTCTTATATCAAAAATTAAGAGGTTTCTTAACTTCGAAAAAAAAAATTGACCCCCTGTTGTATTAGTTGGGCAGTACCACCGCTAATCACTACCCATTCAAGGAAATGGAGCCATACTGTACCATAATCATCCTGTGGTTGCAGTGCGGTTGTATCGTTGGTGTCAGCTTGAAGACCCTTAAAGAGGAAGTAAACTTCCTTTACTGATTTGTACCTATAGGTAACCCTATAATAAGGCTTAACTATAGGTAAGTATAACTATCTCCTAAATGTGCGCCCTTTAGGAAATATTTATATTACATACAGTCAGTGACATTACTGGCGCATGCACTCTGAAGAAACGGCCATCCTTGCCGTTCCTTCTAAACCCTGTGCTGTAGACAGCGGCTCCCACGTGCATGCGCGGGAGTGAGGTCATCGCAGCTCTAGCCAGTCACAGAGTCGGGGGCCGTGAACCCAAAACAAGACAGGTGAATATGGAAGCAGCTGCAGTGCTGACATTGTGGCACTGGAACAGCTTCATTTTAAAGTAAGTTTCACATAATGTGCTAGCATGCAATGCATACAAGCACTATATATCTTTACCTTGCAGAAAAAAAAAAGTGTCCAGCGATATACAAGCACTTTAACCTCCCTGGCGGTATCCCCGAGCGTGACTCGGGGTAGATGTGCAGAGCGTGCAGCGGCGCGGCTTACCTGCTCGCTGAATCCACAGGCAAGTTACTTACCTTGTCCCTGTATCCAGCGATGCATCCCCGCTGTGTGAGCGAGCGGGTCCTCGCTCGATTCACAGTGTCCCCGTGTGCCGCCGATCTCCGTTCCCTGCGACGTTACGACGCACGGGGGTGGAGAACGGTGCCAAATTCAAAAAAGTAAACAAATACATTACATACAGTATACTGTAATCTTATAGATTACAGTACTGTATGTAAAAAATACACACCCCCCTTGTCCCTAGTGGTCTGTCCAGTGCCCTACATGTTCTTTTGTATAATAAAAACTGTTCTTTCTGCCTGAAAACTGTAGATTGTCCAAAAGTGTCCCTTTATGTCAAAAGTGGTTTTAGAGCAGCTAGAAAACAGCGATAATAAATTATAATCACTTGCAGAATTGTGCGATAGCGATTTGTGGGGAAATTCGTCATAAAAAAATAAAAGTAATGACAGCGACAATTCTGCAACTGAGCAAATTTATGTGATTTTGAGTTGATTACATTATTGAATAATTTTTATTATAATCATATTATTATTTGTTATAATTATTTATAATTATTTATTATATTATAATTCGAGATTTTCCTAGCTTGTGACGGAAAATATTGATTATATGAAGACAGGAGGCGAGTATCTTATGCATTAATCCTTCTTTATTAATGCTCACATTACGTATGTAATAAAAGAAAAAACTGGTAGAACCACACCTCCCAGCAGTCCCATGGCCTAAACCACTCCCATACTAGTCTCTATAAATGGACTGCTCTCATCTAGGATCTTCCTCTTTCTTTGTGTGAGTGTGAGGTGTCGTTTCTAGTCTCTGATTATCGACTCTTCGACCAGCCGGCCCACTATTCGTAACCGAAGACTTCCAAAGAAGAATAGGCTGCAGGTCCCGACTGTGTTGGCCCACGGTGCCGCGTCGACTTGCTGATTGAACCGAACAGGGGAACATCACCCTAACCATAGTTTAAACGAAAATTTAAACGAAAATTCCAGGTAATAGATATGTCAATAGCCTGAAACAAAACACAAAACGTGAAAGGGTTGGGAAGGGAGGGAAGATACTCGCCTCCTGTCTTCATATAATCAATATTTTCCGTCACAAGCTAGGAAAATCTCGAATTATACATCAGACAGGAGGCTCATATCTTATGCAAGTTCAAAGCTAACACAGCATAAATATATATATATACCAAAAGGAAAAACAAGACAGTACATAGCAATCAAGCATCATAAAACAGACATGGCAACATGATCCTCTGGTCTGAAATAAAAAAGACGGAAGACTGATTCAGAAGACCAATCGGCCGCCATTAACAGATCAGAGAGTGAGCCTCCGGTCGCCATCACCTTGGTAGCCATGGCCCCTCTGGAGGAGTGTGCTCCAAACAAGGTGATGTCTATACCAGCCAGAGCCATGGTGGATCTAACCCAACGTGCCAGGGTGGCAGTTGTGACTGGGTGATGGGGTCTGACGTAAGAAACTAATAATTGAGAGGAACCTGGACTACGTAGGTCCGCAGTGTGCGCTTCGTATGCCTGTAGGCATTTGACCACACAGAGTCGTGGGTGTGAAGGGAAAAAGGGGTAGAAGACCGAGTGCAGACCGGTCTTCGTCCTGCGGACTATCGTGAACTTGACACCCTGAGGTGAAAATTGGCGCCTTGAGATGTCCAAGGCTCTAACGTCGGAGACGCGCTTTATAGAAACCAGGCAAAGCAGGATAGTAAGCTTGAAGGACAGCATCTTAAGAGACAGCGAATCGTTGTCCCCCCAGCCCGATAGCATGGCAAGGACCCTAGAAACGTCCCAGGTGGACTGATACTTAGGCCGCGGGGGTCGTTTGAACCTGATACCTCGCAGAAGTTTGCAGATCAGGGGGTGTTTGCCTACAGGCATGGAATCCACTGGGTAGTGATAGGCCGATATGGCTGACCTGTAGACATTGATGGAACTGTAAGCCTTGCCAGAGGAGAAAGAGTCTGCCAAGTAGTTCGCAATGACGTTTACAGGGGCACGCAAGGGATCAGCTTGTCGTTGGTCACACCAACGTACCCAGAATTGCCAGGCTGATCGGTATGCCGACCGAGTCCCGGGGGCCCAGGCCATGGAGAGGAGGTCTCTAGCCGAGCTTGAAAGGCCGTCACCCGGGTCCGGCACCCGGAGACCAGCCACGCCAGGAGCGTCAGAGTGCCTTCCTCCACCAGGGGATGAATGCCCTTGGTCGGGTGTGACAGGATACGAGGGAATCGGGGAAGGAGTCTGGGATGGTCGATGATCGAGTCCAACAGCAGGGGAAACCAGGGTTGAGCTGGCCACCACGGCGTGATCAGAACCACCGTTGCTCCCTGATTGGTAATTTGTAGGAGGACCCTGGGGATCATCGAGAATGGGGGAAACGCATAGTGCGTACCCCCTGTCCAAGAGTGGCGGAAAGCGTCCACAGCCGAGGACCCTGGGTCCGGTCTCCAGCTGAAGAAGTGGGGCAGTTGGTGGTTGAGGCGAGAGGCGAAAAGGTCTATGCCCAAGGGGCCCCAAAGTAATTCTATTTGGGCGAAAACCGAACGGTCTAAACCCCAGTCGCTGGAATCTACCAGATATCGAGAGTTCCAGTCTGCTACTGTGTTGGAGACCCCCGGAATGTACTCTGCCATAAGAGAGATGTCTCGAGACAGACAGAAGTGCCAAATCTCTGCAGAGATGTCCGCTAGAATCTTGGATCTGGTACCTCCCAGGCGGTTGATGTATTGAACCGCCGAAATATTGTCCATGCGCAATAATACGCAACAATTGGTCCGTGTTGCCAAGAAACTCTGAATGGCGAAGAGAGCCGCTGAGAGTTCCAAAGCGTTGATATGTAACAGGGATTCCTCCCTGGACCAGATCCCTCCCGTGGACCTCATCCCCAAGCGGGCGCCCCAGCCCCGTCGGCTCGCATCCGATTCTATGACTACGTCTGGTTGTGCGTTGAAAATCGTCCGGCCGTTCCAGTCGGTGGCGTGTCGGAGCCACCAGCGTAGTTCGACCTGAGCTTCTGGGGATAGGGACACTTCGTCCGCGTAGCGAAGGCCCTGACGCAGATGTAGGATTTTTAACCTCTGGAGGGCTCGGTAATGTAAAGGAGCCGGAAAGATGGCTTGAATGGACGCAGCTAATAGGCCTACTATGCGTGCCAGGATGCGTAGGGATAGGGAACCCTTGCGCAGAACCGCCCTGATCTCTTTTCGGATTAGGGCCAGCTTCGCGCTGGGCAGTCGAAGGATAGCGAGGTGGGTGTCTATCGAGAAACCCATAAATTCCATCTCCTGAGCAGGGACGAGAACCGATTTTTCTCGGTTGATTACGAAACCCAGGGCTTGTAACAGGTCGATGGTCCAATTCATATGGCGATACGCCATATTCTTGGAGTAAGTTATTATGAGGAGGTCGTCCAGATAGATGATCAGACGCACTCCCCTGCTCCTCAACGCTGCCACGACCGGTTTCAGCAGCTTGGTGAAACACCATGGGGCTGAGGACAGGCCGAACGGTAGGCACGTAAATTGCCAGATGCGACCCCACCATCTGAAGCGGAGGAGATGTTGGGAGTCCGGGTGCATGGGAACTGTGAGGTAGGCGTCCTTTAGGTCCACCTTCACTAACCAGTCTCCGGGGGTGAGTAGGTCTCGGAGGCAGTGAATGCCTTCCATTTTGAAATGTCGATAGGCGACATGTTGGTTCAAGTCCCGGAGATTTATGACCGGGCGATACCCCCCCCTTCTTCTTGACTAGGAAGAGGTTGCTGAGGAAACCCGGTGACGGGGTGGTGACTTCGGTGACCGCATGTTTGGCTATCAATTCCCGAAGTTCGGTGTCTATGAGGGTCACATTTTCTTCTGAAAAATGGATAGGGGGTGGTAGTATCCCCAGAGTCGGTGGGGAAACAAGGTCTATTTGGAAACCTGTTACTGTATTCAGAACCCAGGAGTCTGCCGTAATCGCAGACCAGGCGAGCGTAAAAAACATTAATCGGCCTCCCACCGGTATGAGGGGAAAGGGAATGGGTGTGGTACTCACCGGAATACGGGCGTGAACAAGGGTATCCTCTTTGGCCGCGTCCCCTCCAGGGTCTCCCACGGGGGGGGAAGAATGGTGCCGGTTGCGCGGTGGTGGTATAGTGGGTGGGAGCCTGAGTATAGTGCGTTTGAGCAGAAGACCTCTGGAAGGGTCTGCCCGAGTTGTATCGGCCGGCAGAACGGCCCCTGTTTCTGCCGGCCCGGGGAAAAACTCTGGTATTGTTGGCTTTTTTCAGGGACGTTTGTGCCTTATCCAGGCTGTTGAACATGCCCACAAATTTATTAATGTCCTTTATTAAGGACTCGCCAAAAAGCATGCCCCCTGCTGAGGGGCCTGGCTCGGACTCCGCTAGATGGGCTAGCTGTGGGTCGAGGCGCATGAGTATTGAGCGCCTGCGTTCAACTGAACAGGCGGTGTTGGCATTGCCCGTAAGGCATATGGCTCTTTGGGCCCAACCGCGAAGTTGTGTTAAATCAACCCCTTGGCCGGTTGTCGCGGATTGTTCCGCCAAATTCAGAATTTTGGTCAAAGGCCCGAACAGGTCCAGGATGCGGTCTTGGATATTTGTAAAGGACCGGTCTATCCCTTTTTTAGGCATTTTACCTGTCTTCAGCAGGTATTTCATTAAAATGGGGTCTACTGTAGGTGTGACAACCGCCTTCATGGGGATATGCGGGCGGGGGCACTCCGCTCTAAGCTTATTGCGATTGGATTTATCCAAAGTTTTGCGTGCCCAGAGTTCTACATATTGGGACACGTGGGGCAGGGGGGACCAGTCCCCGGAGCGGGGATGGGAAATGGTGTCTGGGTTGAATAGGGGTTCCCCCATGGCGTCTAGTACGTCTTTGCCCTGGTCGTCAGGGTTGGCATCCGGGAGGATTGCCGAAGCCCCCGCATCCTCTTCCTCATAGTAATCAGACCCTGAGACATCCGATTTATCCGACTCGGCGGATGAATCGTCGTCCGACTCTATAACGTATGAGTCTGGTTTGGCTCTCTTAGCTAAACCGTGCCTTTTTGTTGACTCTCTGAGGCTCAGAGGTTGAAAAGGGTCTGTAGGATGCGTGGGGTGGCAGTCCGTGGAAGGATCTGCTCGCAGCATATTATTAGCTTCCCCTGCCGGGGAGTCATAAACCGTCACCACATTCTTCCTTTTATAAGAAGATTTTCCTTTCTTTGTGGTCGGTTCTGTGCCGAGGGGTACGGGCACAGGGGGATGATTGGATTGGGATGGTCCGGAAGCGGCAGCTATTGTTAGTGCTGCTTGGACAGATTGGTTAATGATGTCTTGTAGTTGGGCCGTACTAAGGAGGTGAGTTGGTTCTAGAACCAAGTCCTGCTCTAATGGGGAGGGGGAACCCTCTTCTGTCATGTTAGTGGGAGACAGCTGCAGATGGGGAAAAATATATATATATTGTGAGCATTGGCTCTATAGTACCCAGGGATTATAAAGAGGTAGTTTGGAGAGAACTGTGGGCACAGGGCATTGGTGGGAATAAAATTCCCAGGACAAAATGTGGCAGAAGAACTATACCAGGCTCTCCCTCCGGTCACCAGCGCTGACTGGCATGCGACGGGAGGAGAGCCTGGGATCGATTGCGCTCTGGGGGCGAAGTCTCGCGAGACTACGGCTCCCAGGCGTCCATTGGCTGAAAAGATTGCGGGGACCCGCCTCCCGAGTCCAGCACGCAAAGTGATAGGACGGCGGGGGCGGCTCTGCGGGGATAGAGCGAGGCGGTGGATCCGCCTCCTTGGCGACGCGCGCTCGCTCTACAGAGGGGAGAGGAGAGGGAATATGCCCAAGATGGCGCGCCGCATGGGAGAAGAAGGCAGGTAAAGAGAGAGGGTGCGTATGGCCGCTGGTGACCGCTGACGATCGCGGTCCCAGCGGAACTGAGGTAGTGTTGTACAGCACAGAAAAGAGTTAGACAGGTGAAGAAAAACAACAATAAAAGAGGATGAAAAGAACTTTTGGGGAATGAAGCCTTGGGTGTCAAGGCAAGATCATCTTTAAACCGTACTATAATAGATATGTATTATGAAAAATAACATATTATCAGTATCAATATCAATATCAATATCAATTCATTTGGTGATACTTATCTTGCTCCGCCGTGAGCAGAAAGAAAGAGGAAGATCCTAGATGAGAGCAGTCCATTTATAGAGACTAGTATGGGAGTGGTTTAGGCCATGGGACTGCTGGGAGGTGTGGTTCTACCAGTTTTTTCTTTTATTACATACGTTAGATGTTTTACACTTCTGCTGTGAGCATTAATAAAGAAGGATTAATGCATAAGATATGAGCCTCCTGTCTGATGTATAATTTATAATTTTGTTTTAAAAAAAAATCATACCCGGGATGCCTACTACACTCTTGTTTGGTCAGATTTAAATGAGTTATTCCTAAGAATTGCAGGCCTACAGTATAAAACGCAGAATTTCCTTGCAAATAATTGTACCGCTTTTGGTACGTAATTCCAGACAGAATCATACCGCCAGGGAGGTTAACACTGTACAAGCTGGAAGTGGATCTGGAGTCTGTAAGTGCTGCAATGAGCATCTGTCACCCCAACCTCATCTATAATGCAATCTTCAAAAAGACTCTAACGTGACTGGTGCCCAATGCTTCTCAATTCTCCATTATCAGCCATGGACTAGCTCTGGGGTAACTGTCTGTCTCCAGTCTCTTGGGTACCTCACACCCCTAGATGTCAGGTGGATTCTACATTAGTAAATAAGGAGTTTGGATTTAAAGCAACCCCATTTTTACACCTAACAGATTAAAGGGGTTGTAAAGGTACAATATTTTTTTCCTAAATAGCTTCCTTTACCTTAGTGCAGTCCTCCTTCACTTACCTCATCCTTCCATTTTGCTTTTAAATGTTCTTATTTCTTCTGAGAAATCCTCACTTCCTGTTCTTCTGTCTGTAACTCCACACAGTAATGCAAGGCTTTCTCCCTGGTGTGGAGTGTCATTCTCGCCCCCTCCCTGCATCTATCTGCAACATAGAGAGCAACATAGAGAGCGTCCTGACTCTCCTGTAGTCCAAGGGAGGGTGCGAGCACGACACTCCACACCAGGGAGAAAGCCTTGCATTACTGTGTGTAGTTACAGACAGAAGAACAGGAAGTGAGGATTTCTCAGAAGAAATAAAGACATTTAAAAGCAAAATGGAGGGGTGAGGTAAGTGAAGGAGGACTGCACTAAGGTAAAGGAAGCTATTTAGGAAATAAAATTGTACCTTTACAACCCCTTTAACGTCAGCACAGTAGCTAAGTGGGTAGTGCTTCTGAATGGCAGCACTAGATGTCATTGGTTCAAATCTGCATTGATTTTCTCCCACACTCCAAAGGCAAGCTAGTGGGTTTCCTGGCTCCTGTCTAAATTGGCCTAGTATGTGTGAGTTAGGGGCCTTAGATTGTAAGCTCCTTGAGGGCAGGGACTAATGTGAATGTACAATATACGGTATACAGTTGGGATTGAAAGTTTGGGCACCCCAGGTAAAACATTTTATTAATGTGCATAAGGATGTGCATAATGTGCATAATGCACATAATGCATAATAATGCATAATGCACATAATGCATAATGTGCATAATGTGCCAAGGAAAGATGGAAAAATCTCCAAAAGGCATCAAATTACAGATTAGACATTCTTATAATATGTCAAAAAAAGTTAGATTTTATTTCCATCATTTACACTTTCAAAATTACAGAAAACAAAAAAATGCCGTCTGCAAAAGTTTGGGCACCCTGCAGAATTTATAGCATGCACTGCCCCCTTTGCAAAGCTGAGACCTGCCAGTGTCATGGATTGTTCTCAATCATCGTCTGGGAAGACCAGGTGATGTCAATCTCAAAGGTTTTAAATGCCCAGACTCATCTGACCTTGCCCCAACAATCAGCACCATGGGTTCTTCTAAGCAGTTGTCTAGAAAACTGAAACTGAAAATAGTTGACGCTCACAAAGCTGGAGAAGGCTATAAGAAGATAGCAAAGCGTTTTCAGATGTCAATATCCTCTGTTCGGAATGTAATTAAGAAATGGCAGTCATCAGGAACAGTGGAAGTTAAAGCAAGATCTGGAAGACCAAGAAAAATATCAGACAGAACAGCTCGCAGGATTGTGAGAAAAGCAATTCAAAACCCACGTTTGACTGCACGATCCCTCCAGAAAGATCTGGCAGACACTGGAGTTGTGGTACACTATTCCACTATAAAGAGATACTTGTACAAATATGGTCTTCATGGAAGAGTCATCAGAAGAAAACCTCTTCTATGTCCTCACCACAAAAATCAGTGTTTGAACTTTGCAAATGAACATATAGACAAGCCTGATGCATTTTGGAAACAAGTTCTGTGGACCGATGAGGTTAAAATAAGGGGTTGTCCCGATACCACTTTTTTAGGACCGAGTACAAGTACCGATACTTTTTTTCAAGTACTGGCCGATACCGAATACCGATACTTTTTTTTAAATGTGTCCCCAAATGCAGCCATGTGCCCCACAAATGCAGTGATGTCCCCCACAGATGCAGCCATGTTCCCAACAGATGCAACCATGTCCCCCATATATGCAGCCATGTCCCCCATATATGCAGCCATGTCCCCCATATATGCAGCCATGTCCCCATATATGCAGCCATGTCCCCCACATATGCAGCCATGTCCCCCACATATGCAGCCATGTCCCCCACATATGCAGCCATGTCCCCACATATGCAGCCATGTCCCCCATATATGCAGCCAAGTCCCCCCACATATGCAGCCAAGTCCCCCCACATATGCAGCCATGTCTTCCCATACCTAGATGCCGCCGCCTAGTTAATCAGCGTGCGGGGAACATTACAGCTTTCATTTGAATAGCTGTCTGTTCCCCGCCGCGTATAGACACTCCCCCTTGCTCGGGATTGGACGGGTGATCTGCACTTTAATAGACAGCTCACTCGTCCAATCCTGAGCAAGGGGGAGTGTCTATACGTGGCGCGGCAGGGAACAGACAGCTATTCAAATGAAAGCTGTAATGTTCCCCGCACGCTGATTAAATAGGCGGCGGCATTGCGGCGGTGGCGGGGGACGGGGGGAAGTATCGGATCTGGCATCGGGGGCATTTGTGGGAGTACAAGTACTCCCGCAAATGCTCAGTATAGGTCCCGATGCCGATACTGGTATCGGTATCGGGACAACCCTAGTTAAAATAGAACTTTTTGGCCGGAATGAGCAAAGGTACGTTTGGAGAAGAAAGGGCACAGAATTTAATGAAAAGAACCTCTGTCCAACTGTTAAGCATGGGGGTGGATCAATCATGATTTGGGGTTGTATTGCAGCCAGTGGCACAGGGAACATTTCACGAGTAGAAGGAAAAATGGATTCAATAAAATTTCAGCAAATTTTGGATGGTAACTTGATGCCATCTGTGAAAAAGCTTAAGTTAAAGAGAGGATGACTTCTACAAATGGATAATGATCCTAAACACACCTCAAAGTCCACGGGGGATTACATCAAGAGGCGTAAACTGAAGGTTTTGCCATGGCCTTCACAATCTCCTGACCTCAACATAATTGAAAATCTATGGATAGACCTTAAAAGAGCAGTGCGTGACAGACAGCCCAGAAATCTCAAAGAACTGGAAGACTTTTGTAAGGAAGAATGGGCAAAGATACCTGAAACAAGAATTGAAAGACTCTTGGCTGGCTACAAAAAGCGTTTACAAGCTGTGATACTTGCCAAAGGGGGCAGTACAAGATATTAACTCTGCAGGGTGCCCAAACTTTTGCAGATGCCATTTTTTTGTTTTCTGTCATTTTGAAAGTGTAAATGATGGAAATAAAATCTAACTTTTTTTGACATATTATAAGAATGTCTAATCTGTAATTTGATGCCTTTTGGAGATTTTTCCATCTTTCCTTGGCTTCGTTATGCACATTAATACAAATTTTTACCTGGGGTGACCAAACTTTTGATCCCCACTGTATGTAAAATGTCACCGCTATTCAAATGCCTGTAATAAACAAATTTAACCACTTGACAACTGGGCACTTAAACACCCTTAATAACCAGACCAATTTTCAGCTTTCGGTGCTCTCACATTTTGAATGACAATAACTCAGTCATACAACACTGTAACCAAATGAAATTTTTGTCCTTTTTTTCCCACAAATAGAGCTTTCTTTTGGTGGTATTTGATCACCTCTGCGGTTTTTATTTTTTCCGCTAATAATTAATTTTTCTTCATAAATTTGGCCTAAAATGTATACTGCTACATATCTTTGGTAAAAAAAAAAAAAATTGGGTTATTATTTAGTCTGGGTGAAAGTTATAGGGTCTACAAGCTATGGTACCAATTACTGAAAATTGATCAATTTGATCACACCCGATGTACTGACAGCCTCTCTCATTTCTTGAGACCCTAACATGCCAGAAAAGTACAAATACCCCCCAAATGACCCCTTTTTGGAAAGAAGACATTCCAAGGTATTTAGAAAGAGGCATGGTGAGTTTTTAGAAGTTGTAATTTTTTCCCACAATTCTTTGCAAATTCAAGATTTTTTTTTTTTTTTTTTTTTTCACAAAATGTTCATATTCGCCGGTTATTTCTCACACACAGCATATGCATAACACTAATTACACCCCAAAACACATTCTGCTATTCCTCCCGAGTATGCCGATACCAAATGTGTGAGACTTTTACACAGCGTGGCCACATACAGAGGCCCAACATGCAGGGAGCACCATCAGGCGTTCTGGAGCACCGAGACCAATTCTGACATTTCTCTCCTACATGGAAAAATCATCATTTATTTGCTAGAAAATTGCATAGAACCCCAAAACATTATATATGCTTTTTTAGCAAAAACCCTAGAGAATACAATGGCGGTCGTTGCAACTTTTTATCGCGCACGTTATTTTATTTTCGCAGCAATTGTTCGAATGCGTTTTTTTGGAAATAAAACGGTTTTGTGCTTTTAAAAAAAAAAAAACATTAAAGTTAGCCCAATGTTTTTGCATAATATGAAAGATGAAGTTACGCCGAGTCAATAGATACCCAACATGTCACCCTTCAATATTGCACACGCTTGTGGAATGGCGCCAAACTTCGCTACTTAAAAATCCCCATAGGCGACGCTTTAAATATTTTTACTGGTTACATCTTTTTAGTTGGAGAAGAGCTCTAGGGCCAAAAGTATTGCTCTTGCTCCAACGTTCGCAGCGATACCTCACATGTGTGGTTTGAACACCGTTTTCATATGTGGGCGGGACTTACGTGTGCGGTCGCTTCTGTATACGAGCACACAGGAACAGGGGCGCTTTAAAAAAAAAAAATATTTTTATTGTTCATTTCACTTTATTTATTTTAGTTTGATACGTTTTTCCCCAAAAATAAATGTTTTGATCACTTTTATTCCTATTACAAGGAATGTAAACATCCCTTGTAATAGGAATATAGCATGACAGGTCCTCTTTACAGTGAGATGTGGGGTCAATAAGACCCCACATCTCACCTCTAGGCTGGGAAGCCTGAAAAAAATAAAAAAAAAATAAAACGATCCTGGTTTCGATCGTAGCGGTGAGTCAGAAGAGGCACCAGAGGGAGAAGGGAGGGGAGACGTCCCCTTTCGCCTCCCGTAAGAACGATCAAGAGGCGGAACAGCCGACATGATTGTTCTTACGGTGTAGGGAATCGCCGGCTGAAAAAAATGATATCTGAATGATGCCTGTAGCTGCAGGCATCATTCAGATATCCCCGCACAAAGTCAAGGACGTCATGACGGCCGGCGGGCGGGAAGTGGTTAAAACGCATTTTTTTTCCAGAGTATTTTCTGGGTACTGCAGAGTATTAGCCGGGGTATTGCAGAGTATTGGTGTTGGGGTATTGCAGAGTATTGGTGTTGGGGAATTGCAGAGTATTGGTGCGGGGGTATTGCAGAGTATTGGTGCGGGGGTATTGCAGAGTATTGGTGCGGGGGTATTGCAGAGTATTGGTGCGGGGGTATTGCAGAGTATTGGTGCGGGGGTATTGCAGAGTATTGGTGCGGGGGTATGGCAGAGTATTGGTGTGGGGGTATTGCAGAGTATTGGTGCGGGGGTATTGCAGAGTATTGGTGCGGGGGTATTGCAGAGTAATTGCGCAGAGTAATTGTGCAGGGGTATTGCAGAGTATTGCCGGGGAGTAATGCAGAGTATTGCCGGGGAGTAATGCAGAGTATTGCCGGGGAGTAATGCAGAGTATTGCCGGGGAGTAATGCAGAGTATTGCCGGGGAGTAATGCAGAGTATTGCCGGGGAGTAATGCAGAGTATTGCGCAGGGGGGTATGCAGAGTATTGCGCAGGGGGGTATGCAGAGTATTGCGCAGGGGGGTATGCAGAGTATTGCGCAGGGGGTGGTATGCAGAGTGTGACGAGATCCTTCCTCGCCCAGGTCCTGCTCTCCCGACACTCCTCTGATACCAGTGAGTCCGCTTGCAGATTGCAACGTCTGATGGTCCAGTCATCCAAGGTTCCGGGATCCGAATTACAGCTATGTGCCATTCGGACCCATTAAGAACAAACACCAGGCAGGCTGTATGTAAGTTCCAACAGGACTCTTTATTTTCAATTACACAGCACACTTTTATACAGAATTTGGAACATCCCACTCCCAACAACCGCTTTCCTATTGGTCAATTGTAAAGTATATGCAGTCTTCACTCAGGTCCCCCTTGACCATGCAAATGAGGACTTGAAATTGTCAACAGGGATTGGTCCAATAGCTTGGATAGAAAGACTTGTGTATTGAGACAGAAGCCCCAGGGGGTAATCAATGTACACAATAACCCGGTTCTAGCTAGACGGACTGACTCCGACACCCGCTCTTAACCTGCAGAACACAATAAAAGGTATTTCGCAAGCTGGTTCCACTTAGCATTTCAAAAGCCTTGCATTGAATGTCCCTCTCCTGTGTAACAGATGTCAAGTAGAAACACTTTAATATCTCAAGGTCCATGACATTACTTCCCCTGGGAAACAGTCCAACAGCCGCAGTGGGACCCAAACGGGTCAACTCGAGGATGTTGGAAAAATAGTCTTAAAGTTCCAGGACTGTCTGCTGGGATGACCCATCTGCCTTCCTGTTTTGAGGTCCTGGCCCATAATCGGACGGCAAGAGGCTCACATTCAGTCCTCTCCAAAAGCCCCTGTCCCGGCTAGGTCTGTCACACATCACCCCCTTTGGCAGGAGACTAACACTGGGAGAGACCCCAATTCCGGTACCCCCCCAGTACCCCAGATAACTTGTCCCAAACAGAGCATTACTCACCCAGCCAATCTCTGCCTCTTTCAGAGAACACGCCTGCCGCTGGGGAGAGGCCTGGACTGGCCCTTCTCCCTGGAGTCCTTTCAGCCGCTGGAGAGAAGACAGGGTGGCTGGGCTCAGTTCATCATGCCGTTGGTAATCTGGGCCAACTGGCCACCATTCCTGGGGTATACCAGTGGAGACTGCAGTCCCATCCACTGATGCTAGGTAAAAATCCCCCAGTGCTTGCAAAGCAAAGCCGACATCCTCCTGTCTCAGTGCCGCACCATGTTCTGGGGTTGTGTCCATGGAGATCGGAGTCCCATCCACTACCACAGGAACCCCCTCTCCTGTTAGTTGAGAGCAGAGGCCTGGGGCACTCTGCTCTGTTGCCAGCTCTTCCGCTGGGTTGCTGTGAGTGGAGACCACAGTCCCATCCACCGATATCCGCTCAAGCTGTAGTGGGGTGCAGCCGCCAGTAGCATCCTGTCCTGCTGCCAGTGATTCAGCTGGGAGTACGAGCTTTACCACCTCAGCTTGTTGCTGGGGAGGGGGGCCAACCGCCCCGGCTCCCTGGAACTCCACAGTTGGTCCCAGTACTGGGCAGAGATGGCTAGCATTCTGCCCTGTTGCCAGCACTTCTGCTGGGGGTGCATAATCCATAACATCCTCTGAACAGTCCATACACTCTGTAATCTGTGGCTGGGGAGTGATCGCCATCTTCTCACCCTGAGCCTCCGGAACTGCCACAGGGGTGGGGCAGAGGTCTTGATCCCTCTGTCCGGTGACCAGCGCTTCAGCTGGGGAAGTTCCTTGTAACTCCACAAATACTGTACTTGGTGCTGGGCAGAGCACAGTGAAGTTTGGCCCTGATACCAGCTCTTCTGTTGGAGGCTCCCCAGGTTGTTCTTCCTCAGCAGAAAAGTCTATCAAATCCCCTGTCTCTACAACTGGTGTCTGGGGATAGAGGTTCACCATCTCCTGTCCATGGAACCCAGAAGATGCTATGGGCACTGAGCAGAGGTTAGCAGAGCTCGGCCCTGCGGTCAGCACTTCAGCTTTGGGAATGGCAAGCTCCCGATTTTCCACTGCTGATTCATCAGCCAGGATTTCATCACTGTCAGCTGATATTTCCTCATAGTCCCAGGTAAAGGGAACCTCACCCTGCTGCTGAGCGGAGTCTAGCAGCTGTTTGTAGGCGATTTCCAGTTCCCATTCCTGAGCGGCCAGGAATTCCAAATCTTCCTGTAACCAGTGCACTTCCGGGACATTCAGTCTTCGCTCTCTGTGCTCCATTATTTCCTCCCAACGCCACTCCCGATCGCTCCCAAAGTTGGGATCCCTGGACATCCTCCAATACAACAATCCCAGGCCATCATAGTCAAAGCCTTCCGTGGGGCTGTCATCCGCTGACCACGGGCACTCTTGGACTACATACCACCGGAGGGCTCTGTAGCTCTCGTCCAACCGCATCTCTTCCCGGATCAGCCTGCTTAACTCTGCTGTCCACTCCTGCTTTGGTTGTTCCCCCAATAACAGCATCCGTACTTCATACTGTGACCAGTACCTTACATGGATGGAGGGGAGAGCTTTTCCCTGGTGTCGCTGCTCGCGGGCTAGCGCTTCTTTCCAGAGTTCGCAGCGGATCGAATCAGACCATCCAAGCAGGACCTCCTCTGATACTGGTCCTCTGCGCTGTATCTGCTTCTCTCGCAACCTCCTTCTGAATTCCTCTTCCATGGTTACTGATATCTGTAACTCTCCTCTTCTTTCATTTGGTGCTGCTTCTTTAGGCGTTGTCACCGATCGCCGTATTTCTGCAATTCTCAGCTCCTGTTGCCGCTCTCGTTCTCTCTGTTGTCGCTCTCGTTCTCTCTCATCCTGCCGCTGGAGGTCTCTAATGGTATTCTGTATGGCGGTCTCTGATGGGTTCGCACCATATAATGCCAACCGCTGTTGAACTCGCTGCTGGAACAAGTCTTCAACTGACCGGGGTCCTGCATCACCATCCCTCTGATCCATCTCGGCTAGCGCAATGATCAGGGTGGCCTTGTTCTTCCCACCGGTCCCTCCACGGCTCTCAAGCAAGTCTTTTCGCATGGTTCTCCTCCAGGCTGCATAGCTGGTCATTCATGGTGGTGGTTTGGAGTTGTCCCAGTAACTGGAGAGCAAATCCCACCGCTGCCAACCAATGTGACGAGATCCTTCCTCGCCCAGGTCCTGCTCTCCCGACACTCCTCTGATACCAGTGAGTCCGCTTGCAGATTGCAACGTCTGATGGTCCAGTCATCCAAGGTTCCGGGATCCGAATTACAGCTATGTGCCATTCGGACCCATTAAGAACAAACACCAGGCAGGCTGTATGTAAGTTCCAACAGGACTCTTTATTTTCAATTACACAGCACACTTTTATACAGAATTTGGAACATCCCACTCCCAACAACCGCTTTCCTATTGGTCAATTGTAAAGTATATGCAGTCTTCACTCAGGTCCCCCTTGACCATGCAAATGAGGACTTGAAATTGTCAACAGGGATTGGTCCAATAGCTTGGATAGAAAGACTTGTGTATTGAGACAGAAGCCCCAGGGGGTAATCAATGTACACAATAACCCGGTTCTAGCTAGACGGACTGACTCCGACACCCGCTCTTAACCTGCAGAACACAATAAAAGGTATTTCGCAAGCTGGTTCCACTTAGCATTTCAAAAGCCTTGCATTGAATGTCCCTCTCCTGTGTAACAGATGTCAAGTAGAAACACTTTAATATCTCAAGGTCCATGACACAGAGTATTGCGCAGGGGGTATGCAGAGTATTGCGCAGGGGGGTATGCAGAGTATTTCGCAGGGGGGTATGCAGAGTATTGCGCAGGGGGGTATGCAGAGTATTGCGAAGGGGGTATGCAGAGTATTGCGCAGGGGAGGTATGCAGAGTATTGCGCAGGGGGGTATGCAGAGTATTGCGCAGGGGGGGTATGCAGAGTATTTCGCAGGGGGGGGGGTATGCAGAGTATTTCGCAGGTGGGGGGTATGCAGAGTATTTCGTAGGGGGGGGGTATGCAGAGTATTGCACAGGGGGATATGCAGAGTATTGCGCAGGGGGGGTATGCAGAGTATTGCGCAGGAGGGGTATGCAGAGTATTGCGCATGGGGTATGCAGAGTATTGCGCAGGGGGGTATGCAGAGTATTGCGCAGGGGGGTATGCAGAGTATTGCCGGGGGTATGCAGAGTATTGTAGGGGGGGTATTGCAGAGTGTATTGCACAGTATTGCAGGGGGTTTCAGGGATGGCTGAGCAGGGATGGATGGATCTGTGACTGCAATAGTCACAGATCCATCCACAGCGCTGCTGACACCCGCGCTCCCCCCTCTCACACTGTACCGCTCGGTACAGAGAGAGGAGGGAGGAACCGGCGTCATCAAAAGACGCCGGTTTGTTTACATGTGATCGCTCCGTCATTGGACGGAGCGATCACATGGTAAACGGCCGCTATCAGTGGCCGTTTACCGCGATTCGTGATCGGCCGGGTCCTCTGGACCCGGCGGTCACGGATGTTCCCGTGTGCGCGTCCCAGGGGACGCGCGGGAGACGGACTCTGGGAGGACTTACATTGACGCCCTCCTAGAGTTAACCACCCGCCCTGTAGACGTATATTGTCTATAGGGCGGTTACCAAGTGGTTAAGAGCAGGCATGTTTTGGAGTATTTATGTATATTTTAAACATGTCTAAGGCTGGATTCACACCTATGCATTTTTAGAGCTTTTTGCATATTTGCACTACAGTCCATTTAACATGGTTTCCCATGAAACACGTTCTGTAGTGCAAATCTGCAAAATACAAAAAGCACTAAAAATGCATAGGTGTGAATCCAGCCTAAAAGCAGATTCTGTATTGTATAACAAAAAACATACATTCTGGTTTTATAAATTCACTTGGTGAAACTAGAGGACATATGCACTATGCTGATCACATTCTATTAACGTTTCCATAATTCCAAAACTGCCTTAGTGTGAACACAATGTTCTCCTGTCACTGCAAACTCTGGAGCCAAGATAGGACAGTGCTGATATCCTAAGGAACTTGGATGGCTTCTCGCTTTCATTTCCAAATTTGCATTGAGTTTGGATCCTGCACGTCAGCAAGGTCATTTCATTTCATAGGCAACAATGAGGACATGCTGAATATACCAAGGCAGGTGACGTGACAGCGATTGAGTCATTGCAATGGAAAATTATGTCTGTAATATACAGTATAGGAATAATATTGTAATACTTCAGCATTTAATTCTTAACTATAGATGTATTTAGCACTATTCTATAGTTAAAAACAAACAAACTCTATTTTAATTAAAAAAAAACTTTCTCTATTACATGGCAGCACATCGTGCATACAGCAAAATAACAGTAAGTACAGCATCTCACAAAAGTGAGTACACCCCTCACATTTTTGTAAATGTTATATTATATCTTTTCATGTGACAACACTGAAGAAATTACACTTTGTTAAAATGTAAAGTAGTGAGTGTACAGCTTGTATAACAGTGTCAATTTGCTGTCCCCTCAAAATACCTTAACACACAGCCAATAATGTCTAAACCACTGGCAACAAAAGTGAGTACACCCCTAAGTGAAAATGTCCAAACTGGCCCAATTAACCTTTTTCCCACCCTGGTGTCATGTGACTCGTTAGTGTTACAAGGTCTCAGGTGTGTTAAATTTGGTGTTCTTGCTCTCACTCTCTCATACTGGTCACTGGAAGTTCAACATGGCACCTCATGGCAAATAACTCTCTGAGGATCTGAATAAAGAATTGTTGCGCTACATAAAGATCCCCTAGGCGCCTAGGCTATAAGAAGATTGCCAAGACCCTGAAACTGAGCTGCAGCACGGTGGCCAAGACCATACAGCGGTTTAACAGGACAGGTTCCACTCAGAACAAGCCTCCCCATGGGTGACCAAAGAAGTTGAGTGCACACGCTCAGCGTCATATCCAAAGGTTGTCTTTGGGAAATTGACATATGAGTGCCGCCAGCATTGCTGCAGAGGTTGAAGGGGAGGGGGGTCAGCCTGTCAGTGTTCAGACCATACGTCACACGCTGCATCAAATTGGTTTGCATGGCTGTTGTCCCAGAAGAAAGCTTCTTCTAAAGATGATGCACAAGAAAGCCCACAAACAGCGCTGCAAGTATAGAAAAATACCTGCTAATCCTTCCAGAAATCCAGTGAGTTTGTAACTGTAAGGCATTCTACTTGTGCCACACTGAAATCTCAAACAGTATTATCAGCTGAACCCAGTTTTCAGTGATTACAAAACACCTTCACGCTATTTTATGGAGATCAGGAGTCGTGTAGGTGCTCTGTAGTCTTAACATACTTCCCTGCCCTAAGACGAAAACACTGGTCCTCCATAGATTCAAAATAGTAAATTTGTTTTTTCACCCTAGGACAGAACATGTGTCACTGGCAGAATGACTGGGTGAAAAAAAAAAGGAAAAAGTCTGAAAAAAAATTAAACAAACACAGCAATCACATTTAAAGACTTGACTATTGTATAACAGATGCACTTCCCTTTAACAGTAAACCCATCTTAAGACCCAAACTCCTCCGTCTACCTTATTAACTGAGACCTCACCACCAGGAGTTGGGGAAAATACAGGCCGTAGCAGCCTTCTTTATTAAAACAACTTTAAATTAACAATAACATAAGAACATCTGTTATCCCATAAGTCCACCTAGTGTTGATCTCTGCAGGAAAAACCTAAATCACCATCCTTATAAAATATAAATATATCTATATATATTGCACTGCGGTCACTCTCAATCCGCTGACAGGCCTCAAGCCGACTGACTGGCTCAGAGACAAACTTGCGAATTGGAGGAGGACACGTGGAGGTACCTGAAGGGGGACGGGGTACATCTGAAAGCAGTAGGGATTGACATGTGGGCTTTGGGGCTGCTGGATGGCATACAGCGGGCTCTCAGGGTGTGGCGGGGCACCCAAGGGTAAGGTCTTCCCCTTGGACGCTGTGGCGCCCCATAAACAATCCTTCCAGCTAACCTCCGTTATCTGGAAACCCAATCTCCGGACCCATATCAACGACAGGTCCTTAAATCTTCTTTTCGAGGTATCACCCTTCCCCCGCAGAGACCAACACCCGCCACAGCGTCCAAGGGGAAGACCTTACCCTTGGGTGCCCCGCCACACCCTGAGAGCCCGCTGTATGCCATCCAGCAGCCCCAAAGCCCACATGTCAATCCCTACTGCGTTCAGATGTACCCCGTCCCCCTTCAGATACCTCCACGTGTCCGCCTCCAATTCCAAGTGGTGCACCACCAACCCCCCGTTCTCCACCATGAACCTGGCAACGTCACGATTAAACTTCCTACGTGCCCGATTAATCCCTTCCAAAGACCTAGCCAGTCGCCATGTGGTCCAAACTACCATGTCGGACCACACGATGACCATGTCCGGGAATGCTATTCGGAGACGAAGGACATCGAACTTAATGTCCCTCATGATATCCAACATAGATCTAGCCCCCAGATCGTTACCACCTATGTGTAGGACCAAAACGTCAGGTGGCCAGTCCAAACGCGCAAACCTATGCACCTCAGGAACCATCCTACTCCATAACATTCCCGGCACTCCCAGCCAGCAAACACGCGCCTCCTCTCTAGGAAACCCCAATTGCTGCCCGTTTTGCCCCCCAGAAAACTTATCCACACCAGGGCCTGCACCACACCTGAAAGAGAGAATAAGCATAACACCGTAACCACAGTAACACACACCCATACATATAACCATAAAGTCAAAACCCGAAACCCCCAACCCTACACCAAACCCCCCAACAAATACCGATCCGTTTGACTGCCTCCGCACTCAAACCACACCGAGCTGCCTCCGTTGCCGCCCCTATCTATAAAAGAATGGGAAGAAAAGGCCTTTTCTTCCAACCCCACCGCCCGCAAGCATTTCCTAAAAACAGACACAAATTGAAATTTGGACAGAGGGGACCCGTCCGCATGCATAAGGAAGGACCCCGCAGCCACAGGGCGCTTACCCAAGAAATCCCAAACTGCCCCTACCAGACACAATGGTGATCCCGGCAGGGCGAAAACATGCACCTCTCTGCCCCTTCCTGCCTGATCCGTCTTTGACCTGCGCAGCCACACCGCCACCCTGTCTTCATAACAGAAAACTTCATTCAACCCCAGACCACCTTGGACCTTCTTGGAAGGGCTGACCAACTCGCCAATCCTAAAGGCCCCAAAAAACGCCAGCGCGAAGGCCACTCTGAACAGCGAGACCTCGTACTCCGAAGAACAAACCACCGGCAATATCTCTAAGATATCCCCCAATACCCCCAACGACAACGGATGCCTAGCGTCCCTACTCAACCTTGCCTTCCTATAGCCCTTGAGCGCTTGCCACACCCAAAAGTCCTTCGTGAAATCCTGGCAACCCTGCAATTTGAACAGAAACGTAAGACCCACCATCTTCTTGTTCAATGCGGAAACCGACGCTCCCTCCTCCATTTCCCTGGAAACTAAATACAAAACCAGCCACCTAACCTTCGGACCGACCGGATCCACCCCTGCCCAGCATACCAAGGCGTCCCACTCCAGCCACACTTTGCTGTAAGCCGACCAAGTCATATCACTCACCGACCTTCTGATCCATCCAGATATCAGTCCAACGCAATCCTCCACAGCCAATCGGGACAAGGCACCCCCAGTGCCAACTTTTGGAACCTGTCCCACTGAAAGCGAGACAATGCGTCAGCAATGACATTCTCAACCCCCGGCAAATGCACCACGTGAATAAAAACATTCAATTGCAAACACCTCAAAACTAAATGTTGCAGCATCCTAACCACCGGGGGCGACGAGGCCGACACCCGATTGATGACCTGCACCACCCCCAGGTTATCCCCATGAAAGCGTCCCCCCACAATACCACTGCCAACACCACCGGGAACAGCTCCAACAAGACAAGGTTTTTGGTAAAACCGGCCTCTACCCAGTACTGTGGCCACAGGCCCGCACACCACTTGCCCTGGAAAAATGCCCCAAAACCAGTGGAACCAGCCGCGTCCGTATACAGCTCCATATCAAAGTTGCTGACCGGGCCCGCCATCCACAATGCCCTGCCATTAAAGGATTCCAGGAAGGAATGCCACACTCGCAGGTCCTCCCTATGCGCTTTAACCTCCCTGGCGGTATGATTCTGTCTGGAATTACGTACCAAAAGCGGTACAATTATTTTGCAAGGAAATTTGGTTATTTGTACTGTAGGCCTGTAATTTTTAGGAATAACTCACTTAAATCTGACCAAACAAGAATCTTGTAGGCATCCCGGGTATGACATTTTTAAAAAAAACAAAATTATAAATTATAATATAATAAATAATTATTAATAATTATAACAAATAATAATATAATTATAATAAAAATTATTCAATAATGTAATCAACTCAAAATCACTGAAATTTGCTCAGTAGCAGAATTGTCGCTGTCATTATTTTTTTTTTTTCATGACGAATTTCCCCACAAATCGCTATCGCACATTTCTGCAAGTGATTACAATTTATTATTGCTGTTTTCTAGCTGATTTTTGACATAAAGGGACACTTTTGGACAATCTACAGTTTCCAGGCAGAAAGAACAGTTTTTATTATATAAAAGAACATGCAGGGCACTGGGCAGACCACTAGGGACAAGGGGGGTGTGTATTTTTTACATACAGTACTGTAATCTATAAGATTACAGTATACTGTATGTATTGTGTTTGTTTACTTTTTTGAATTTGGCGCCGTTCTCCGCCCCCGTGCGTCGTAACGTCGCAGGGAACGGAGATCGGCGGCACACGGGGAGACTGTAAATCGAGCGAGGAGGACCCGCTCGCTCACACAGCGGAGTGGCATCGCTGGATCCAGGAACAAGGTAAGTAACTTGCCTGTGGATCCAGCGAGAAGGTAAGCTGCGCCGCTGCACACTCTGCACGTCCACCCCGAGCGTGACTCGGGGATACCGATCCTAACATTGAAAACCAACCCCGAGTCACGCTCGGGTTTACCGCTAAGGGGGTTAACCAGGCTGACAAAATGCTTCACCCCCGCAGTACTAGCCGACAGCCGCATCGGCAAAATGCGGCACGCAAAATTCAGTTTCCCAAGCAAAGATTGGAGCACCCGCAGTTGTACCTTGAAAACACCCAGCATGCCCCTGACCTCCGCCTTAAGCGCCGTCAGCTTCTGGCAGCCTGCATTCCATGGCCTCGAAATCCAATGTGATGCCCAAAAACTTGATGACCTTGTGCGGTCCTTCCATCTTGTCGGGGGCCAAAGGAACCCCGAAACGATCCACGATGGGTAGCCAAGAGCACCGCACAGATCCTGGATGAAGCCGGGCCCACGCACAAGAAATCATCCAGATAATGAATGATCGAGTTCACACCTGACACGTCCCTCACCACCCATTCAAGGAACAAGCTAAACTGCTCAAACAACGCACACAAAATCAAACACCCCATAGGCAAACACTGGTCCACATAGAACTCCCCCTCACAGTGACACCCCAACAACCGAAAACTATCAGGGTGTACCGACAACAACCGGAAAGCCGCCTCGGTGTCGGACTTCGCCATCAACGCCTCGCGCCCGTAATGCCTCACCCAATAGATCGCAGCATCGAAAGAGGTGTAGCTCACTGTGCACGCATCCGCGTCAATGGCGTCATTAACCGACCCACCTTTCGGAAAGGAAAGGTGGTGAATCAGCCTAAATTTGGGAGACACCACCAAATTCACCCAGGGCGCCACGGAAAAAGGACCCCCCATACGACCCAAGGACACCTCCTTCCGCAGTTTCTCCGAAACCACGTCAGAGTGAAGCAAAGCTGATCTCAAGTTGCCCGACACCGGGGGAACCTCACTCAAATTGCACGGGATACGAATACCCCTCCTCCAAAACCTGCGCCACCCCCCTATCTAGATACCTACCGAGAAACGGCCGCATCCTTTCCACCATCACCGGCGTCCTCCCTCTTGTTAGCAAACTCACCGGAACGACCCTTGCCTTGCTTGAAACATCTGGACAGGTTGTGGGAGCCCCCACAGCCCGAGCACTCGTGCTTGTAACGGCAGGAAGACCCAAACCTGCAGGTATCCGAGTTGTACTGCCAGCATACCCCTTTTGCCCTACTGGCCGGTTGTCCCTGGGAAGACGGGCCACCGGCCCTCCCCTGAAAAAACTGGCCCGGGCCCTCGCCGCCGTCATCAAGCGCAACCAAAGATTCATGTCCTTGTGGTTCCAGCGCAGATCCGGTCGCACCGCCATCTGCTGCCGAAACTGCTTGTCATACCTCAGCCACGCAGAACCCCCATAGACCCTATACAACTCCCCTATCACATTTTGGTAGCAAAACAGTGCAGAGCAATACTTGTGCTTCTTCTCCCCCACCACACACGCCAAAATGGGCCTGCAGCCAGTTTGCGAAAGTCCGCGGAATCAGCCGATACCTACGTTTTTCCTCTTCTTCTTTCTTTGATTCGTCCGGCTTGACCCTATCCAAGTTAAATTTTTCTGAAGGCAGCAGTGAGAAAATTTCCACATACTCACCCTTCCAAATCTTTTCTTTAACGTCTGCCTTCAAGTGTGCACCCAGCGGTCCTTCAAAACAAATATACACTTCGCACTTCGCCGCGTCCGCTAAGCGAATCACATCCTGCCTGGCAGCCATGTCACTTGACCCGGCCGCCTTCCCCCCTGCCGGCTGGGCAGGGGCAGTGACCTCCGCCGCCACCGGCTGAACCACCACCGCCGGGGCCGCAGGGACCGCCGCCACCAGCACGGCCACCGTTTCCCCCCCAGTGGGGGCGACCCAAGCCGCCGCTGGTCCCGCCACAGAGCCCCCAGACTTTTCAAACTTGCCCACCAGCTCCTTTATGCCCGCCAGAAATCCCGCGAGACCGCTCTCACTATTTGCGTCCGCCATGGGCGTAGGAACCGGGGGGGACGCATCCCCCCCAGGAAATAATGCGGGGGGGACAGGTACGGTAAAATCCCCCCCAGGTTAGGAGGACTTGGAGCGCTGCTGATCAGAGGCGTACTAACTAAGGGGCGGACCGCACCAGGTGCCACACATTAGGGGGGTGTCAGGCGTCTCCCCCATCCTCCCCTGTATGAAACAGTGAGAGTGGGCTTGGTAGTGCAGCGGCGATGTGATATGCTGAGAGCGCAGGGAGAGCTCAGACAGACTGACACACTACTGTGCACCTCACTCTCTGTTACATTCTAACAACTCAGTGAGTACAGCTCCCCCCCTCTCTACAGGAATGGAAGAGTCTGCAGCAGCTCTGCCTCCTCCCTCCCCTCTGTGTCCTCCATGCTCCTTGCAGCCCGTGCTGAGCTGTGTCTGAGAGGAACGTGTGGGCGGGAACACTTAAACAAGTAGCTGACAGCTAAAGAGCCACCAACTGAACTAGTGTGAGACTGGGAGCATCCTGAGAACATAAAGTGAGTTATCAGCACTGTCACTGTGTCCAGACTTTGCCCTCTCTCTCCCCCAAATCCTTCACTCCCCCTCTTTCCTCTGTTGTCCTCTAGCAGAGCCTGTCTTTAACTCTATGCTGATAGGCGGCCACATCATGTCCCTTTTAGCCAGGCTTTTCACTAGCGTGATCATAGACATTGCATGTGATTCGCAGCGCATTTCTGTGCAGATCACATGCGATGTCTGTGCGATGCGAATTCAGACATACAAACTGTATGGCTGAAATCGCATTTGCACCAAAACCTTTTTTTGGTCTGCGCTGGAATCGGATTGAATGGGTGTTTATACCTATGCAATCCGATTCCTGCACCATTTCACAGTTCTCACTGTGATCTGCCAACCGATCTGGGGGTGTCATTAATTTATATTGACACCCGTAGCAGTTTGCAAAGGACAACGTGAACGGCCGACAAGCAACATGCAATGCAGGAATCGCACTGATTCCTGCATCGCATATATATGAACCAGCACTCAATTGGGATCACACTGATGCACTGCGGTTCAGTTGCAGTGTCGGTGTATACACATTTTCCTGCATTTACTTCCATTTTCACTACAGTCCCACAGACTTCTATTGGGTTACACATTTTTGCAACATTTTCTGAAAGCACACTAAATGTCCTCTTTACTGCGTCTTTGGTGAGCTTTCAGAAAACACAGTAAAATTACACAAGCTAATAGAAGTCTGTGGCACTGCAGCTAAAAATGGGGATAAAATGCAGAAAAACTGCGTATACCCCAGCACTGCAACAAACTCCAGGACACACGTGTGAACCCAAAGATTTCAGGGTGCTGTGTAATGTAAAGGGGTCCAGAGGTGCAGAGTGCTGTGTAATGTAAAGGGGTCCAGAGATGCAGGGTGCTGTGCAATGTAAATGGGTCCAGAGGTGCAGGGTGCTGTGTAATGTAAAGGGGTCCAGAGATTCAGGGTGCTGTGTAATGTAAAGGGGTCCAGAGGTGCAAGGTGCTGTGTAATGTAAGGGGGTCCAGAAGGTGCAGGGTGCTGTGTAATGTAAAGGGGTCCAGGAGGTGCAGGGTGCTGTGTAATGTAAAGGGGTCCAGAGGGTTTTGTAATGTAAAGGGGTCCAGAGGTGCAGGGTGCTGTGTAATGGAAAGGGGTCCAGAGGTGCAGGGTGCTGTGTAATGGAAAGGGGTGCAGGGTGCTGTGTAATGGAAAGGGGTCCAGAGGTGCTGGGTGCTGTGTAATGTAAAGGGGTCCAGAGGGTTTAGTAATGTAAATGGGTCCAGAGGGTTTAATAATGTAAAGGGGTCCAAAGGTGAAGGGGCTGTGTAATGTAAAGGGGTCCAGTTGTGGAGAGGGGTTACACAGTAGTGACAGAGAGACTGAAGGGTGCAGAGGTATGCAGGGGGCACAGTGGGGTGTTTTTACATTTTAAAGTTGGGGGGGGGCCAGATATAGGAGTCGCCCCGGGTGCCAAATGCTCTAGGTACGCCCCTGCTGCTGATTACGCTGAAAAATGTCGGCGCATTCAGCTTCCGAACACCTACTTAATAAGAATATACCTGGCGAGTAAAAATGCTGTCCCCCCCAGATTTGTAAGGGTTCCTACACCCATGGCGTCCGCCCCAACCCCCGCACCATTGACGGGCGCCTGCGGACCCACCTGCCCCGCAGCCTCTACCATCACCTCAGCCGTATCCGACTCCACCCGCCACGCAGGCCTGTTAGCCTCCCCGGGGCTCACAGAGCGGCCACCTGCCGAGCCCCGTCCATGTTGGGGATTCCTCCCGGTACCCCCCTTTGCAGGCATAGCAGCGCAATTCGCGGGGGGCCCGCGAATGGGGACTCCCTGCGTGACGCCCATCTCTACCTGTCACCATGTTAGGGGGGTTAATGATAACACATCGTTCTCAAGGATACAGATTGAGGGGCTTCAGAATGGCTTTTCTGAGTGGAGAAAGTTGTTTATTCAGTGTTTTCTGGGTTTTAAAAATTTACTGGACGGGGTTCTGGAGTCCAGGGGCTTCAAAGAGCTTTGGGAGGGGAAAAAACCCCTACTCTTTTGTCCAAGTCTTATTGGAAAACAGCAGGCCTTTGTAATCGAAGACTTAGCAGTAATAAGGGTTCCACCTGGGAGAAAGGAGGTTCGGGTGTGGGCCAGTGCAGAAATGAATTGTGAGAGATATGTACAGTATGTGCCTGGTCACAGAGGTGCTGTGATCTGGTCTGAAGGACCATATAAAAAGCCTGAGTTTGAGGCCTGAGCAGCAGTGCTACCAAAGGGAAGCATTTTTGTTGATGTACAGCTCTGAGAGTGGAATGCTAAACATTTATTTTGAAGTGGTGTTAGAAACCCTGTTAGGGAAACAGTGTAAATTACTTTGTAACTTTTACTTTAGTTTTAAAGAAAATTGGTCCATCAACCCCTGAAATATAATTCCTGACTGGTGTGAACAATATACAATTTACAATATGTATACAGTATATTATTTATATTATTTAGCTGTGAAGGTGAGTCAGCTAAGTGGAATAAGTTCTGCACAATATGGCTGTCCCAATCAAACTCAAATATAGAGTCCACTGGTTACAGCTCTCAGGAGCTTTTTATTGAAAAATTCTTAGAATTTTTTTACAGAAGCATTTCACATAAAAATCAAGTATCATGCTTTGAGCAAGGAAATACATTTAGTAAAAATGTAACAAGTAAACATATTTATACAAACATGAGCCAGAAATAAGCATAATCAGCAAAGGTGTGTGTATACACATGGGTTGTAATCTGTATAAAGTTAGAAAACAAAGGTGAACAATTGCAAACTGACTCCCAGAGGATGCATAGGGGTTGATTTACTAAAACTGTAAAGTGTACAATCTGGTGCAGCTGTGCATGGTAGCCAATCAGCCTCTAACTTCAGCTTGTTCAATTAAGCTTTGACAAAAAAAAAAAATGGAAGTTGATTGGCTTCTATGCAGAGCTGCACAATATTTTGCATTCTCCAGTTTTAGTAAATCAACCCCATCGGAGCAAGCACAAATGTAGCAAAAAATGGGATTACAACTTTTTCCATGTAGACCTAGAAAGAAAAAAGTCTAAATACCAAAGTATACAAAAAATACAATATACACATTCATTCTAGAAAGCCATGCCCATAAAAAGAAATGTAAATCCAGGTCTGATTTAATACACAGAGGCCCAGATTCAAGAAGCACTTGCGCCCGCGCAACCATAGTTGCGCGGCGCAAGTGCTTACTTGCTCCGGTGTAACGAGTGCTCCTGATTCAGGAACCTCGTTACACCGAATGCAGCCTAGGATGTGATAAACATAAGCCTCCTTATGCCTTCACATCCCAGGCTGCATTCTTTCGTTGGCCGCTAGGGGGCGCGGCCTTTGTGATCGGCGTGTAGTATGCAAATTGCATACTACCACCGATTCACAAAAGTTGCGCGGGCCCTGCCTACGCAAGGTACGGAGTTTCCGTACGGCGCCTTTAGCATAAGGTTGCTCCTGCTAATAGCAGGCGCAGCCAATGCTAAAGTATAGCTGCGCCTCCCGCTCGCGACGTTCAAATTTAACGTCGTTTACGTAAGTGAACCGTGAATGGCGCTGGACGCCATTCACGTTCACTTACAAGCAAATGACGTCCTTGCGACGTCATTTGCCGCAATGCACGTCGGGAAAGTTTCCCGACGGAGCATGCGCTGTTCGCTCGGCGCGGGAGCGCGCCTAATTTAAATGATTCCCGCCCCCGGCGGGATCATTTACATTAGGCAGCCTTGCGCCCGGCTGCTTAGCATATTGCCCGCGCAATTTACGGAGCAACTGCTCCGTGAATCGCGGGCAAAGCGCAATATTTGCTTGGGCGCAGAGAAAAAAATTTGCTCTTTGCCCACGCAAATATTGCGCGATTCTACTTGAATCTGGGCCAGAGTGTCTAATCGATGAATCCATTAAACCTCTCTTTTTCTCACGAGCAATTCATGATCTCCACCCCTCATATTTTTAGAGATTTAATCTATGGCTATAAACTTTAACTGGGACAATGAATGAGCACACTCCATAAAATGTCTAGCTACAGGTAACTGTGCTAACTTATCTTTCATAGAGTATTTGTGTCTTGCTATTCTATTATTTACCTTCTGTGTCATTCCTCCTATATAAAAGAATGAAAATGTATATTACAAACAGTGGCGGCTGGTGCCCCAAATTTTTTGGGGGGTGCAAAGTGAAAAAAAAAAACATCAATTGCAGCCACTGTGCCCATCAAACGCAGCCACTGTGCCCATCAAACGCAGCCACTGTGCCCATCATACGCAGCCACTGTGCCCATCAAACGCAGCCACTGTGCCATCAAATGCAGCCACTGTGCCATCAAATGCAGCTACTGTACCCATCAATTGCTGCCAGTGTGCCCATCAATTGCTGACACTGTGCCCATTAATACATACTTGATACTTGAACAGATTTTTTAGTGTAACTGTAAGCCCTCTTCCACACAGGCGGACTCTGTCGCTACGGAGTCCGCCAGCTCCCGCCGGCTCAGCGGGAGATCTCTCCGCTGATCTCCACTGAGCCGGCGGATGACAAGTCCCTCTCTGCTCACTGATGGGGAGATCTGATGAAAACAGACAGCATGTCCGTTTTCATCAGATCTCACCCGATCCGATACGCCATGGACGGATGAGGACGTATCGCCATCTGTCTGATTTTGGCGGATCGGACTAGGACTGCATGGAGCGCCCATTCAGGTCCGCCATCAAAACTGACAGGGGGACCTGAACGGTCCGATCGTGTGAAAGGGGCCTTAGAGAATCAGAATGGAGCAGATAAGAGAAGTTCATATCAGGAGTTACAAACACTTTATTAACACTTTATTAAATCACTCTTGGTGATTTACTTAGTAATGACGTTTGCAATGAACAATACATAGCTTCCAAATCTACTTTTCAAAGTGTCTTTACAAACAAGGAGCAGTTGCTATCTGGGTAGGAATAGGTGTATTTTTAGCATTTAGTGGGGATCGGTGCTGTGTGATGCACTGTGCACATTGACAGGCTGAGGAGATACATCGGCTGATGACGTCAATCATAAGTGCTTACCGCGATCCTCTGCCTGCATCAGCCGCTGGGGTCCACTATATAAGTGCACCGCACACATAGAGGCAGGAGTTGTCAGTAGGTACAGCCAGGAGGGGTGTATCTAGAGCTAAGCGATATCCAGACCAGGAGACCTCCAGTCAGCGGTGGTGGAGGAGTCCGCTCCTCATGTTCCTCCGCTCAGGTGCACTGGTCCTGTGAAAACCGGAAGTGACATGGTAACTCGACTGTCAATCAACGCACCCGGCCGTAGTAATACATACCATGGGTGCCAGGCGGAAGCTGTTCGGCGTGATGGATTGCACCGCAAGGTGGGTAAAAAGCCTGCAAATGAAGCGCCTCGTCTGCAATCTCGTGATTGCATAGATGTGGAGCTTCCCATAGGGCACTGTGTCCGGCGCCCGAACACAGTGCACGTAAGGACATTTAAAAAAAAATTGTGACTGCCTCTATGGATGTGCCGTCACTGGTTACAAAGGAAGACTGACAAGTTTATCACTAAATTGTAATCTTATATCCTCTATATAGATAATTAAAAGTAGAACCTTCTATCACTAGGAACATTGGATATCATTTGAGCAAAGGTATGATTTAATGTGAGCTTCTAAAGCAGGGTCTCTCAACCAGGGTTCCATGGAACATAAAGGTTCCTCCAGAGGTTTCTAAGGGTTCCCTGAGCAATTAGCAATTTCTGCCTCTCAGATAGGTTTGCACTGACACCATTGATCTTTTTAGCTATCTGTAAGGAGGTAATTTTCCCAAGTAACCACAGTGTAAGGAGCTTTTTTCTCACTCACCATCACACTAATGTATCATGAGTTGTAGATAATGATATAGTCACTTTTAGCAAGGGTTCCCTTAGACTGGAAACTTATTTTAAGGGTTCCTCTTTGTTAAAAACCTTGAGAAAGGCTGTCCTAAAGATTGCAATTGTATTTTTTTTTATATCTGCATGTTAATGAGATTGTACAAGATTGGTTGAAATAGTCTGACCTCTCCTGTAAGACATACCTCCAAATTTTTGAGATGGGCATGAGGGACACCTAACAGCAAAAGTATGCAGGCATAGGACACACCCCTTGCCACGCCCCCTTAAAAGGAGAATTGTGCAAAAAAAACAAGATGGGTTAAAACCACAAGTGCTTTTTTTACCGCTACTATTCCTTTATATTTGCTTTTGGAATTTACAAATGCAGCAATTTAGAAATCAGATAAAAGGTTTAGCGTTGAAAAACACTTTTTGATAGATAAAAAGTGCATTTTATATACATCTATATAGATCAGACCAAAATGAGGGACAAATGAGGAGGAATGAGGGACAGAGGGACATTGCTCCAAATCAGGGACAGTCCCTCGAAATCAGGGACAGTTGGGAGCTATGTGTAAGATGGCAAAGGAGGGAAACAAACTTGAGAAGTTCAGGATAATGATTTTTTAGAATAGAATGATATTTCCAAATAATAGCAACGATCTTTTAACCTGCCTGGCGGTATTCCCGAGCCTGACTCGGGGTTAGATTTTCACGCTGCGAGCGGTAACCCCGAGTCAGACTCGGGCTCGCCTCGCTGGATCCACAGGCATTGTTTACTTACCTTGTCCCTGGATCCAGCGATGCCACCGCGCTGTGTGAGCGAGCGGGACCTCGCTCGATTTACACAGCGTCCTCCTGTGCCGCCGATCTCCGTTCCCTGCGACGTTACGACGCACGGGAGCGGAGAACGGCACAAAATTCAAAAACGTAAACAAACACATTACATACAGTATACTGTAATCTTATAGATTACAGTACTGTATGTAAAAAATACACACCCCCTTTTCCCTAGTGGTCTGCCCAGTGCCCTACATGTTGTTTTATATAATAAAAACCTTTCTTTCTGCCTGCAAACTGTAGATTGTCCATAGCAACCAAAAGTGTCCCTTTATGTCAAAAATGGTTTTAGAACAGCTAGAAAACAGCGATAATAAATTATAATCACTTGCAGAATTGTGCGATAGCGATTTGTGGGGAAATTCGTCATAAAAAAATAATAATAATGACAGCGACAATTCTGCAACTGAGCAAATTTCAGTGATTTTGATTTAATTACATTATTGAATAATTTTTATTATAATTATATTATTATTTGTTATAATTATTTATAATTATTTATTATATTATAATTTATAATTCAGCTGAACTCGCACGGCTTCACTCCCGCAGCCCAGTGTGAACCAGGGCGAAAGCTGCTTAGTTTCTATGCACAGCTACAGCAAAGTTTGCACTCTGCAGTTTTAGTAAATAAACTCCAATATCCCAGAATTTAAAGTGGTTATAAAGCCTAAATGTTTTTTAGCTCAATGCATTCCATGCATTTAAATTGAACTTTTGGCCAAAAATAAAAATGCTTTGTTTCTTCTGTATTAAAGTTACTTACCTGCCTGTCTATCCATGTACAGTCAGCCACACACATGCAGCTCACTGGTTAAATTTGTCAATGCTGGGGGCAAATTCGGCTTTACTGGGGTAGTGGGAGCCAGTGATGAGGGAGTGGGGGGGGGGAGGCAAGGTGAGTCCTGCTGTTTTTATCAATAGATGTAGACACGGAGGCTCAGAAATGAGCTTTCACGACCCCCATAGAAAGCAGCTTTCTATGGTGCACTCGGCAGAGGGGAGGAGCCAGAAGTGCCCCCGGGGGCCAAAGAAGATGAGGTTTGATGCTTCTCTGTGCAATTCCATTGCACAGAGCAGGTGAGTATAAACCTGTTTATTATTTAAAAAAAAAAAATTTTAACAAAAAAACAAGCATTTACAATTACTTTAAAGGGTGACACATTCTTTCTTTACTACATTATGGGGCTATCCTCTACAAGATAATATTTGTTCCATTTTGTAAAGGCAGGTTTCCAAAGTTCAGAGAAATTTACAATATATTTGATAAGTGTACACTGACACTCCTTTAAAAAAAAGCTCTTCTAATGTAACAAATGATTATAATCTGTTGGTTCGGTGTACAGCTCACTAATCAATTGATTATCCCTATTCAAGATACTTGTGTCAAGGAAATGTATAGACTCTATACTTTTAAAGATATTAAACTCGAATCCTGGAAACAAATAATTTTAATAAAAATACAAAATAATCCAGGAACTTACTGTTGCCCCCATATAGCAACATCATCAATATAGCAATAACAGCAAATTTAATAAGATTGAAACAAACAATTATAGTACGGTATATGAAAGCATTTTCGATAGTGTCCATTAAACAAATTCCATATCGAGGAGTAACATGTGAGCCTAGGGATGCATGTTGCAGAAAGTGTTCTTCAAAAAGAACAAAAATGTTTTCCAAAGAAATATGTAGCAAGAAAAACTTTATTTCAAGTGGAATATACATTGCAGTTTAGACTTCACAAGGAATCTGAGACTAGCTTGTATGCCCATATCATGCTGGATCGATGAAGATACAGCCCAGGTGAAGAGAAATGGGTCAGAAGGCACTTCCAAAGTTTAAAGACATTTAAAAAAATATTAGCAGTTTTAAAAATGTACAATCTGGTTTTATGTATCATGGTACTACAACTTTTTTTCTGGATTTTTACCAAAGAGTGCATCTACTAATTCCATCCCTACCAAGATGGCAGCTCTTAAAAGTTATGTGTGATTATATTTTTGTTAATATGTCAGTTTATAATAAGAGTCGGTTCACATGGCAGTGGCACGACTTCGGGGGCGACTCTGCAAGTCGTCCTGAGGATGACTTCAGAGGCGATTTGCAAAACGACTTCTGCATAGAAGCTCCTATTAGAACGGTTCCATAGCATTGAATGGGACGCGACATGTCAGGCGGCTGAACCGCCTGTCGTGTCGCCCCACTGGAAACCGGGTCTAAAAAAAACATTGCGTCGCAATGTTGTACAAATATTTTGTTACCCCACCATCAAAACTTTTTCCTATCAAATTGCACGAGAAAGGACCTGGGCAAAGCCCCTGAGGAGGAGGACTGGCAGGCCTGAAACATTCACATCCATAGGGGCACCATGAATGTAGCCTTGGTGGAGGCAGGATACAAGATATATGCTAGGTGGTACTTAGAGCCAGGGTGGCTTGCTAAAATGTATTCGGGTGCTTTGTCCTCCTGCTTCTGGTGTTGCGGCCAGGTGGGGACGGCCCTCCATACTTGGTGGTCCTGTCTCTAAGTCAGACGCTTTTGGATACGGGTCCATTCTTTAATACACTTTGTGGTCAACATTACTAACTATGCTTGCATAGCGTTATTAAATGAGCCAGTGGACAATATCCCGAGACACACTCAAACTGATATATTTCATGTTTTTGGCAACCAAAATTACAATAGCAATGACTTGGAAAAGTCCAGTGATAGACTTGGCCTTGGATTATGCTAAATAAAAAATCATTATTTGACATGATATGGAACTCCTGGCTTTCTTACTTACAGGTGTCGAATAACTAGAGGTGATCTTTTGGAACAATGGTGATGGATTCCTGGACGGGTACACTCCAAATTTCTAATCTTTTTGTTATTTTCTATTTTTTAAGTATTTGAGAAATTGAGGTCAGGACACCCTGACTCTAGCATGTTTCTTTTTGTTCTTTTTGTTTGCCTCTCACATGTAACACCATGCAGTTTAGAAACTTGATTGTGCAGATACCAGCACCATCAAAAGACCGCGCTGGAGAAGAGATCTAGCTAGATTATTATCTCTCCTCAAGTCAAGCTGGTTCCCTAATACAACTGCGGATATCTTGTTTACCTCGCTGTTAGTATCTATGCTTGTCTATAACGTGAACCTGTATCATTGTTCAGTTAATCTTTATGTTATTGTTGGTTTCTATTACCTCCTGACAGATTGGCATTGTACATGTAAATTGTTAAAAACGATTGAAACAGATAATAAAAAAACACGGGCAGGGCATTTATTAAAACAGTGGACAAAAAGTCTATGAGGGTTATTTACGAAAGACAACTCCACTTTGCACTACTACACTTTCAAGTGCAGTAGCTGTAGATCTGAGGGGGACATGCAAGGAAAATAAAAAACAGCATTTTAGCTTGCACATGATTGGATGATAAAATTAGCAGAGCTTCCCCTCATTTCAGATCTACCCCTCAGATCTACAGCTAATGCACTTCCAAGTGCACTTTCAGTGCAAAGTGGATTTGCCTTTTGTAAATAACCCCCTATGTGTTCCTAAAATGAAGTGACTGGGCAAATAAACTTTTTGTTAAGTTGTCCTAAACTTGATGATTATTAGTCAACAGGAATTTACAAAAACCTACCAACCCCATCCCCCTCCTGCAGATCCTGCATCAATATAGACTAGTTTTGGGTGAATATTCAATTCATTATGGGAGAACCCAAGTGTTCAAGAAAGAATTTGAAAACATGCTGTATGCAAACAGAATTTAGGACATAATCAGCATTTTTGGATTGATGAGACATTGATGAAAGATCCATCTACATTCTGTGTCTCTCGACTGCAATTTCTCTCCCAAGTCGGCATTTGTTCAAGCAGGATTGGCTGAGTAAATTGCATCGCTGCATTTGTGCCCAGTCTGCGTTTTACTTCCAGGGTGTCATTTTAATTCTGCTCACACCAGATGATGCCGGGGCAATTTATTTTACAGACAGCAGTTTCTAAATCAATCAAGATGTTTCCCTGACCTATGAGATTTATAGAGCTGCTCTCTCCAAAAAAACATAATTTTTCTAAAATTGAAAGCATCTTACTCTAGACGTTTCAAACTGTCAGGGGCAATTTCTGACACGTCCAACACTTATTCTTTTCCTGCAGATGTTATAGAATATATAACTAGCGTTAAAGCTGAACACCAAGTAAATTTAAAAGACACAAATTATTTTATATCCATATTTACTTACATCATTATTTTTTTTAACCAAAAGCAAAAGTACCTGGATTTGACTTGGTATCAGCAAATATCAGACTGTGGGAAAAGGAAGCAGCACAAGGAGCTAATCAGTTCATGTGCCAACAAGGAGCATGATGTAATGCCGCGTACACACGATCGGATTTTCTGTCGGAAAAACCTTGGATGGTTTTTCCGACGGAATTCCGCTCAAGCTTGGCTTGCATACACATGGTCACACAAGAGTTCTCTGAACTTTTGTCTGTCAAGAACGCGGTGATGTACAACACTACGACGAGCCTGAGAAAATGAAGTTTCTGAGCATGCGTTGAATTGTTTCGGAGCATGCGTCGGAATTTTGCATGTCAGAATTGCTACATATGATCAAATGTTCCGATAGGAATTGTTTCCATTGGAAAATTTGAGAACCAGCTCTCAATCTTTTGTTGGCGGAAATTCCGACTGCAAAAGTCCGATGGAGCCTACACACGGTCGGAATTTCCGTTCAAAAGCTCACATCAGACTTTTTCTGTCGAAATTTCCGATCCTGTGTACGGGGCATTAGAAGGAGAGGGCAAAGGTGACTTTATCACTGTATCAGGGGCGGACTGACCATTGAGGCATTTGGGTACTGCCCGAGGGCCCCATGCCACTAGGGGGCCCCATCAGGGTTCCCAGGCTCAGTAAAACCAGGGACAGTATGTTTTTTCTTTGTTTTTTTTTTATTTATTCAAAGCAGAAGGAAAAACTGGCCCACACGAACCCAAACAATACATGATAACACTTACATGGGACAGTAGGTGACAATATATATGTAAACAGATACACATACAGGGTTGCATAGCACTCCACCACAGAGTCAGATATGTCCTTATCGAATGCCCCCAGTGGGACCCCGCACCGTGGGCTTAAGTGATCGCACAACCATGCAATCGAGACTCCCCCACTTCATTCTGCCACTCCTGTGTCCAGGCCCGCCGGGCCGGCCGACCCTGCATTTTCTAAGACTAAATACAGAAAGAGAAAGAAAAACAGAGTAAAGGTTGGAAATCCCAGATGGGAAGAGGGTCAGGAGCTACTCCCGGCCCGGTAGAGTGGAAAGACAAGGGGTGAAAAACCCGGAAGGTGGGGGGGTGTGGTGGGGAGAGTGAATTTGAATCATGGGTCGACGAGCAAGTCCCTCAGGTCCCAATGGGCTCTGATTCCGCCCCTGGATTCCTGCTTCCAGAGGCCAGTGCGTCTGCGCGTGGGCTGACCAGGTCGCTGTCCTGTGCTTCTCCACGCAGGCTTCGCCCCTCCTCAGAATATCTGAACATATTCCACTGTTGCCAGGTCTCTTTGTATGCCTCCTGTCTCTGTTGGCTCGTGAGGATTAAGTCCTCCATTCTGCCAATTTCGTCTAGTATGTTTTTTTTTACATCTGTCTCTCATATGTTCGAAAACCAACATGCTTTTGATGTAAAAATCCCAAGATTTTAGCTGCCCTGCCTCTGCCACATGAGTTGTCACTCCGCCCCTGCACTGTATTATCTGCAAAGTTTTAACACAAGATATATATTTTTTTCTTAGATCTGTAGAGACTCTGGAAGATTTAAAACCTCTGTCAGTCTCACATTGCTGCCTGTTTCTCAACTGGTGACATGTTCCTTAATTTTCTTTCCTGGTGACACCGTGTGTGTCAAAGTGTGACAGGGTGTCACTGAGCCAGCAACTGAGAAGAAATCTCCCTGATGGAGACAGTGCACAATAACTCCTCTATTTCCCATTGAAAAAGACCCAGCTTACAAACTACTAGGGGAACCCTCCCTTTACCCTAACAGACTCATACATTTAGGGCAGAACTTACAGCGGTATTTCCAACTGTCATCACCAATACTCTCTGGTAGATTTCTCCTAGGTGGTCATACTAAACCTTGATAATGCCCAGTTACGGGCTTAATGTATAGCACCTGTATCGCACAGGGTACACTGTTGCTAGTGCAATGGCTATTTGTGTATCTTTGTGATTTAAGGCTCATACACACTATAAGAAAGTCGGGCAAATGTTTTCGTCTAAGGTTCTTTCATAGGATTTTCGTATAGTGTGTACACAACTTTCTACAGCCGATTCCGACCTTATGAATGAAAATAACCGACGGGACAAACTCCAACATTTTTACAGAAACAGAACAGAACTCCTTTAATCTGGGCTTTAAGGCTGGATTCACACCTATGCATTTTAAGTTCTTTTTGCATTTTGCACTACAGAACGTGTTCCATAGGAAACCATGTTAAATGGACTGTAGTGCAAATCTGCAAAATGCAAAAAGCACTAAAACTGCATAGGTGTGAATCCAGCCTAAAGGAGACTATAGGGAGCTCTGGTTAACTTATGGACATGGGGGAGTAAAGCTTTCAATCTACTTTAAAAAAGACTGTTGCAAGGCCAGTCCTTTCCTCAAAAATATTTCCATAAGGTTATATGTGCATTTAACATAGTTTATAAATTATTTACCTGTAAAAGCCTTCCGCGTGTAGAAATCCAAAAGCCCCAAGTTCCTACTCTGATTTCCTGCAATTTGTGTCTATCTGCCCCATATTGGTGCTATACCCACTGGAGCATTTTCATTTTGCAGAGCTGAGTAGGGACTGGCCAGAAAAGGATTACTTTGATGCAGTTGACCAGCTTAAATATGTATTGCAATATATGTGACCTAAAAATCCCTGTTTTTTGCAAAGCATTCTAGAAAGGGTATACAGCAGTGTGCAGAAGGTTTACCCACACGTGGGCACATCCCTTTTGTGTCTGAATGATTATATACATGTTGAAGCTATTGGGATATGAGCACAAGTAAAGTATATCTTACTTATATTTGTATTGCAGGTCAGTCACCAGACCTGAAGCTTGCAGCTCTCCTCCTGTGTCTATCTACCCTATATTGGCACTTTATCAGCTTGAAAATTCGATTTTTGCAGAGCGGAATAGGGACAGGCTAAAGAGGAATTACAAATGTTCTAGCAACAAAGGAATGTCGCAAGTGGGTAAAAAATAATTTATGAAGGGGAAAAAAATTGATTTTTCTGTGCATACACATGCACTTTTTAAGTTGATGACAGGGTTTCTTTAACCGCGTGCCGCCCGCCCATCGTCAAATGACGGAGGGACGGTGTGGCTCTAAATCTGGGAGGACATCATATGCCGCGCCTCAGAACGGCTGCTGACGCGAGCCCATGGGGGCATGCAGTGTGGCAATCGTGCAACCACGATCATTGTAAAGAGCTGCGGCCGTGGCTCTTTAACCTTGTGATCATCAGTGCCCTGATAACAGGAAAGCCCCAGCAGTGCCAGCAGTGACACCAATCAGTGCCCATAAATGCCACCAATCAGTGGCCATAAGTGATGCCAGTCAGTGCCTCCCATCAGTGCCTGCTCATCAGTGCTGCCCGTCAGTGCCTCCCATCAGTGCTCAACTGTGTTTCCCATCAGCACCGCCCATTTGTGCTGCCCATCAGCACCGCCCATCAGTGCTGCCTATCACTGCCCACCAGTGCTGCCCATCAGTGCCCACCACTGCCGCATATCAGTGCCACCTATCAATGCCCATCAGTGCAGCATATTAGTGCCTCCTCATTAGTGCCCATCAATGCAGCTTCATCAGTGCACATCAGTGAAGGAGAAAAATGACTTATTTACCAAATTTACTGACAGAAAATAAGAAAATCTTTTTTATTCAAGTGCAACATTGCTGAAAGCTAAACATGGCCTGGGCATGAAGGGGGTGAAAGTGCCCAGTATTGAGGTGGTTAAACACGTCAGACTATAAGGAAAATTGTTAGGATGTTTTCTTCCTTGCTTTAGCACAATTACAACAATTTTTCTTACATTCACAGATTACACTTGCTGCTTTGAATTGCTCTGCTGAGTAATGAAGAGGCCAGAAGTGAATACACAGGGAAAGGGGAAACCTAGGAGGGAATCACAGGAAGGAAAATAGTCAGCTAGTGATTTTTAGCAGGTGGCAACACCCTGACATCATCAAATCACAGGGAGCTTATTGTAAACACAGAACTTCCTCTCTGAGAACAAAAGTGGCAAAAAAAGTGACACCCATGCTTCCCACAATCAAAACAAATGTCTCAAAGAATCCTCCGACAATCTTAAAGTAAACTTGTATAAAAAAAAATAGAGGATGCTATTGCTGAAAATGCAAACTGCCTGGCTGTATCTAGCCTCAATGTTCTCCTTGACCCCAAACAAGTATGAATCTAATGAGGGAAAGTCAGAGCTCATGGTCTACATATTTAATTCAGTTCAATAACTGAAAGTATTGGAGTATTGAAGCCTCTGGATGAATATGACAGAAAAGTTGAATTTTCAAAGTTAGAGTTCACTAATAACGGCTACGTATGGATGGAAAATTATTTTTAACATATAAATTAGAAAAAATGCCAGACTTTCACACTTTAGTTTCTGACCTTGACTACTCAGCATGGAATTTTGATGCATACAGTGGGGAAAATAATTATTTGATCTCCTGCAGATTTAGTAAGTTTGCCCACTTACAAAGAAATGAAGGATCTATAATTGTTATCATAGGTGTATTTTAACCACTTGCCGACCAGACGCCGCAGTTTTGCTGCGGCAGCATGGCACGGCTGGGCGAAACAACGTTATGTTACATCGCTTCGCCCTGTGGTGACTAGGGGCTCACGTGCTGCTCGCCCCCGGAGCTGATGCAAGTGCCCGGCGGGAGCGGTGACCGCCAGGCACCCACGATCGCTCGTGACACAGCGAGCACCGGGATCTGTGTGTGTCCTGTTCTTTCAGGAGAGAAATGACTGATCGTGTGTTCATACAAAGTATGAACAGCGATCTGTAATTTCCCCTAGTAAGTCCCATCCCCCCTTCAGTTAAAACACAGAGAGGGAACACAGTTAACCCTTTTATCGCCCCCTGGTGTTAACCCCTTCTCTGCCAGTGAAATTTTTAGAGTAATCAGTGCATTTTTATAGCACTGGTCCCTGTAAAATTATCAATGGTGTCAAAAATGTGTCAAAAGTGTCTGATCTGTCCGCTATAATGTCGCAGTCCCGATAAAAATCGCCGCCGTCATTTTCAATGTAATTTCAAGTACACTTTGCACTTGTAGTTTGCACTTGTAGTGCAAAGTGGATTTGCCTTTAGTAAATAACCTCCATTGTGTTTTTTTCTAAATTGTCGCTGTTCTTTTGTTTATAGCGCAAAAATAAAAACCTCAGAGGTAATCAAATACCACCAAAAGAAAGCTCTATTTATGGGGAAAAAAGGACGCAAATTTCGTTTGGGTACGGCGTCGCACAACTACATAATTGTCAGTTAAAGCGACGCAGTGCCAAATTGTAAAAATTGCTCTGGTCAGGAAGGGGTTAAATCTTCTGGGGCTGAAGCGGTTAAGTGATAGAGACAGAATATCAACCAAAAATCCAGAAATAAACACATAGACATCCCTGGTATGATAAAGTTTGAAACACAAAATCATAAATTATAATATAATTATAACAAATAATATAATAATAATAAAAGTTATTCAATGATGTAATCAAATCAAAAACACTGAAATTTGCTCAGTTGTAGAATTGTTGCTGTCATTACTTTCAGTGTTTGATGACGAATTTCCCCACAAATCGCTATCGCTCAATATTGCAAGTGATTCTAATTTATTATCGCTGTTTTCTAGCTGGTCTAAAGCCACTTTTGACATTAAGGGACCCTTTTTGGTTGCAATGGACAATCTACAGTTTCCAGGCAGAAAGAACAGTTTTTATAATATAAAACTGCATGCAGGACACTGGACAGACCACTAGGGACAAAGGGGATGTGTATTTATTTTATACAGCACTGTAATCTGTAAGATTACAGTATACTCTATGTGTACTGTGTTTTAACTTTTTTGAATTTGGCGCCAATCTCCACCCCCGTGCGTCGCAAAACGCCACAGGGAACGGAGCTCGGCGGCACACGGGCACTGTGTGAATCGAGCGAGGAGCGGGGAGACATCACAGGATCCAGGGGACAAGATAAGTAACTCTCCCTGTATCCTGTGATGCAATCCCGAGTCAGGCCTCGTACACACGACCGAGTTTCTCGGCAAAAACCAGCAAGAAACTTGCTGGGAGATATTTTTTTGCCGAGGAAACCAGTCGTGTGTACATTTTCATCGAGGAAACTGTCGAGAAACTCGACGAGCCAAAAAGAGAGCAAGTTTTCTATTTCCTCGACGGGAATGGAGAAACTTGCCTTGTCGAGTTCCACGACAGCCTGACAAGGAACTCGACGAGGAAAACGTTGTGTTTCGCCTATCGAGTTCCTCGGTCGTGTGTACGAGGCTTCAGGCTCAGGGTTACCACCAATGGTATTGAAATTTCACCCCGAGCCAGACTTGGGAATACCGACAGGGAGGTTAATATAAAATGTGTACCTGTCACATCAGTGGCTGGGGTGTCACAGGAACAAACAGAGGCTTCCACATACCTCTAGAATCTGATATTCATCTACACTGCGCAACACACGATCTCCCAGAATCCACATGTAGAATTCTACCTTTCAGAAAGTCATAGTTTAGACATGCCTCCTGTATCCCACAATGCATTATGTGACACACACCTGGCACTGTGACATGCGTTGCAGGTGTGGCTTTACTTAAAGTGTTAGTTGATCTTGTAATGGTGAACTTACACCAGACATTCACTGATGCTGGTGCCTGCTTTCACACATTTTTACTTATAGAGTTTTATGGTGGTCTTGATAAATCAAACCTGGGGAGGTGTGCCCAGATGGCGGTTAAGGAATGCATAAATAGTTTGGAGCCCCAGAGAGCAGGGTTATTTTCCAGGAGGAGAGGTTCCCAGCCCTTCCTGGCCATTCTGTTCAAGATTCTGCTTAGCTCATCGAGGTCCCGAGCTGTGCTTAGCTGGGGAGCCTATCTTTCTACAATTCCTTTGGGAACCAAAAGAGGGGAGCTACTGAGGATCTTATCTGGGAGCTCTATAGAGAGGTCTGGCTGCTTGAGTCTGAGGAAGACACTCAAACCCTGGGGACACTGTGGCCCGGATTCTTAAAGCACTTACGCCGACGTATCTACTGATACGCTGCGTAAGTGCAGGGATGCGCCGTCGTATCTATGCGCCTGATTCTGCTATTAAGATACGCCTGAAATTTGGCTTCCTCCGACCAACATAAGTTTCCTACGCCGTCGTATCTTGGGTGCATATTTACGCTGGCCGCAAGGGGCGCTTCCATTGATTTACGTGTTGAATATGTAAATTACCTAGATACGCCCATTTACGAACGTACTTGCGCCCGTCGCTGTAATCTACGCTGTTTACGTAAGGTGTACGTCCCGCGTAAAGTTATTCCACCTATAGGAGGCGCATCCCATGCAATGGTATGGACGACGGAACAGCCGTCGGATTTTACGTAGTTTATGTAAGTCGTACGCGAATGGGGCTGGGCGTAGGTTACGTTCACATCGTAGGCATTGAGCGTCGTATCTTAGGGAGTAAATTCGACGTGATTCTGAGCATGCGCACGCATGCGCCGTTCGTTCGGCCCTTAAATTGCATGGGGTCACGGTTCATTTAAATGTATCATGCCCACTACCTTCCTACTTTGAATTAGGCGGGCTTACAACGGCCAATTTATATTACGCTGGCGCAACGTAGGGAGCGAGTGCTTTGTGAATACTGCTCTTGCCTCTCAGAGTTACGTCGGCGTTGTGCATATGGGATGCAATACGCCGGCACAAAGATGCGCCGATCTACGTGAATCTGGGCCTGTGAGTACAGACCTAATGAAGAAAAAATCTCAGTGTCTGTGCTGTTAACCCCCGCCACATTCAGATTAAGGCTTGCCTAGTCTGAGACAATGCAAATGGTGTACCAGTGCTGCCCACTTCATGTCCTAACACTTGGAGGACTGTGTTAAGAAGCCATTGGTAAGGGGAAAGCATCTTCACACCCTTGTTGAGTATCCTTTATGCCTCGTACACACGGCCGGACTTTGAGGAAAAAAGTCAGTTGGGCTTTTTTTTCCCCTCGGAAAGTCGGGCCGTGTGTAGCCTCCATCGGACTTTTTTCCTCGGAAGTCCGACGGACCTTAAATAGAGAACCTGTTCTCTATCTTTCCGTCGGACTTCAGACGGACTCATAGCAGACTTTTGCATGGTCAAAAGTCCGACCGTGTGTACAAGGCATAAGTGTCCCACAGCTCCCTAATCCCCATCCAAATTGATCCGCAATAAATTGTAAAAAAAAAAGGCAACCCCTAGACTGTTTCTTCAGCCAGGGGAGTGGAAGTTGCTGTGTGCCTGGCAGCTGCTATACAGAGAGAAAAGACACTGGGACACAATTCAGTGGCCCTTACTGGGGTGGTGCTACAAAGGGATTTAGTTCCAAATGCACAACATGTCCATGTCTCATGAACCACCAGAACGACTCTCTGGTGGTTTCTGGGACATGGACATGCTGTGCATTTGAGAGTGCAACAAAACTATGGAAGAATTACAATAGCTGTGGGGTGCGAATCATTAGATAACCCACGCCTTGCCTCCCAGTGTTCTGGGACTCCCATGTTGTACATCTAACTGGAAAGTGTATTTGTTAGAGAAGATACCTACATCTCTTGGTTTTGTTTGTACGCTAATGCCAGCTCTTTTATCTAAACATTAATCAAAGTTTAAGTCACTGATTGGATTTGGTTTTATCATCTGTGAAGGTGGTGCCTATCACTTTCCCCTATGAGCCACCCAAGGCCATACACCTGAGAAAACAGCATTGTCCCCTACCACGTGTTATGTAGCATGCATATATGTTTCAAGTTTTAACGTTGTTTTGTGTCATATGCGAAATATAAGAAAGACCAAAGAGGTTCTGAGGAAGCGGTAATCCCGCGAAACGTGTCGACCTCATCTGTTACGCATCTGGGACACCTTCAATGGAAAGGTTCTCTAGATAATTGTGATTAAATACACGCATGTGATATGTGACTAACAGTTTAAAAAAAATAATGTCTCTACGACGTGATTGTTGTCTTTTTGATACTAGAATAAAATGTGAACTTTTAGAAAATATATGTGTTATTACTTTTGGGGGTATATATAAAGTCCCACTCTATATATATTTTCTATATTAAATAAAAAAAATAGGGATGTAGTTAAATTAATAATGAGTCATCAGTTCACTAGTACCTTATACTTAGGTGTCCCTCTTTCTCATCTCAGAAAAATGGGAGGTATGGATTAATACTAGGGTAATACCTTACTCCAGCAGGTTCCATCCATGCAACTGGTTTTCTATAAGACGCTCTGTGCCACAGTTACACTATACCATCATCATATAAAATGCAGGGCCAATGGATTTGGTAATTTTTTTGCATTTCGTGGACTTAGGCTTTAAGAGCACCAATGCTCCATAGGTAGAAGTTACATTATAGTTCTAGCAATAGCACTGTGTTTAGATGCAATAGCTAGTTCTGTTTTTCAATATCTTGTGACTCTGATTACATCACTCCAACTTTGTAACTGATGCAACTTTCCTATGCTGGTGTGAAATGGCATTTTCCCTTCCCAAGACCCGACTGCCTCGTGTAAGTGAACTCCCCACTACAGCTTCTATTTACCTTCTTCTAACTACGGGGAAAGTACAGTAGATGATCTCATCCACACATGCCAACTTAAAATAACCAATACATCATATTTACTACTTCATATTTTATCACCTAGAGAAAGCAACCATGACAGGTAAAAAATTACACTTTCTAAAAGAGAGAGATTTTTCATGTTTGAATGACATATTCACTCAAAGAATACAATGCATATGATTTATTTAAAAGAGATGTCAAATATAGTGAATTTAAAGGGAACATACTGTTGGAAATGTTTTTTTGTTTTGTTTTTATTGTATATGAAACAAAATTAATTAATACTATCAACATATTCATATTAGAATGAGTGTAAGTTTGTGTACTGCCCATAGTTTGAAATTATCAAAATATATGAAACAAAAAAGGACAAGTAAAAGACTACAAGTACCCAGAACAAAAATATATATACAAAATATATTGGATGGAAAGGAACCACAATGATCTACTTATTAAAACAAAAGCATAATGTCCATAACATATATTTTTTTATATATTTATATTTTTTTATATTACCGTAATAGTATAATTTATACATCAAATTACATTTTAGGAACTCCCGTCAACACACTTGGCTACATTCACCTTCTTCCAAACCATTTTTCTTTTCATATAAATATTAATGATGTTATACAATGGTTAAAAAATCCATCTAGAGTAAGGTATACATAACATTATAGTTACATTATTTGATACAATGTTGACAGAAATGAAAAAAAAAAAGAATTACTGTACAAAGTTTTTTTTACCATTCTGTACCCATACTACCATGGTTAGGATAACATAAATTACTCATATGTTGTAACTCCAAAGTGTGAGCTTAAAGTCAAGAAAATCTGTCCCCTCCTTAATCCTGCAGGACTCGGACACTATCTGTTATCTCAGAACAAGAAAAGTCACCACAAGAAAGAAAAGCAAGTCCTCGAGATAGAAGCAGTGGGCCTGTGGGGAGGATAAATAGAGAAAAAAACTGGTTGGCCCAACTCAGGGCTCAAGTCCTGTGGGAACGCGTGGGAACGGAGTTCCTGCACTTTTTTCACAGCAGGAACGCAGTTCCCTTTGCAGGACTAGAGCAGCCGAGCCGCCCGAGCCAATCCTTCACTAAGCGGCGATGCCCAGCTCGAGTCACTGTCAGGGGCAGGCGAACCTTAGTAATCCTTTATGTTCCTGGCCGCATCCTGTATATGGATTCATCGGGTAGTGTGTGGGTATTCCCAAATACCCGCACACTACCCGATGAATCCATATACAGGAAGCAGCCAGTAACATAAAGGATTACTAAGGTACAGTGGATCGAAAAAAAAAAAAAAAAAACATGCGGTTTAGTAATTTTGCATATGAGCGTATAATTATTTTTATTTTGGTGGGGGAGTGGATCTTGGGTGGGAGTTCCCACACTTTTTTCCCCAAGACTTGATCCCTGCAACTTCAGGGTAGACCACAAGACAGAAGGGCATAATCCACATACACATTCTTACCAGAGGTACTAAGGACACATGATCCTTCCACAAAGCAGAGCAAATTTTGACTTCCCACACCTCCTCCCTTAATATTTAAGCAAGGCCCACCCTGAATGAGGGGCAATCCTTGCTGTCCACACCAGAAAAATCGCACCAGGTAAATTAGCGTGATGATGTCATACATGATAGCAAGCAATGCACAGGCCAAGACAAAAAAGACGCACGTGGTTTTTCTTGCATGGAAAACAAGCAACAGTCTATTTTCAGGGGAGTTCCTATTACCAGGAGTAATAGATCTGGTAATTAAAGAATATAACTTCTGCGTATGAATTAAATATATGGCAATTTATGTTCCATTTCATTTGTATCCAATATTATGTCTGATATCTTATTTCTGTCATGTTCTTTTTACATTTACATGTCCCATATTATCGAGAACCCCAGGACTGACATGCAATTGTCATTTCCCATTCATCACATCTCATTCACCATCTTCTTTCATGAAATGTCACATGCTATTTTTATCCATCAAAACATCATGGCTGATTTGCAGGATTCACTTCCTATTTAAAAGAATTCATGTGAAGCTGACCTAAAATAGACTATCCTTTGACAAATAATGTCTTGTTTGAACGAAACATGTAACAATGCTTGTAGCATTAAGCTGGCATTAGTGGATTTGTTTGTTTTTTTTTGTTGGGGGGGGGGGGGGATTTTGTTTTATAGTGTAACGAACTAAGGGAAAAATGGCCCTTTATCAAAGAGAATCTTACCTAGAAGCTACAATAATCTACACCAGGACGATCTATCAAAGAGTACATTTCGGAGGTTACTTTATGGATGATACATGTAAAAATGTGGGAAGTAATATTTTAGCATTTACTTTACAGATTCCTATGTCTAGTCCACAAATTACAACTGCCCTTGGTTTCCAGAGATATTCATGTGTGTGAAGATTTTTTCCCGGAAATATTTGTCTTTCAAAATGTCCCCAATATAAACACTTGACAATTTCACAGTCCTATGTTTTGGAATATCACATTTAATGATTCCTGTGTTCATAAAACCTTGGCCATGTGAAAGCTGAATAAAGGCCCTTTCACACAGGTGCCTTCTATTCTAATCATTAGAGGATCTGTGCGCTGATCCTCCGCTAATTGAAACAGAAGAGGATGGATGACAGGACTGTGTCTGCTCAATTTCTGCCAAGCAGACATGGACAGACCGTGCTCTGCTCTATGGGCGGCTGGGAGTAAACGGACTCCCGGCTGCCTCCGAACTGGTCTACCCAAACTGAAGAGGACATGGTCCTCCTCCATTTTTTTAGAGGGCCTGATTGGACCCAAAGGTAGGCAGGTGTAAACAGACACAAGTCTTTTTACACCTGCTTGTCCATAGGAATGCACAGACCTTCTGATCAGGTCCATGTGAAAAAATAACAGGGAGCCTGATTGGATCCCCCATGTGAAATAGCTCTACAGGTATGTTTTTTTTGCATCGTCACATTGGTCCAATATAAGTTTTTCATATTCCATACCTGGATGATCCCTGTGGAAGCAGAGAATCACTATAGTAGCCCCTACTACAACAGTGATTCTCACTGTCTTCCATGTTCTCTGCCGAGCAGTTGCTCTACTGCATAGTGAACAAAGTGCTCGGCACCATTCAGAGAACACCTTGCATTGTTTTCAAGAAATGCAAAGCATTCACTGATTGGACGAGATTGAAATGCGGGGTGGTGAAGGGCATGGGACGTGGAAGACAGCAAGGATCACTTTAGTAGAGGTGGCCACTACAGTGAGTCCCTATTATTTCCACAGGGATCAGTCAGGTATGGTATATACCAGTGGCGGCCGGTCCATAGGGACGCACGGGCGCCGCCCCCCCTCCCACAGTCACAAAAAAAAAAAAAAAAAAAAAAAAAAAAAAACGGGCCCTTTAAGAACTTTTATTCGGCTAAAATGTCATTTTGACATTTTAGCCGCAGTTCTGGCGGCCGTCTATAGAGGGCGCTGCAGCGCCACCCCCTCTCGCAAATAACACACATTCGTGCATAAATGCACAAATGTATGTTATTGCTGGTTGCCAGCGCTGCCTGGTCTATTCAGATAACCGGATGCGGGACGCCGGTTACCCGAATAGCGGCAGCTGGTTGGCTGAGGGGAACTGCCTATCAAAGCCAGCGGCTCTGATAGGCTTTTCTCCGGCTCTCGGATGTCTATACTCTGAGCGCAGGCAATCTGCGCTCATTGTATAAGACAAACGGCTGTTTCAGCCAATCAGGTTCCCGGATTCTGGTTATCAGGAACCTGATTGGCTGAAGCTTCACCACAGCGGCAGAAGACATCGAGGGAGCACATGGAATCCTCAGGTAAGTGCTTTTTTACAGGGAAAGGGGCACAGTGACATCATGGGGCACAGTGGTGACAAAGGGCACAGAGGTGACAATGGGCACAGTGGCATCATGGGGCACAGTGGTGACAATGGGCACAGTGGCATCATGGGGCACAGTGGTGACAATGGGAACAGTGGCATCATGGGGCACAGTGGTGACAATGGGCACAGTGACATCATGGGGCACAGTGGTGACAATTGGCACAGTGACATCATGGGGCACAGTGGTGACAAAGGGCACAGAGGTGACAATGGGCACAGTGGCATCATGGGGCACAGTGGTGAAAATGGGCACAGTGGCATCATGGGGCACAGTGGTGACAATGGGCACAGTGGCATCATGGGGCACAGTGGTGACAATTGGCACATTGGCAACAGTTGAGGGGCACAGTGGCTGCGTTTGATGGCATGGCACAGTGGTGACAATTGATGGCACAGTGACTGCGTTTGATGGCATGGCACAGTGGTGACAATTGATGGCACAGTTGCTGTGTTGCATGGCACAGTGGTGACAATTGATGGCACAGTGGCTGCGTTTGATGGCATGGCACAGTGCTGACAATTGATGGCACAGTGGCTGCGTTTGATGGCATGGCACAGTGGTGACAATTGATGGCACAGTTGCTGTTTGATGGCATGGCACAGTGGTGACAATTGATGGCATAGTGACTGCATTTGATGGCATGGCACAGTGGTGACAATTGATGGCACAGTTGCTGTTTGATGGCATGGCACAGTGGTGACAATTGATGGCACAGTGGCTGCGTTTGATGGCATGGCACAGTGGTGCAATTTTTTTTTTTTTCGTTTGCGCCCCCCCAAAAATTTTGAGCACCAGCCGCCACTGGTATATACATACCTTCATTTGTCAAAACTGGACAAATGTAACTATGCAAAAAAAAATAAAAAATGTAATTTAGGTTCAAACTAAAAGTGCACTTTTAGTAAAAACATGCACTAGCCCTCTATCCTATTTCCCTACTGGACATTGTTCTAGAAACACCCTCACCCAGATGTCTACTTACCTCAGCATCCTCCTCTGGTGTATATCTCCAGTCTTCTTCAGTGCTGGCTGTGCCTAGGCAGAGAGCCTCACAGACTTGAAAGGAGATCTACCCTAAGGGTGTAAAGTCTCTGGTTATGACCCCCTGTAACCCTGGGAGGGCATACTCTCCAGCTAAGCACCTGCCTGCAAATTCTGATATGGGATCATATCACCAATATGCTCCATTCTCTACACTAATGACAAAAAAGTGCGCTTGTAAGACTGCTGCGCAATTACGGTGTGACAGAAAGTATTGCAACAACTGCCATTTTATTCTCTAGGGTGTTAGAAAAAAAAAACAAATATATATAATGTTTGGGGGTTCTATATATATATAATGTTTGGGGGGTTCTAAGTAATTTTCTAGCAAAAAAAAAACAGTTTTTAACATGTACACACCAAATCTCAGAAATAGGCTTGGTAATGTAGTGGTTAATTTCACTTCCTGTTGCTACAGAAAATAATTTGTGGCCAGGAATGTTCTTTTCTTTCTGGGAATTTTCTTTTATTGCACATGCGCATTTCTTTTTCGTTTACATTTCTCACACGATTCTCCCATCATTGATTAGAAAATCGTTTGTTTTTCCAAAAATTTCCAACATGTCCGATTACTCAAGTTAGATGGCTGCACGAATATCGGCTGTTGGTGCAGCCCACTAATGGTGCGAAATACGAACGAAAATTCTTAAATAAGATTTTCGAAAGAAAATTCTTTAGAAACTCGACCCATGTATAACACAGAATTAGGCAGATTTGTGAACAATATTTGAGAGAAAAAGGCCTTTTGTGTACTTAGAAAAAGTCGTAGATCTTTGCGTTCAGCTCATGATATATAATGGCAGACACAAGAGTGTTGCGTTTATAATTTTGCTCAGTGTATATATACACGTGATGAGTTTCTTGTCAGGCAGCAGAATAACAATGGACAGTCCTGCACTCATTACTACTTGTGACTGTAATAAACTCCTGAAATCAATAGATCTACAGTCTAACACATACAAATGAATTCCGGGAGATATTGAGTAGATAGCAGCTTCGCACTGTGTACTAATCCAAATTACAGGAACTGACATAATCTAGCACATTCTCCAATGTGAAAACTGCCCCCCCCCCCCCACCCCCTACAACGATCTTAGCAGGGAATTAACCTACTATCTATGAATTTTAATGTGACGACCTCTGGGAAACAAAGACAGGAATACATGGGGAGTAGAATATTTGTACAGTTGCCACTGTGGTAGAAGATCAAACAATTAACTATTATAATCATTATAAGCATAGCTGTGCTGCTATAAGTTATTTAAATAAAAATACTACCAGGCATGTATAAAGGAGAATTTGAGCCCAATTCAAAATTAGGATTTGGTAATGCTGTGTACACACGATCTTTTTAAATGAATTTTTTTTAAAACAACGTTTTTTTCATGCCGAAAAATTATCGTGTGTACGCGGCATAACACCCTTAGGACTCTTTTTACTTTACAGTTCCAACTAAGTATCAAGCCTTTGACTCATCAAAGTCTACCTTTAGCAAAAAAAATCATAAATGCACACATTATTATTATTAGTATTATTATTATTATTATTATTAATAATAAAAATGTGCATTTATAATTTTTTTGCATTGGAACCTGCAAAGTATTGCAATGCAACCAGTGGATCGCGCATGCAATGTTCTATCTCCTGCAGATTATTTCTTCACCCACAGGTCTGCAGTTTCAGTATGGACCTTCAGTTATGGGGCTGGAGGAAGTATCATTAGACTACAAGTGAGGTGGCATCACTACACTTGTGCTCCTTTCAAAGGACTGGTAGACCTCATAGGTTTTTTATTTTCTTTCACAGAAGACTGTGTATGAATAACATTGCTGTGCAGGCTCTGCCTACATAGCTGTGCCAATATTAAATAATGACAGGGCCGGCAGGTAGAAGAACCCCTGGGTTCTTTAAGTGGGGAAGTTGTTTGGGGTTGGGAGGCTGTGGACTGAATATGGATGGAACATGGTCAATAAGGTGAACTTAGCTTTTAACTTCTTAAAGAGGAACTGCAGTCTGCTCACATCATTTGTAATAAAACCATCTTTGTCCTTCTTTGCATATTATTTCATATATACTGTGATTCTGTACTTTCCAAATATGCTGCAGAAATCTCCCTCCACTGAGTCTGGCTGCAACCATTTTAACTGTGGGCAGCTGAAGCTGCTGCCTGTTCACTTCCTGGATTTACACAGTCACACAGAGGCACACCTCCAGCTCTCATTGGCCCTTGTATGACTCATCCCCCCCTCCCTTCCTGGCAAACTCTCAGGAGAGTGAGAGGGAGAGCTGTGAATGATGTCATAAGCCTAGGCATTTTACCAGACAAGAAACGGGAAGTGGGCTGTATAAAGTATTTACTGGCAGAAAAAATGTTTTACTATCCAAAGTTACAACAACAAGGGCAGAAGATTTAATAGATGAAAAGATGGAAAATGACTGAAATTCTGCTTTAAGGAACATTTCTTAAAGGCATTAGAAATTGGAAAGTGCAAAATCTGGTGCAACTCTACATAGTACCCTATTGTTTGGAGCTAAACAGCACAATTTTAAACTGTGAGTTACTAGTTTTTTTTTTTTATAAATCTACTTTGAATTACTACACTATGGAGCCCCCCTCTTTCATTACATGTTAACTGAAGGAGCTTTAAGCCCAGGTTTACACTGGGTACGTTTTGCTTCGATTTGAGATGCGATTTCACATGTGAAATTGCATCTTAAATCGGCGGCATTTGCCGGCAATTGTCGGCAATGACACCGTCCTAATCGGTGCGCACCGATTTCAAAAAGTAGTTCCTGTACTACTTTTTGCGATTTCTGGCCGCGATTTACATTGACATCTGTGCAGAAACCTGCACAGATGTCTCTTAAATCGCGGCCGAAATCGGGACTGCCGGCGGGAGTGAAATTGTGCGAGTTCAGCTGAACTCGCACGGCTTCACTCCCGCAGCCCAGTGTGAACCAGGGCGGAAAGAGATTTCTTAGTCAACGATTGTCTGGTCTTGGATATTCCTGGAAATCATAAGTTTGCTTTGGAGGCTCGACTTGACCTGTAGGGGTCTTCTGATGAGGTGAGAGGCTGGGGAAAACCGTGGATGGTGGAAACACTGGGATGAACTGGCTTTATGCACATGCACTTTTTTCTTTGAACTGTTGTTTTTGGATGGACATTTTTTATACTTCTACATTACTTATCACTTTTTGGGCACATATTGCACTATTGTTGAAAACTCTTTTGCACATATTGGACTGCTTTTTTGCACACTTTGAACACATCACTTTGCACTTTATGTCGTCTTTGCACAGTTAATGAGGATTTATTATTATTAATATCATCATATTGTTTTTTGGATATTTAATGAGGATTGTCCTCCACATTAATCACACTCTGTTATATTCAGTATTGATTCGTTTTTTTTTTTTTTTTTCAAAGCTTAATTGAACAAGCTGAAGTTAGAAGCTGATTGGCTGCACCAACATTTTGCATCCTCCAGTTTTAGTAAATCAAACCCTGTGTATTATATGGCCAACTTATTGAGCTCAGGCATAGGCGTGCGCACAGGGTGTGCCGGGTGTGCCTGGGCACACCCTAATCACCCCATGTGCATCAGCATTATCCAGGGGTGGCACCAGGTGGGTGGTTGGGGTGCCAGTGGCCAGTGTAAATGCCCCCATTATATTAAAGGCTAGGTTCAACTGTAGGAACACGTTACACCTATACTTAGGATGTAACAAAATATGCTCCCAATCAACTGTCTCCCACAATCAGAGCCTCCTCCCTGTGACAGCATGTGGCATTATTGTGTGTTTGAGCTTTGGGGTGCACACCCTAATGCAATAGGCTGCGCACACCTATGAGCTCAGGTGTAGGGTGAAGTCTACTGCTAGTTCTACAGGATATACACACACCAGACAGGTCAGGGATAAAGTTGTGGGGGTTAGGTTATAAAACAATATCCCAAACTTTGAACATCTCACAGAGCACTGTTCAATCCATCATCCGAAAATGGAAAGAGTATGGCACAACTGCAAACATACCAAGACATGGCCGTCCACCTAAACTGACAGGCCGGGCAAGGAGAGCATTAATCCTAGAAGCAGCCAAGAGGCCCATGGTAACCCACAGCTCGGGTGGGAGAATCTGTCCACAGGACAACTATTAGATCCTTGCAACATGGGGCAGTGCATTATCATGCTGCAACATGAGGTGATGGTTGTGGATGAATGGCACATCAATGGGCCTCAGGATCTCGTCAGGGTAGCTTTGTGCATTCAAAATGCCATCAAAAAAATCCACCTGTGCTCATTGTCCATTGCATACGCCTGCCCATACCATAACCCCACCGCCACCATGGGCCACTCGATTCACAACATTGACATCAGCAAGATCAGCAAACCGCTCACCCACACAACGCCATACATGCTGTCTGCCATGTACAGTGAAAACTGGGATTCATTTGTGAAGAAAAGACCTCTCCAATGTGCCAATTGCCATCAAATGTGACAAACTGCAGTCAGGTCAAGACCATGACGAGGACAACGAGCATGCAGATGAACTTTCCTGAGACGGTTTCTGACAGTTTGTGCAGAAATTCTCTGGTTATGCAAAGCGATTGTTGCATCAGCTGTCCGGGTGGCTGGTCTCAGATGATCTTGGAGGTGAAGATGCTGGATGTGAAGGTCCATTGGCTGGTGTGTTTACACATGGTCTGTGGTTGTGAGGCCGGTTGGATGTAAGGCCAAAATCTATGAAACGCCTTTGGAGACGGCTTATGGTAGAGAAATAAACATTAAATTCAAGGGCAACAGCTCTGGTAAACATTCCTGCAGTCAGCATGCCAATTGCGACATCTGTGGCATTGTGCTGTGTGATAAAACGGCACATTTTAGAGTGGCCTTTTATTGTGGCCAGCCTAAGGCACACCTGTGCAATAATCATGCTGTCTAATCAGCATCTTGATATGCTCCACCTGTGAGGTGAATGGATTATCTCGGCAAAGGAGAAGTGCTCACTAAAGGCACACATACATGGCCGAATTTTGAAAGAATTTTCTTTTGAAAATCAGAAAATTTGTGCTTTTTAGGATCCGATGATGCCACCATTGATTTCAAAGTTCAGCCAACCAAGCCTTTAACCACTTGCTTCATGTCGTACAAATATAAACGTCCTGGCTTTGAAAATGAATACCGTTTTTATGGTAGCAGCTAGCTACCATAACCCCAGTATCCTTTTCAAGAGTCTGCGGTTCTCTTTCACCTAAACTGACAGGCCGGGCAAGGAGAGTGTTAAACCTAGAAGCAGGCAAGTGGCCCATTGTAACTCTGGAGGAGCTGCAGAGATCCACAGCTCGGGTGAGAGAATCTGTCCACAGGACAACTATTAGTTGTGCACTCCACAAATCTGCCCTTTATGGAAGAGGGGCAAGAAGAAAGTCATTGTTGAAAAAAAGCTATAAGAAGTCCCATTTGCAGTTTGCGAGAAGCCATATGGGGGAACACAGCAAACATGTGGAAGAAGGTGCTCTGGTCAAATGAGACTAAAATTGCACCTCACCCTGAACACACCATCCCCACTGTGAAACATGCTGGTGGCCGCATCATGTTGTGGGGATGCTTTTCTTCAGCAGGGAAGCTGGTCAGAGTTGATGGGAAGATGAATAGATTAAAAATACAGGGCAATCTTAGAAGAAAACCTGTTAGAGTCTGCTAAAGATTATTTTGCAAAGAAGAATGGGCAAAAATGTCACTCTCTAGATGTGCAAAGCTGGTAGAGACATCCCCAAAAATACTTGCAGTTGTAATTGCAGGGAAAGGTGGTTCCACAAAGACTCAGGGGGGCTGAATACAAATGTGCGCCACACTTTTCAGATATTTATTTGTAAAAAAAATTGAAAACCATTTATCATTTTCCTTCCACTTCACAATTATGTTTCACTTTGTGTTGGTCTATCAAAATCCCAATAAAATACATTTACGTTTTTGGTTGTAACATGACAATGTGGAAAATTTCAAGGGGTATGAATACTTTTTCAAGGCACTGTAGACTGAGCCTAGTATATTGCCAGGCCAGGTTCATTTTAAGCCTGTGCTACCTGGAAGTACTGGATTATATTAACTAGCGATTAATGTAAACTCAAAGGACTTTCTGGCTTCAGCAGACCTGGGTACTGCATACCATTAGCAACTCACTGACTGGATGTATATACTTAGGCTTTACTAGATAAACTGGTTCATGTTTTTTTTTACATCATAACTGTTATTCTTTATAAGAAATGGGAAGACTCATTCTCTAAATTGTTTGCTTTAACCACTACCTAGAGTCTAGGTCCTAGACATTTTAAGGTTTGGCTAAGTTTTGCCTCAAGCTTGGGTGGTGGAAGAGTTTCACATCATTTCCTCCTGTAAAAACCACATGAAGACATGCACAGACATCCGTGGCAGGAAGCGAGATGCAGGAAATAGGACTGCATTAAAGGAAAACATCAGCTGTTTTACAGTGTTTGGGAATGTATAAATTATTCATATAAATATTGTATTGCTTTAAAAAAAAAAAAAAGTTTCTGCGTATTGTTTTATATACTGTACATATGTACAGTATGGGATGTTTATGTAGGCTCTGTAGTCTACTTAGTAGTGATGCATAGTGATTGTGCTTTTCTTTGTCAGTGCAAGTTGATTGGTCAAATCAAATCACAGGAAGTAAAATCACTGTTTTTCTGCACAGGGAGGTCACTGATTTCCTGCACACAGGAAGGGGAGGTCACTGATTTCTTGCACACACAGGAAGGGGAGGACACTGATTTCTTGCACACACAGGAAGGGAGGTGACTGATCTCCTGCACACACAGGAAGGGAGGTCACTGATTTCTTGCACACAGGAAGGGGAGGTCACTGATTTCTTGCACACACAGGAAGGGGAGGACACTGATTTCTTGCACACACAGGAAGGGAGGTGACTGATCTCCTGCACACACAGGAAGGGAGGTCACTGATTTCTTGCACACACAGGAAGGGAGGTGACTGATCTCCTGCACACACAGGAAGGGAGGTCACTGATTTCCTGCACACACAGGAAGGGAGGTCACTGATTTCCTGCACACACAGGAAGGGAGGTCACTGATCTCCTGCACACACAGGAAGGGAGGTCACTGATCTCCTGCACACACAGGAAGCGAGGTCACTGATCTCCTGCACACACAGTAGGTGAAATGCAGGAGAGACCAATGTTGTCTGCACTCCAGTTCACATACCGTGTTCCCCAGTATGAACGCCACCAGTGGGATTTGCACCTTAGCACACACAGCTAATGAATAGTATCCTTCCTGAGATCTGCACTCCGACTCACACACCGCACTCCCTAGTATTCATGCTACCAATTAAATCTGCATTGCACATATAGCCCGCTGCTCAGTATCCAAGCCACCAATGAGTTCTGCACTCTAGCACACACCTTACCGCCCAGTATCCATGGCACCACATCACACACTCTCCATTAGCCATGACACCAGTGAGATCTGAACACCAACACACACCATATCCATGCCACCAGTGTGATATGCATTGCACATATAGCCCACTGCCCAATATCCAGGCCACCAGTTAGTTCTGCAATCTAGCACATGCACCTAACTGTGCAGTATCCATGCCACCAGTGAGTTCTACACTCTAGCATAGACACCTAAATCCCCAATATCTATGCCATAAGTGAGATTTTTACTTTAGCACACATATTTGTCTCCTCAGCATCCATGCCACCAGTAATGGAAGGTTGCAGTATTTCAAATAGTGCCATTGAAGCTATATGACCTTTATTATTCTGTAGTCCAACCCCATAGGTGAAAGGAAGATTTACATTCCAGCACAAACCAAAAGCGTTGCAACCTAAGTATCAATCATCAGCTCATATATATCATATTAAGTGCCTGCACACCTGGAAGAGGCTTCAGTTCCTGTGAAACAGACCATCAGTTTCAGACTTGAAGAGGAAACCGGCAGTTTAGTCATTATGATTACAGTGTTGGGGATAGATGGACAAATGTCAGCTTACGTTCCATGTTCAAAGTAGGGGTCAGCTGAGTTCCTCCTCTATCTTGTTTGTTTGAACTGTGGACCTGGTTTGACAAATCATTTCTTAAAGCAGCTTTCAAACCAGTTATTTTCAGTTTTGGGTGTACAACAGCAAGGCTTGAGTTATCTTTCTTCAGTACTATCCATGACTGTGATGGAGACGAAGTCCTCCCATCCTAATCCTTTCATGACGATCCTGGTTTGCCCATACGTTAAACGTTTTTCTTTTTCCCTTTGAAGCGCATTTCCCACGTGTTCATAAGAAGGATCCTCTAGGGCAGCCATTCTCAACCAGGGTTCCATGCAAACCTAGGGTTCATCCATAGGTTGCTAGGAGTTCCTTGAGCTGTGGCTGATTGGCCTCCCATTTATTGGTTCCAGCATAGCTCCAGGGCCAACACCACTTAGCAAAGCCAGCAGCATGACACCAATAATCTTTTTGGCTATCTGTAAGGGTACAATTATGACCATGACTGTAATATATGCTTATTGTGATTATTTTGTTTCACCAAAAATATGTAGAAGAATATATATTGGCCTAAACTGAGGAAGAAATTCTTTTTTTTATATATATTTTTTTTGGGGGGGGGGGGGGATATTTATTATAGCAAAAAAATAAAATAATGTTTTTTTTTTTCAAAATTCTCACTATTTTTTTCCTTATAACGCAAAAAAAAAAACAGCAGAAGTGATCAAATACTCAAATACTACCAAAAGAAAGCTCTATTTGTGGGAAAAAAATTACATACATTTGGGTACAGCGTCACACAACCGCACAATTGTCAGTTAAAGCGACACAGTGCCTTTTTCGCAAAATTATGTGGCCTGGTCACATAATAAAGCTTACCTGTAGGTAAAATGAATATCTCCTAAACCTGGGTATACACCTGCCTTAAGGGGGTAAATCCTTATGGTCCATAAGTGGTTGAAAGACAAACACGTGTGTAGCATTACCCCCATTGGAGCTGCTGGATTTTTGGGCGGCGTGTTACCTCGTGGCTCCTCCGAATTCTCTAGGGGTGAATGTGCATAAACAGAAGTAAATAAATGTCCACGACAGGTGCTCTTTTGCTGTGCTCTTTATTACCCAGCCAGGTAAAAACAATGAACTTGCGGTGAGGAAAGTAAAGTTGAAAAGAGGAAGGATAGCAGGTTCAGGCGTAAGGATAGGAAACAGTCCTGCTCCCAAACGTAACACTTTTCTTCACCACTCCTGCCGGAGTGGGTTCAGTGCACCCGGACAGGCCTCTCTCACTGAGCTGGCAGCCAGAGTATCACTCGGACAATTGTAGGAATAAGTCTCTGCCACAGACCCTCCTTGGTGAACTTGAACTTGGGAGAAAGTCTCTGCCACAGACCCCTCTCTAAGAGCCTCAGAAGATACCTCTGCCACAGGTTCCCTTTGGGTAGAATTCTTGGAGCTATGCCTCCTTGGTTGAGTTACGTCTGGATCTCCTTCAACTTGTCGCCCAGGTACTGACCGACAGGTGATTAGTCCTGCAGTGTCCGGCTACCCGTGATCCCCAGCCTCTCAATGGCGCTCCTCAGACCGACTCCCCACCGAACAGCACACAGCTTGGGATCTTCAAACGGGGGAACCCAGCCGCTCACTGGATCCCCATCGCTGGTTCAGATGCTCTGGGCCAACATGGCCCAGGAACACCGCGTAGCACGCACGCCCTGGTCAGGTAGGCCATAACACTGGGGTGCCGTGATGTGGCCACCCTAAAGGTGGGTGCCACACTGGACGAAGAAGACCCAGAACAATGGCGTCTGTCCCATAAATACCCCTCTCCAGCAAGCACAGCGAGGACAAACCCTTGTGATTGGCTGCTGGGAAGACCACACAAACCTTGGCTCCACTGCTGCCACCTGCAGTACTGGGGTTGGAAGACCACCCCAGCACAGCAGAATGGGCTCACAGCACAGCCAAGCTAAGACAGAGACCGCAATTTGCCACTAGCAATCATGATCAGAGTCTAATTATATTCTGATCTATTCTTAAATTTGACTAGCGCCAGTACTACAAGGTACATGGGCGCTACACGTGTATTCGGAGGAACCAAACACTACACTGCAGCACTCTTGATATCATAGAACTGTTTTAGACCAGGTCATGTTCACTCTATAAAGACACTGTTACATTGCCCAATGCAGGTTGAGTTTAAGGGTGCAGGGATAAGATGTACCGTAATTATGTACAATCCCTGCCTCCAGCAAGCCCCCTCCATCCATGTAACTGGTTCAACACAGCATGCTATCTAAGACATTTCCGGACACATTTACAATCTTGTCTCCTCACGTACAGTACTATGACTAAAGAAGCATTTAACCCTTGCAGTGCAGGGGGGAAAGGGCACTGCAAAGGTACATTTTCTCAAATTTTCTCAGATTTTTCTCAAGTTCAGCTTTAAAGTCTAGTGGATACCTAAGAAATGACAAGGATTCCGCTGTTGTTCTCTCCTTCCAAAAATGCTATAGCCACGATTGGTCCATCAGAAGGAGGCTTAAAGTGCAAGTGCTGCTGCCATGTCATTGGTGACATACTCGTCCCTACATAGCCATGATTGGCTCTTCAGAAGGAGGCTTGAAGTGCAAACAAAGTTCACATGCCAGGAAGTAGGTAGCAGGCTAATGTACACCCCTGTAGAAGTCCTGTAGGACGAAATGCATAGGGTTCTATGCTTGCTGCCTATACTGCGCCCTTTTTATCAGTGATCAACTTTGCAATTATCGCTGGATTTTTACATTTTATTATTAATTTTATTTTCTGTTTTTGTGTGTTTTTTTTTAATAAATCCCCTTTGGTATATTTTTGATCTATGCCATGTGGAGGCTCTTTTTCTTCTTATTTTATTTCATGCTATACCCCAAATTCCCGGAGGAATATTAGTGTTTTTGCTGTCCATGACCCCGAGTTATTGGGAGCCAGCGACTGAATTTGGAGCAACCAAGAACAGCCGTGAACAGACGGGAGATATTTCCGGATCACACCAGAGATGATCATCTGAAGTGCTTGTGTCATCACTATTCTTGCCTTTGCCTGTCTGACCCATTCCTGAGTTGTTCTGGGTCCACGTCACATGGTAAGAGTACCCATCTTATAGCTATTTGATTCAGCTGGATTGCATTCATTTACCCTTCCTTGTCACGAGGAGCCTTCATTGTTCCATTCTTCGTCTCCCATCTTTTAAGAAGATTGGCTATTACTATCATTGGAGACTATTTATAAGGACTCTCCTAGTTAAACTGTTGCTGGATTTATGTCAGCATTTATGCTTTGAGATTTTTTTCTACTTATCAGATATACACTGATTGGCCTTTTTGGTCACATATGTTATATATTTATTGACATAAATATTTATTATATTCCATCACTTAAACACTGATGTTAATACCTGGATCATTTATGTTAATATTCATTCACTAGCGCAGCACATTTTAATTTTCTCACTCTCTCACATATTATCTGTATGTTTTGTGCTAGCAGCTTCCTTGTCCTTATTTAGCAGCGCGGTTTTTACACTTTTCGTTTTCCAAAAATGCTAACTGCCAGATAGTCATCGTCTGAGTCACTGACCCAGTCAAGTGTACAGATCAGGAGTTCCGTCTTAAAGTGTAACTATAAGCAAAACCTTTTTTTTTTCCATTTTGAATAGAGTAATGCCTTGTACACACGATCGGAAATTTCTGTTGGGATAAACTCAGGCTTCTTGCATACACGCTGTCACACCAAATTCCGACCGTACAAAACGCGGTGACGTGCAACACTATGACGAGCCAAGGAATATTAAGTTCAATGCCTCCGAGCATGCGTCGACGATTCTGAGCATGCATATTTTTTTCTCCATCGGAGTTCCATACAGACGAACGGAATAGTATGGAAAAAAAGAGAACATGTTCTCTTTCTAAGTCTGTCAGAATTTCCAATGGAAAAACATTAGGAAAAGTTATAACTTCTATCAGCTTTTTATTTTTTACATCTGTGTTCCATTGGGGGGATTTCCCTTCACTTTCTGTCCCATAGCCAAATCAGGAAGTGAGAATAAATCCCTCCAAAGTGAGGGAATCCCAGGGTGTCACCAGAACTAGTGCCCCGTTGGAAGAATTTCCTTTTTATTACTAATCAGGTGTCAACCCCAAATTTTGGGGATTTTTTTTATAATTTCACGTTCAATGATAATGGTAAACAGCAGTGGCAGTGCGTCCATAGAGGGCGCAGGAGCGCTGCCCCCTCTCCCCTGCACAGCTCTATCACCAATAGATAGATTCATGCATTGCATTAATCTATCTATTGTCGCTGCTGCTGCCCCCTATTTAGGTGTCCGGACCCTTGTCGGGCCTATCAGGCATCCAATCATAACAGAAGATGGGAAAAGGACAGGAGAAGACATCGAGGACTTGCGTGGAGAACAGCGCTGTGACCCAAGACAGGTAAGTGCCGGGTGGGGGGAAACACTAGCAGCATTTGATGGGGCACAGTGGCAGCAATTGATGGGGCAAACTAGCAGCAATTAATGGGCACACGGGCGGCAATTGATGGGGCCCACTGGCAGCAATTGATGGGGCACACTGGCAGCAATTGATTGGCACACTGACAGCAATTGATGGGCACAGTGGTGGAAATTGATGAGTACATTGGCAGCAATTGATGGGCACACTGACAACAATTGATGGTTACAGTAGCTACGTTTTATGGCACAGTGGTGGCAATTTGGGGGTACAGTGGCTGCATTTGATGGGCATAGTGGCTGCGCTTGATGGGCACAGTGGCTGCAATTGATGTTTTTTTTTTTCAGTTTGTTTGCGCCCCCCAAAATATTTGAGCTCTAGCCGCCACTGGTAAACAGGACAAATAGAGAGAGTGAATCTCCCTAATGGAGGCGCAGACAGCAATAAAAACCGACCGGTGTTCTAATCCACATCCACTCTGTCCAAAATTAGAGTTTTGTCTTTAGTCATACTTTAGTCGCCTTGTAGTGAACAAGTGTTGAAAGTATTTGATTTTTGTATATTTGCTTTGCAAAATAAAATTAAATAATGCCTTGTAGTGAACAAGGTCCGCAAGGCTGAAACATGATTACATCTGCTGTCTGTGTCTTTTATGGAAAATCAATACATTTTGAAGATTTTCAAAATTTTCAAAATCCAGCTACCCAGGTAGCATTAAACAATCTGCTGATCATATTGGGTAGTAGCGCCCTACTTCTGCTCTAAATTTCACTTTCAGGCCATGCAAAAAAAAATCCGATTCCTCCAATCAGGCTAAATAGTGCAGAGGGATAAATCTCCTGCTGCGGATATTTGGGGGTAATTTACGAAAGGCAAATCCACTTTTCACTACAAGTACAAACTACAAGTGCAAAGTGCACTTGAAATTGCACTGAAAATGCACTTGGAAGTGCAGTCGCTGTAAATCTGAGGGGTAGATCTGAAATGAAGCTCTGCTGATTTTAGCATCCAATCATGTGCAAGCTAAAATACTGTCCCCCTTGGATCTACAGCGTCTGCACTTCCAAGTGATCTTTGCACTTGTATTTTACACTTGTAGTGCAAAGTGGATTTGCCTTCCGGAAATAACCCCCCATTGTATTCTGACAGCTGGAAGCAGCGGCTGTCAGAATACCCAAACATTGGATGCAGTCACTGCTCAGAGTGTAATTGTCCATCTGACGTCTTTGCTTTTTCAATTACAGAATTTCGGGTGGAATTTGTGGGGATTATCAGGGTCACCCACTAAGAAACCTTTGGGCAGTTTATCAGGAACTGTCCAACATTTGAAATGTGTAGGGGTAGATTTACCCTACACTATTGCTGAATCTGACCAAGTTAACCTCCCTGGCGGTTTTACCGAGTGTGGCTTTGGGTTAAATTTCATTACCATTAGCGGTAACCCCGAGCCACACTCAGCATTGCATTGCAGGATCCTGGTGCAGTATACTTACCTTGTCCCCAGGATCCTGTGATGTCCCCCCGCTGTGTCTGTGGGCTGTGTCCTCCGCCCGATGCCTCTGTGTGTCAGGCTCCGTTTCCTGCGAGTGTTGCGACACAGGGGGACGGAACCTGGCGGCAAATTCAAAAAGTACTAAATTCATAACACATACAGTACACTGTAATCTTACAGATTACATTCCTCTATGAAATCATTTCACATCCCTTTTGTCCCTAGTACTTTGCCCAGTGCCCTGCATGAAGTTTTATATTATATATACTGTTCTTTCTGCCTGGAAACTGGAGATTGTCCATAGCAACCAAAAAGTGTCCCTTTACGTCAAAAGTGGTTTTAGACCAGCTAGAAAACAGCGATAGTAAATTACAACACTTGCAGAAATGAGCGATAGTGAAGTGTGGGTAAATACATTATATTATTATTATTATTATATTATTATTATTTTTTTATATTTATTTATTATATTATAATTAATGATTTTGTGTTTCAAACATCGTCATAGACTCTTTTTTGGACAGATTTAAGTGTGTTTTTACTAAGAATTACAGGGCTACAATTTAAAACAGCAAGGCCCAGATTCTCGTAGGAGATACGATGAGCCGTCGTATCTTGGCGCCTGATTCAAAGAATCAGATACGCCAGAATTTGTATAAGATATGACCAGCGTAAGTCTCCTACGCCGTCGTATCTTAACTGCATATTTACACTGGCCGCTAGGGGCCTGTACGCTGATTTACACCTAGAAATATGTAAATCAGCTAGATACGCCAATTCACGAACGTACGCCCGGCCGACGCAGTACAGATACGCCGTTTACGTTAGGCTTTTCCCGGCGTAAAGTTACCCCTGCTATATGAGGCGTAGATGAGGCGTAGCAATGTTAAGTATGGACGTCAAATTTTTCAAGTTTTCGTTCGCGAATAGGGCTGTGCGTCATTTACGTTCACGTCGAAAGCATTGGATTCTTGCGGGTTAATTTGGAGCATACGCACTGGGTTATGTTCACGGACGGCGCATGCGTCGTTCGTAAAAAGCGGCATTTACGTGGGGTCACATTAAATTTACATAACACACGCCCACATCTTCCACATTTGAATTAGGCGGGCTTACGCCGGCCTATTTACGCTACGCTGCGGCAACCTTGGTTTGAGAATACTGCACTTGCCTTTTAAAGTTGCGGAGGCATAACGTAAATAGGATACGTTACGCCCGCACAAAGATGCGCGCTTCTACGTGAATCCGGGCCCTAATTTCTATGCAAAACAATTGTATCGCAAAAATCTGACATAATCATACCGTCAGGGTGGCTACACACGACAGCCAGGCAATTGGCCTTTTTAGAAGAAAGTCAGTGACAGTAGGTTGCATCTTCCTCTCAGTACAGGTTTCCTGTAAATGATTTCAAGTGAAAGTCTTTGGCAGAAAAATGTACGGAATGAATAACTTTGTCTGCTGCAATACAATTCCTCTTAGTAGATACGATCACAAAGTTATGCTAATGCCCTTTCTATCCATTTGCTGCGGTTCCACTTCTCTAATGCAGTTGACTGGAGATCAAACTTTTTTATAATTGATATATTTCGACGTACAGTAACAATAAAGACTTTTCAGACGCTGTGTTATTTTCATTTTTGATTCCTCCCATTAAACATTTATGGGCCTGAGAACTGGAGATCCTCTCCTAATGAGTCAGGAGAAGAGAATTCGGAAAGTATGTATCGATTGTTTGATCATGTAGGCAATCAAGGTGTGTTCTCTGAAAGATGTTATTGTTGCTGAATGACAGGCCAATATAAATTACAGTAAGTACAGAAACTGCAGCTGCAGCACTTGTGTGTGTTGTGGAGGCCGAGACGAGGAAATGGACTTCTGAAGAACTCAAAACAAATCAACTTTGTCAAGAAGATCAAAGATAAAAGTAGAATGCCAGCTCCAGAGACATTTAGGTACAAAGGCAGTATAAACACAATAAAAATCCTACCTGGCGTCCCTTTGACCTTCTCTGTATTTAATCCTTGTAAAAGTAAGCCTAGCATTAGATTTTTTTTGTGTTGTGTGTTGTTTTATGTTAAAGCTGAACTCCGGCTAAAATAAAAGCTTACTCTTGCATTGGGGCTCCCCAAGCTCTTCTAGGTTTAAATGCTCTTCCAACTACAGCCCATGGGCTACATCTGGCCCCCTACAAGACCTGATCTTGTTCGCAGCTAGAGTCAGTGGCATACCGTATTTATCGCGGTATAACGCGCTCCCGCGTATACCGCGCACCCCTAAAGTGGCCCCCAATCCTGTGGAAAAAAATGTTTTTTTTTTTTTTTTTGTACTTATAGTTTTGGTGTCTTGCGCGGCGGCCTCGTCGGGTCCGGCGTCCTTCTGCGGCTTCGGGTGTCCTCTTCGGCGGGTCCGGCGTCCGTCTTCGGCGGGTCGGGTGTCCTCTTCGGCGGGTCGGGTGTCCTCTTCGGCGGGTCGGGTGTCCTCTTCTGCGGGTCCGGTGTCCTTCTGCCACATCCTCGCGTCCTCCCCGCTCGTTTCCCGTGCTGAGTTTGAATACTGCACCGACATATACAGAGCGCAGTACACTCGTGTATTGTCGGCAATGCTCGGCTACCCGCGCTGACGTCCTGTACGTCCAGGACGTGAGTGCGGAAGGAGCCGAGACTGCCCGACTATACCCGAGTGTACTGCGCTCGGTATATGTCGGCGCAGTATTCAAAACTCGGCGCAAGAAAGCGGTTTTTGGCGTATACCGCGCACCCACGATTTTGCCCTGATTTTCAGGGCAAAAAAGTGCGCGGTATACGCCGATAAATACGGTATCTTCAACGTGCACAGATTGAGGATTAAAGGGGTTGTAAAGACAAAAATATTTTCCTCTTAGACCCCATTCACATCTAGGCGTTTTTACGCCTGTAGCGCTACGCCTCTGCCGCCAGAGGGCTGGAAATACATGTCCCTCTATGGAGATGGTTCACATCTCCACGCCGAACGCCGGACGCCTGTCGCCTGCGGCGTGAAAAAAGGTCCCGGACCTTTTTTTCAGGCGTCTTCGAGCGTTCGGCTAGGAGATGGCAATCATCTCCATAGAGGGGGTCATCTTGGGGCACATCTAGGCGGACAATACCCGCGTTTTGTCGCCGCAAATCGCGGTACAAAACGCCGCTATTTTTACCGCGATTTGCGGTGACAAAACGCCGCGATTTCGTCCGTCTAGATGTGAATGCAGCCTTAAAGTCTGACAGTAGCTGATAAAGTAAAAAGTAATGCATTATAACTAGTTTGATACCTGTTGAAATCGAGCTGTTTTATTCACCTCCAGCCAGGGCCGCCATCAGGAATTATGGGGCCCCTTACACAGCTTCAGGCATGGGCCCTCCTGGAGCAGAGAACCGGGGGGGTGGTGGGGCTGTGCTGCCGCCTAAAAAAAAAAAAAAATTGGCCCTTTAATAAAAAATATATTAAAAAATATATATATTTTTTATAAAAAATAAATAAAAAAAAGGAGGGTTGCCATCCGGGGCCCTGGGGGCCTCCGGGCCCCTGGGAACCTCCGGACCCCTAAAAAAAATTGTCCCTTTTAATAAGAAATAAAATATAAATATATTAAAAAAATAAATATTTTTTTTATAAAAAAATAAATAAAAAAAAGGGGGGTTGCCATCTGGGGCCCTGTGGGCCTCCGGGCCCCTGGGAACCTCCGGGCCCCTTACAGGTGTACTGCCTGTACCCCCCTGATGGCAGCCCTGCCTCCAGCACTCTTGAATCGTTATTCTCACTGACTTCCTGGTTTGCGGTGCGCATTCATTCTTGCTACATCACGGCCTGATGGGAACTACAGTTCCCATTAGGCTTATGCCGTGTACACACGGTCGTTTTTTGTGATGAAATAAAACAATGTTTTTAAAAACGTCATTTAAAATGATCGTGTGTGGGCTTCACATAGTTTTTTGTCTTCTAAAAAACGACAAAAAAAAATTCGAACCTCCTTCAATTTTTTATGTCGTTTTTGAAAATGTCGTTTTTTGTGTCATAAAAAATGATCGTGTGTGGGCTAAAACAACGTTTTAAACCCGCGCATGCTCAGAAGCAAGTTATGAGACGGGAGCTTGAATGGAACAGAGTGCCGTTGTACGTGTTGTACGTAACTGCGCTTTGCTAGAGCATTTTGAAAAAACGATGGTGTGTGGGCAACGTCATTTTTTAAAATGAAGTTTGAAAAACGTTGTTTTTTTTTCATGATAAAAAACAATGTTTTTTTACAAGACAAAAAACGACCGTCTGTAAGCGGCATTAGCCTCCATGCCTGTGAGGGATAAGAGAGCATCTTCACGCAGGGCTGTAGTCATAGGGAGGGGGTGAGCACATTCTGCTTTCCACCATGCAAAACGGCTCAGATGCTGGTGGAAAGCAAGAAGAGGAGAGACAGGAAATGGCATTTTCAAACCTGGATTACTGTATTTTGGAGGTCAAAAGAAAAAACGAGGTAAGTGATATTTAAATGCTCTAGCTTACAGCAATCAATTGATCTAATAAAAAACAAACCTTTAGTGTTCCTTTAAGGTCAGTCGAAGCTGCCTCTAAGGAAGGACTCTGATGGGGACCCTGATGTAAGAGGGACTCCTGATGCAAGGGGGACTCTGATGGGGACCATGATGTGATGGGGATCCTGATGCAAGGGGGACTCTGATAGGGACCATGATGTGATGGGGATCCTGATGTAAGGGGGACTCTGATGGGGATCCTGATGTAAGAGGGACTCTGATAGGGATCCTGATGTAAGGGTGACTCCGATGGGGATTCTGATGTAAGAGGGACTCCGATGGGGATCCTGATGTAAGGGGGACTCCGATGGGGATACTGATGTAAGGAGGACTCTGATGGGATCCTGATGTAAGGGGGACTCTGATGGGGATCCTGATGTAAGGGGGATTTCGATTGGGACCCTAATGTAAGAGGGACTCCGACGGGGATTCTGATGTAAGAGGGACTCTGATGGGGATCCTGATGTAAGGTGGACTCTGATGGGGATCCTGATGTAAGGAAGGGAGACTCCGATGAAAACCTTGATGTTAGGGGGTCTCCGATGGGGATTCTGATCTAAGGGGGACTCTGATCGGGGTTCTGATGTAAGGGGGTCTCTAATAGGGACCCTAACGTAAGAGGGAAGTCTGATGGGGAACCTGATAAAAGGGCGACTCTGATGGGGATTATGATGTAAGGGGGATTCTGATGGGGATTATGATGTAAGGGGGATTCTGATGGGGATTATGATGTAAGGGGGATTCTGATGGGGATTATGATGTAAGGGGGATTATGATGGGGATTATGATGTAGGGGGGGCACTGATGTAAGGGGGACACTAATGTAAGGGGGACTCTAATGGGGATTATGGTATAAGAGAGACTCTGATGGGTACCCTGATGTAAGGGGAATTATTATAGGGATTATGATGTAAGGGGACACTGATGGGCACTCTGATGTAAGGGCTTTGAAGTGGTATCAGCCTCTTGTAGTCTACTGTACAGTAGATCTAAGAGAGGGGAAGGGAGAAGCAGCACAAGAAGCATGTCAGGTGTGCTGCAGTACAAGGAGCATGCAGATAGGAGGAGAGTGCAGAGTTACAAAGTGGTGAGCTTGTCAGTTGGTTCCTATTTCTTTCACTTTCCAATCACAAGCTGGGGGAGGGACATGCAAGTATAACTTAAAGCAGACATTCACTATAAACTAAGTCTCATATTGCCCTGCCTCTTTTTCTTTAAATGTTTTTTTTGTGCACATTTAGGAAAGAGCCTGAACGCACAGCAAGCACGTGTATTTTCACAACTTCGTTTTTTAAAGGTGATTGACAAAACCTTTACCTAACAAGTGAAAGTTTCCAAAATGCATCATCTTCAGACTTACCTAAAATGCTTCTTAAAAGCATCCTAATTGCATATCCTGATCCAGCAAAATGTTCTCATTTAGGGTTTTGCAGAGGAAAGCTTTTAGCGGGTCCAGCTTGTAACCTTTATATAGACAAAGCAACTGTATATAGAGATATTACAGTGGAAATCACGGAGCTTTTGTAAAGTGACAGCTGCAGAGTATCTCTCCGCCATCCACTCCTATCAGCTATTATGTCGGGTCCCGGCCTGCACTCACCTCCTCCACCTCCTACTTGTATACAAGAGCAGAACTGGCTGACTGTGCAGGACGGTGCTAGGAATGTTCTTTTGAATCCACAATGTGAATCTACTAAAAATATTCTCTAACTTTAAATGACATCGCAAAAAGGCCCAAACAGCATATTTTTACAGACTATCCATTAAATAACAAATGGTTGGCAGGAAACACATTGGTTCATTTTCAGCTGAGATTCTGCCTATGTCTTCTGAGTGCGTACACGCCTCATAGCTACCTATTCCATGCATTATAGGACTAGATTAAAGTACAGGGTGGGCCATTTATATGGATACACCTTAATAAAATGGGAATGGTTGGTGATATTAACTTCCTGTTTGTGACACGTTAGTATATGTGAGGGGGGAAACTTTTAAAGATGGGTGGTGACCATGGCGGCCATTTTGAAGTCGGCCATTTTGAATCCAACTTTTGTTTTTTCAACAGGAAGAGAGTCATGTGACACATCAAACTTATTGGGAATTTCACAAGAAAAACAATGGTGTGCTTGGTTTTAACGTAACTTTATTCTTTCATGAGTTATTTACATTTCTGACCACTTATAAAATGTGTTCAATGTGCTCTCCAGTGACATGCGGCGAGTGCTACGCTGTGGGCTCTTGCTGAATGAAGCTAGGACAGCCACTGATGTTTCTTCATTAGTGACAGATTTCATGCGTCCACATTTTGGCAAATCCAAAACTGAACCAGTTTGACGAAACTTAGCAAGCAGTTTGCTAACTGTAGCATGGGAGATGGGTGGTCTCGTAGGCTGTCTTGCATTGAAATCTGCTGCAATGACCCGGTTACTGCATTCACCAGACATCAACACAATTTCTATCCGCTCCGCACGTGTTAACCTCGGCGACATGTAAACAAAGAGAAACTTGTAAATAAAGTTACGTTAAAACCAAGCACACCATTGTTTTTCTTGTGAAATTCCGAATGGGTTTGATCTTTTGTCCTGCTCTACAGGGTCACGGATCCCTGCCTTTCCATAGTAAAATTACCCCCACACAGTTAGCAAGCACTCCCTAGGAATACATTTAACCCTTTGATCACCCCTGATGTTAACTCCTTCCCTGCCAATGTTATTCGTACAGTGACAGTGCATATTTTTAGCACTAATCACTGTATTAGTCTTACTGGTCACCGAAAGTGTTGCTGATCACCGCCATTACTAGTAAAAAAAAAAAATATATATATATATAACATCCATAAATCTATCCCATAGTTTGCAGACGCTATAACTTTTGTGCAAACCAATCAATATATGCTTATTGGGATTTTTTTTACCAACAGTAAACCTTACTGGGACAGTAAGTAGCAAGGAATCACGCAGTAAAAAATAAACTAACTAGCTCTCTTGTTATATAGGACAGTGAAGAAATAATTTATTTAACATCCTGTGTGAGGATATCGGTTTCTGGAGATAAGCAAATGAATTGACTCAAAGATAGGGTCAAACTGGAATAGGCATATTCACTCATCCTATCATTTAATCCCATAGTCTTAAAGCGGATGTCCGCTGAAAAAAAAAAATTAAAAGCCAGCAGCTACAAATACTGTAGCTGCTGACTTTTAATATTAGGACACTCACCTGTCCTTACCTGTCCTGGAGTCTGTGTGGCCGGAAATGGGTGCAAATACCTGTCTTTATACAGGTATCTGCACCCCCCTGAAAGGTGTCAAATGTGACACCGGATGGGGGGAGGGTTCTGATCAGCGGGAGTTCCACTTTAGGGTGGAGCCCTGCTTTAAAGGCCATCTATGAGTGAGAAGAACATTGTGGATTCCCCATTTAAAGCGGAGTTCCACCCAAAAGTGGAACTTCCGCTTTAAGTACTCCTCGCCCCATGACATGCCACATTTGGCATGCCATTTTTTGGGGGGGAATTGGGGGCTTTGTTAGGAGTGAGACTTCCTGGCCCACTTCCTCCTTCCGCCCAGGCGACTCCTCCTCTCGCCTTAGGTGGCCCCTCCCTCTAGGCAATCTCCTGGGACACGTGACAAGTCCCAGGAGATTGCCTGTCCACTCCGGGAGCGCAGCGCGACTCGTGCATGCGCAGTGCATGCCCGGTCGTGAAGCCGAAAATTGTCACGGCCGGGTGCCCAGAGTGGCAATGGAGGCACTGGCGTAGAGGAGGGGGAGAGGAGCGGAGCTCCGGGCAGCCGCATCGCTGGGCAGTGGAGCAGGTAAGTGTCTTTTTATTAAAAGTCAGCAGCTACACTTTTTGTAGCCGCTGACTCTTATTAAACCTAAAAAGCCTGGAACTCTGCTTTAATGATGGCTTGTGTATTTATGTCATTTTTAGTAAACATTTATCAGACTGTTAGCAGGTTATATTATGCCTCACTGCTTGTTTTAACTCTAAAAAATGCTGACCCACTGCACCCATTCCATTAAATCGTTTCGTTTGCTGGTGGTGCTACCCGTACAAATGAGTTCTTAGGGTTTAAGTCTACTTTACGATGAAATAAATACAAATAACCAAGATTAAAGCTCAAATACCTAAGAGCAGAACTCTACTAAGCGGATTGTTACCCAATCAGATTACAAAGAATTTCTACTGATAAATGTTCTGGCCTTACACTGGCCACAGTTATGGTGGGAATGCAATAAAGTTAACACTCTGGGTAGAATAACATTTTATCTATAGAATATTTGAGTTGGCTGTGAGACAATAAACACAAACCCAATAGGTGTAAAGTTCATCATTCACTTACTGTACTGTCTGGGCCTGCACAGTATTCCCTGAGCAGGAAGCTAAAGCAATCAAAGAGCCTTGCAACTGATACTTAAATGTGTGTAGCAGAGATGGCTTGACGGTAAACTTTAATGGATGCTTGGCTCTCCACTCCCAGGCATTTTACAGTACATCTTATTCATTAGCTCTTCTAAGCTTGTCATTTGGGACATTCTTGACATGAGACCCTCCTGAAGAGTATGCAACACTCATTTCCTATGTTTTGGGTGTGTGGAAATTGGATATCCTTTAAGAAAGTTGGAGCACAGTGTCCTTCAGGTTTAATTAAATCCACCAACTCTCACTTCCTGCCCAGCATTGCGCTCAGTATAAACACATTTAATGGCCATCAAGCTATTGATCTTTCCTGTGGGTTTGCCGAGGCAGATACTGTTTCGCAGTCTAGAGGTGGTAGAGTGGAAAAAAATAACCTTGTTACATTATTCCTATTGAATTTGTTAAGTATAGTATGATGTCAAAGGAGCTCATTTATAATGCAGAATGGGTATCACTATCTGCCCCCTGTTACATTGTGTCTCACTACTCCCACTGGAGCCTATTCCATTCATAAAAAATCAGATTGCGGTGTGTAGCCCTAGCACAGCTCAGTATACAATTTTGGCATCTTCTGGGAATAATGAACTCTTGGGCATGCATGATAGTTACGTCATCCCGGTGTGGTCAATCAAAATGGCCAAAGATCTCAAACCCAGAAGAAGACTGCATCAGGGGAGTCTGCTGGGGAATTGCTAAGTACAGCAGATTAGGCAGTCGCCTAAGGCCTCGCACTCACAGGAGCCTCGTGGCCGCCTAATTTGCCTGTGATCAATACTAATGTCGGCGTCATCGGATCTCTCTATTAACCCCTCTCTATTTCTCACCTCCCCCTCTCTTTCCCCTCTTGCATTGGCTGAATATGTCTGATGAGTGAGGAGGGTGTCCTGGAAGTGGTGCTGATCACCTGTGTGCTAGATCCGTGCATTTTCTGCAGCCATTTTTCTTGCTTGAATTATTTTTCCCATTATCGGCCTCATGTCTAAGTTTTGCCTAAGGCCTCTCAAAGCCTCGAGCCGCCTCTGAAGTACAGTATAGTTAAAGCAAACCTATTTAACCACTTAACCACTGGGCACTTAAACCCCCCTCCTAACCAGACCAATTTTTAGCTCTCAGTGCTCTCACACACAACATTGTACCCATATGAAATGTTTGTCCTTTTTTCCCACACAAATAGAGTTTTATATTGGTGGTATTTAATCACCGTTGAATTTTTTTTTTTTGCGCTATAAAAGAAAAAAGGCTGAAAATTCTGTAAAAAAAAAATGAATTTTCTTGGTTTCTGTTATGAAATTTAGCAAATTTGTATTTTTCTTCATAAATTTTGGCAATTTATACTGCTACATATCTTTGGTAAAAATAACCCAAATCGTTGTATATTATTTGGTCTTTGTGAAAGTTATGGAATCCACAAGCTCTAAAAGATTTTCACACCTGAAGTACCGCCTATGTCATTTCTTGAGACCCTAACATGCCAGAAAAGTACAAATACCCCCCAAATGACCATTTTTTGGGGAAAAAAAGAAATTTCAAGGTATTTAGAAAGAGACATGGTAAGTTTTTTGAAGTTATCATTTTTTTCCCACAATTCTTTGCAAAATCAAGATTTTTTTTCACAAAATTGTCATATTAGCAGGTTATTTCTCACACACAGCATAGGCATACCACAAATTACACCCCAAAACACATTCTGCTATTACTTCTGAGTATGGCGATACCACATGTGTGAGACTTTTACACAGCGTGGCCACATACAGAGGCCCAACATGCAGGGAGCACCTTCAGGACTTCTAGAGCATAAATTACACCTCTAATTTCCTGACTACCTCTTATGCCCTGTACACACGATCAGTTCGTCTGATGAAAACGGTCTGATGGATTTTTCCATCAGTTATCCGATGAAGCTGACTGATGATCAGTCGTGCCTACACACCATCAGTTAAAAAAACGATTGTGTCAGAACGTGGTGACGTAAAACAAAACAACGTGCTGAAAAAAATGAAGTTCAATGCTTCCAAGCATGCGTCCACTTGATTCTGAGCATGCGTGGATTTTTAAACGATGGACGTACCCGCAGACGATCGTTTTTTTCTATATGTTTTTTATCCATCAGATAATTTTAAAACAAGTTCCTAGTTTTTTGACTGATGGATAAATAACCGATGGGGTCCACACACGATAGGTTAGTCTGATGAAAACCGTCCATCAGACCGTTTTCATCAGACGAACTGATCGTGTGTACGCAGCATTACACTTTTGAAGGCCCCAGAGCACCAGGACAATAGAAACGCCCCAAAAATTACCCCATTTTGGAAAGAAAACACCCCAATGTATAATCTGAGGCATAATTAATCTTTTGAACGTGCTGATTTTTTCTACAAATGTTTGGAAAATGTGGAAAGAAAATTAACCACTTCCCGCCCACCGGCCATCATATGACGTCCTTGACTTTGTGTGGGGATATCTGAATGATGACCATAAGATTGATCATAGCGGCTGTTCCACCGCTTGATCATTCTTACGGGAGGCGAGAGGGGACGACCCCCCTCCCGCAGCCTTCCGATCAGGGCCGGACTGGCCTACCGGGATACCGGGAAAATTCCCGGTAGGCCGCCTGCATTCAGTGCCCTGAGGCTGCTTATGCCTGCTGTAAGCCAAATACAAAGCAGCGGCGGGCCGCCGCTGTGGCCACCATCATCGCAGCCGCAGTCGTCATCGCAATTGCAGGGGTTGCCCTGGGGCCGTTTGATGTCAGTAAAGGAAGCGGCGGGCAGGCGGGTTGCGGCCGCCATGATCGCCGCCGCACTTTTCCTCTCATCCGATCCGGCACCTGCGGAGGACTCGGCGTGATCGTGTCAACCTGAGGGGAGGAGCCAAGCAGAACGTCAGAACGCTGTAGTTCTTCTGCTCTATTTCCCCCTTTCAAGTTCCATCGGCCCGTGCGGCGCCAGCACCGCCCACAATGTCTGTCTGCAGGTGAGGGCATAGAAGGAGTGAGCAGCGTCGGCAGCCCTTGGAGTCGGAGCACAAAAATTCAGGTGAACTCATGAATAACAGTATAAAGAATCTCTCTCACCATTGCAAGGTGCACCCCCAAGGCCCCCCCTCCTCTCTCTGTCAGTGTCACCTACCTTTGCTGCCCCTGCATTTTGTAATTTGTATAACAATCTCTCTCTTTCTCTCTCACCAGGCATTGCATGGTGCCCCCCCCCCCCTCTCTGTCACCATTGCTACCCCTGCAAATTGTAATCTGTATAATTATCTCAGGGGGGGGGGGGACACCATGCTATGGTGAGAGAGAGAGAGATTATTATACAGATTACAATCAGGGGCAGCAAAGGCGACAGAGAGAGGCGGGGGTGCGCACCATGCAATGGTGAGAGTCTCTCAGACTCTCTCACCATTGCATGGTGCACCCCCCTCTCTCCGTCACTTTTGCTACCCCCTCTCTCACCGTTGCGCCCTCTCTCACCATTGCACCCTCTCTCACTGTTGCACC